>NW_025963879.1:972500-1572500 GCF_023055435.1 Haliotis rufescens
CTCAGGAACACCAGAGTAAGTCAGTAGAAGATTGAAAACTGCCCCATAATTTTGTATGACATTGTAACGATATTTTAACAGATATTTATTGAATTGTATATATGTGTGTGACACTTTAATAAAATATCTTCTTCTTCTTCTATGACAGGCTAGTCGGGTATTGCTAGTTGTATATGTGAAAACAAGTAACTGTTATTAAAATGAAATGCAAAACTGATGAAAGTCACCAATAAACGTGTGTAAGTGTTATATCGTCACTGCAAAAATAATGAGTGTTTGTCTTTAGTATCAACATTCAAATACGTGATATCTGTATTAGCGATATTGTCTACGTTCCACCGGTGCGTAAGCGTTAGACTTACTTTCTCGTAGTATAAATGTTGCAAGAAATTGTATTTCTGCTGCTCTTGATATTGTTGATTAAACTTTTATACTATGGACAATATAAGGTTATGACTTTAAGAACGGTAACATACGTTATTGTATATTTATATATACAATATATATAGGATCATATAAATAGAACAATGAATAGTACGTCCAGATTAGTGTATAGGCAACATTTAATAATTAAATTCACCAACTCTCCTTTTAAGTCTTTTTTTCCTGACTTAAAAGTAAATGAAAGAACACAATCGTCCGGAATACAATTATTTATATATTCTGGTGCACTTCCATGTGACTATATAGCATACAATAAGTTTTCAGGTCCCGTTTGGATCGGTTTGGGTGGTACTTGTTTCTTTCAAAACTATACAGTTTTAGAGACTAAGCATTTGTCTGAATACACATCACCAGTTTGGAATTTGAAACTAACCTATTTACAGTAACAGGACACTGCTTAAGTGTCATGTACAAATGAGAAAGTGAAATCCCGTCAAATAGGCGGACGAACCTTATAACTATTAATAAACATTAAAATAAGCAACAGCGGAAAAATGTATATACATATAATATCTGGCAATATACACCAAGATCACCTTCTACAAAAATAAGTTTTAAAAGCCGGTTGATATTCGTTTGCCTATTTGACGATTATATAACTTTCGAAAGTATAAATCCTTTAATTTCCTATACTCAGACGTTCCTGAGCCTTGCGCTTTCCTAATTATTTTGACTATTTTTTTTACCGTTTTCATTGTATTAGTTAATGGGATGCATATTTCAAAGAAAGGAATGACGCATGAAATCTACTGATACGGGAATCTACGTAATCCTCCGTACTCATCGACAAGCAACAGTCCAAATACACCTGTGTGGTTAGGAACGTGCACAATAGAACATTATGTACCGATGGATTACAAAAACACACACAGCATATAGGTGTGTAGGGATGTGGACTACACTGTTTGAAGTACTATAAAACCCAGTACATTGATAACGAGGGAGTGTTTGGTCTTCCGTTTAAACACATGTAAATATGTTCTCCCGATACAATGAAGGCATGGTCTACCACCTGTATGCACAAGTTTTTCCACAACTCTTCCGAGCACGCTTATACTGTGTGTTAAACGTCAGCATTAAGGACAACAAAATTTCAAAATATATTTGACAGACAATTTTATTAGTCTTATTCAGGATTCAATAGCTTGTTATTGGGTCGTGTATTTAATGCTCCTCGTAACACAATTTGCTTAGATTGTTGACATTGTGTTTATGTCAATATTTGATACATACAATGATTACACATTGTGATCATTATTAATTAAGTATGTACAGTCATTCACATACATATCTACCCTATGATCACCGGGCCAACATTTACCTTTGAAAATATCATAGAAAATTCACGGTATTCTGGATACAAGTCATATAAATATGTATCACCGGTGTTTTATGTTCTGATATTAAATAGAAACTTCCTCTAGTTGTTCCGACATTGACTTCGCTCCATTAAGAGCATTTACAGACGTTCGTCTATACAGTTTATTGCATAGTAACAACATCAGGTTCACATGATGTTAACTCCATAAGAAAATGACACCAGTCCAACTGTGTAGCATCCAGTCATACGCTACAATAGGGACTTGTTACATGTTCTGTTGTATCCATGACACATAGTTTGGCACCCTGGCATATATGCCCGGCTTGTTTGGTCTGGCACATCCAGTTCCCCTGGACACCACGCCGATCAGTTCCCAGGTTCTGCCCGACGGACTTGGCATGACAAGGGCACCACCGGAATCGCCCTGAAGAGAAGGACAAAAACATCAGTTAAAAAATAAACTTTCGTTTGTACTTTCCTTCTCCTTAATATTTGGGTTTATTAAATAGATTCCTGTTCACCTGTGCGTGATTCATAAACACATGCTTATCATATAGTTGGAATCGTAGAATGGACTCAATTTAATTAAATAATTCGAAATTTAGATTTTTTTTTAAAACTTGAAACAACAAGAAAATACTCGAAGTAACAAGAAAAATTCTTAATATCGCAACACATAAGCAGAAAGTTTTTAAAAAACGAGAAAAAATAAAAAGTAATATAAATTTTAAAAAATATATAATTTTATCAAAGTGGAACCATTTTGGTTTTGTACTGACGCCTGTATTAATTATCTCACCTGGCATGCATCACGTCCACCTTGGGTGTAGCCTGCACAGAACTCGCTGTCACGGATTCCTCCGCTGTAGTAATTGTTACACTCTTCCTGGTCGACGATAGGGACAGCAACATACTGCATAATATTGGGAACTCTGCTCCCGCCCTCTACAACATGAACGTACATGTGACGAGTACAAATATCACACATTTTGAAGTGTATGCATGCTCTTTCAATCACTTATACCAATACAGCCTGAGTATAAACAATTTAATGTAGCGCGTGCATCGATAGTGATCGACGTTAGATGAATGTGCACATCGTTAAGGTTTTGGGGCACATTGGTGACCCGTCTAAGGCTCCAAAATTCGCTGTTCAGAGTTGCTTTCCATGTTTAATCCATAAAGATATGATCGTGGGTTCGAATCCCGGGTCGCCTCGATCATGTTTCTAGGCTCGTCAGCCCCATTCACGAGCTCGAGTGTTTCACCAGAGTAGTAAACGTCTGAGACCTGAATAGCATCGGGCTTTTCTCCCACATCGCCGTGATATATCTGAATTATTGTTCAAGGCGGCGTTTAACCCAAATCACTCAATCAAGCTTGAGTTTGTCCCGTAAAAAGTTCGGTTTAATATTAGTTCCGTTAGTTACCATTCCTCGCCTTAAACTATGTTGTGATGTTTGCAGACAAGTTTGGTTTACTTTCTGTCCACTAAGAAGAAGGAGGGAGACCCTATGACCAGGTGAGCTTGACAATAAGCTTCTATTGACGAACATTTTGTTCATGATCATGGCCTCAGATTTTATACAAGTAAGTTTTTGTTATGCTCCAAAAAACCTCAGTCATTGCATTGCCGTCCGGTTTTTATTCGTGTGTATTCATATTCCCACAAGCAACCTTTAATTTTAAACCTTAGTAAAACCAAAGGATAAAGAATCCCTGTTACCTGAAGATGATAACGAAACCATAGTATATTCATGAGGACCTATCATCCACTATCTCACGTATATCAAGACGTTGAAATTAGTTCCGTGAAACTGAGACATTGTCACTGTGTAATTGAAGTATTCATAATCAGCTGGACTGATATCCCGACTCTTGATTTCCTGAAAGTTCAATCACATGTCAAGAGAAAAAGGAAACACACTGTGAAAATTGAACTGGTATCATCAAATACCATTAACAAAAGTTAACAAACGTGCTGGGACTGCAAATGTGCACGACCCTGCTCCCCGTTAAATGCAAATGTGGTGGTGGTAAATGCTCACCTTGGAGTATCCCCCACCCGGTGACAACAGCTAGCTGATTAGGGTCGACTGCTTGATTATTGCGAGGAAGACAAGCTGGGCGGCTGTTACTTGTATATGTGATTGACCTCGATAACTTGATGATCGCAATGTCCGGGTCTGAAAAAGATTGTCCAAAATTAAAACACTATGAGGTAATATACGACAACAAAGACATAGGCAATATTCTAATTTTACATATATCTTACAAATTATAAGATGGCGTTCATGATTTTGACAATTTCCGAAGAAATCATGGCTTGTGACAAACAAATTTGCTTCGATGTGCCATATACTATAAAAGGGCTTCAGCAAGATCATCGGTTATGGCAAGAATGAGATAATATTCAAGTATACAATTATATTACCAAACAGGAAAAAAAAACACTGTTTTATTACTCCTGAACTTAATCTGTATTTTTACACACATGTCAGAATTAAATTAAAGATAAAAATATAGGTGCTTCATCTTAGACAGACAATACAAATCTAGTTTACAAATACAAATTACTTGAGGATTGACTGTAGCCAGGATGTACGATTATTTGGGAAGCTGTTATGTATTTTGCGAAGTTGCTGTCAACAGAACCATGGCCTACTTGAACCGAGCGAGGATCATTTCGGAAATTGCTGAAATGAATACATAAATATATTTTATGTACCGAATACGAGTTATGTTAAGGATAAGTATTATGTATGTTTGTGTGTGTGTGTGGGGGGTGGGGGGGGTGGGGGGGGGGGGGGGTGGGGGTGGTTGTGGGGGGGTGTTGGTGGGTTGGTGGGTGGATGGGTGTGGGTGGGGGGGTTGATGGATGGATGGATGCATGGATGGATGCATGCATGTATCTATGTGTGTATCTATGTATGTATCTATGTGATGCATTGTAGTAGGAACATTGTCCATTTCAAGTGACGAATCAACAACCCTTATCGTATATGATAATCCGTGTAGATGATAAAGTCCTATGATGTCCTAAATTTAAAATTAATTGTATATCCATAAATCTTAAACAGAAAATAGAAACACCATAAGAGTACGAAAGCTATTTGGGTTGTTCAGGTATCAGAGTGGAAACATCTCTGTATGTAATTATATATCAACAAAATTTAAACCAATATGTAACCCTGACCAGTTTCTCAATAACATGTTACAGAATTCATTTTTAAACAATTTCATGAAAGAAATTATGTACAAAATGACTAACTTCACACAGTGTGCAGCCGTGATGACAGTGTCTTTGCTGATGATTGTGCCGCCACAACGGGCACCACCAGGTTTGACAATCACTTGCCACGGAAAGTAGGTCTCTGGGGCGTCCTTCCCACCCACTACGCGAGGCAAGGAATCCACATATACCTGAGGATTTGCAATTCCACTGATGCCGCATTCTACAAATAGATGTTTACATGTATATAAAGTATCAAGGTTTCAGAAAATTCTGACTACATCGCCCAATATCAAGTTATCCGTGGTTTGAGACAAACTTAGTTTTCATATTAGACAACTTATCGATTTATGGAGATCCTACTGGGATCATTAAGTTAACCATGTATATCGAATTAATGGTTTCAGAGGTTCAAGTTAACAAGGTTTCATCGTATGACAAAGCATTAACTTTCGAACTTTCACAAAAGGATTATATATCTGTTACATTTTTCTTAAGGTGGCGTAGATAATTGCTACATGCAGTTAAGAATTCAAAATAGATATTTATTTATTGTGTATCAAATAAACGACATGTTGCCTCACGGTTATTGACAAATGGCACTCGAGTTGTTGTTGTCGTCGTAGTAGTAGTGGTAGTAGTTGTTCTTGTAGGCCTTCTTGTAGGCCTTCTTGTAGGGGGATTGCCAATCCCTGTACCTTCTGTAAACAAAAGAATGGCTATTGATCACTAGATCACGGTGCTGAAAAACCAAGTACGTCCATCTGGCCCGTCTGATGTTCGATCTGTGTCTGATAATGACATCTAAGATACAAAGTCTTCACCTGCACAGCACATCGTTGCACTTTCGATAACTTGACCACCCAAATAATCATCCATTTAGGAGATGTAATAATGACAATAATTTATGTGTTCTTCACATAATTATGATAAGTCGGAATCTTACCGTAGACTCTCCTTTTCGCAGATTATATCTTATGACTATGACAAGGGTTTTGTCGCTTTTATTAAGCTTTGCGGATGTTGTCATTCATGAATTATAGAAACTCTTTGTCCAGGATCAACTGTTTACTGACCTCAATCAGCTTGGCGGGGCGGTCGGGTAGCCTAGTGGTTAAAGCGTTCGCTCGTCACGCCGAAGACCCGGGTTCGATTCCCGACATGGGTACAATGTGTGAAGCCCATTTCTGGTGTCCCCCGCCGTGATATTGCTGGAATATTGCTAAAAGCGGCGTAAAACCATACTCACTCACTCACTCACTTGGCCTGAATGGAGGACCGACATAATTTACCCTTCACGAACATCAGATATCATCATCATTATGGTGCTTTAATTTACTTTTCAGTTTTATTTCGTCCATGTTCAATTTCATGTTGCGAAGATGAGGTTTAGGAGACACTACAAAGTTTTATATACCAGCCAAATTAAGGACCAAAAAATTATCTTTTCGATCTGAGTGTAAAGAAATATCAGTAAGATGGGGAATGCATTTAGCATCCCTCAAGATTTACTGGTTTCAATTCCTATAAAAAAAATATAGATACGCTACGTTCCATGTCCTCCTGGTAGAATTACTCATACATCTATTAAGGTGTTATCTTTATCTTATGGATAAAGAATACTTAAAACAGAAATAAAAAGACGACAATAAATTACTAACTTCTTCAAACCTGATCCATTCATATTGAACGTTTATCTAATAAGTTCATTCTTTCTCTAATCATTCTTATAAGTATATTTTTAGCAAGCATTAGAATGACATATTTACCTTGGCAACGGCATAAATTCGATAGTCTGATCACATTGGCGCTGCTACAGTAAGATGCGGTAGGTGAGCATGTTTTGATCAGGTTACACAGTGTGTTACAAAATGTATAAGGAGCTGAAAAAAACAATTAATGTAATTAGTAAATGCAGCATTGCTAGTATTTGCTCATTGATGTAAGGCATTCATGTATGTGGCATACTTTAGATTAAAGTTGAGATAAAACCAAGCAATATTCATTAAAGCATGACGGAACAATCATAGTGAAATTTGTCTTGTTAGTATAATGGGGTTCTTGCTGTTATTGGTGTACAGCGCACATCTTTTCAATACACACATGTCCATGTTGGTTAAAATAAACATCAAACGATGACAGCGTACATCTTTCCATCCCTACGTTACAGTAAAAGGAAATCACAGCGTGCAAGCCTTTAACATAATAATATCACACGATATGATCAATTAAATTATTGTGTTCGATCAAAATGTTTGAGGCATAATAAAATCAAATTATGAAACACTAAGTACTGATAAATAAAAGTATTAATTCTGAACTACTATAAAGTTAAAATGATCTTCTCATAATCTCTAATTTAATACATGTATGTTACTTACCATTTTGTTGCAGTGATAACGCAGGTAGAGAAATTATAATAGTCAAAATGATAAATGTGTTCATGTTGGTGTTTCTGTGGTCCTGACAGAGGCTCGGGAGTGTTTGGCTGCCTTTATAAAGGCCCTGTATCTTCAAAGGTCAACCATGTTGTTCAACAGCAATCGGATATTCGTCACAATCAGCTTCGTCATCATCAACCAACAATTTCTTTTGTAAATGTCTGTTGCTGCAAGACCATCAAGGAGGAGAGCGGACGGGCGTGAGCAAGTCTTTGCACAAGTAAGATTCACGTGTGCGAACTTGAAAGATAGTCAAAGTTAAGATGGGGAATCTGGTGCAAGTGTTGCCGAGGAAAGAAAATGTAAAACATCCGTAAACGAGAATACAATGGCAAGCTGATTAGTAGTCAGTCCATCGGCTGATGTCATCCCCAAACTAGCAATGAAACAATGCAAACGTAGTACATGAATCAGACGGTCGCTAGGAGGCAGGATGTCCTATTCTTACTCACAACCTCGTGCCCGGATCTTGTCATAAATCCCCGTCCCCGATTCTATCAGATTGAAGGGATTTGTGTGTTTAAACCCTAACCACCTTCTATAGGGATAACCCATGAAGCTCTACATAATATTATTCTGGAAAGGATTGTTCTCAAATCACAACGCTCGGTTTCGGTAATGAATTCAAGAGCATGTACACCTACAGTCACCACGCAGTACATCAGACATCCCGCAGGAGATGTGGTTACTGTGGTAACCATGATCTGGTACTGCACCTGTACATCAATTATTGTGTATTTATCTAATTTTCCTTTCATGTTCTTCTCCTTTGATGGTCTTCGTTCTGCTTCGAGGTGGATTACTGCTTGTGATGTTTCGTGATCATTCATCCGAACTTTACACTGTACAAAATAAGGTGTGACGGAAACCATGGAATTTGGATAGAATAGCCTCTAGAAAATCCGTAAATGTTGTAAATACAAATTCATATTGCAATCCATGTATTCGTGTACGTGTAATTTCCTGGAGCTTTGGCCTCTATCATATGAGCTACAAGTATATTTCTGAGATTTTTGTCTTTCATTATGACCAAACATTTATTCTATTTTCATACAGACACGTGTCGATATTGAATGTGAGATAATTCATGTATTTCAGTTTGGCAAATCATAATGCTGCGGTGATTTTTCATTTTAAATCATCAAAGACATAGATGGGCTGAAATATTAAGCAGTTGTTCCAATGAACAATCGACAAAACCTTTTCAATATGGACAGGACATGTCTGTTAAAAGCAGAGTTGACTGCCCATAAAATAGCAGATCCAATTACATTAAATATATATTTATATATTATTTTACCCAAATAATTAACACATTTGGTACATTCACCGGCACTTTTGCATCTCTGCGACAAGTCCTGCCCAAATCATTACCCTTTCACTATATGTATTTTCCCATAACTAATATAAGCTTGAATGTAACATAATAGCCTCGTCTACTATGTCCCCTCCATTATAGAAGAAAGCATGAGGCGTCAAGTATGATAAGGAGCTAAATATATCACACACAGCCTAGAAGCATTAATGTAGAGACCTAATGATATCACCCAAAGTCAAGAAGAATGTGATTAACAGCTAGCGATATCACAAAGACTAGAAGGATATGAAAAAGAGCTGATAATATCACACAAAGTTTAGAAGGATAATATAAAGAGCTAATGACGTCACTCAAAGTCAAGAAGAATATAATAAAAAGCTAATGATGACACACAAAGTCTAGAAGGATATGGTAAAGAGCTAATGATATCACAATATCTAGAAGGATATGACAAAGAGCTCACGATATCACACGTCCCTGTCCAGTGCTAATGATGTCACACAAAGTCTAAAAGGATGTGATAAAGTGCTAATGATGTAACACGCAGTCTAGGGATATGTGATAAAGTGCTAATGATGACACACAAAGTCTAGAAGGATGTGATAAAGTGCTAATGATGTCACACACAGTCTAGAAGGATGTGATAAAGTGCTAATGATGTCACACACAGTCTAGAAGGATGTGATAAAGTCCTAATTATGTCACACACAGTCTAGAAGGATGTGATAAAGTGCTAATGATGTCACACACAGTCTAGAAGGATGTGATAAACTGCTTATGATGTCACACACAGTCTAGAAGGATGTGATAACGTGCTAATGATGTCACACACATTCTAGAAGGATGTGATAAAGTGCTTATGATGTCACACACAGTCTAGAAGGATATGATTAAGTCCTAATTATGTCACACACAGTCTAGAAGGATGTGATAAAGTGCTAATGATGTCACACACAGTCTAGAAGGATGTGATAAAGTGCTTATGATGTCACACACAGTCTAGAAGGATGTGATAAAGTGCTAATGATGTCACACACAGTCTAGAAGGATTGATAAAGTGCTTATGATGTCACACACAGTCTAGAAGGATATAATAAAGTGCTAATGATGTCACACGCAGTCTAGAAGGATATGGTAAAGAGCTAATGATATCACAATATCTAGAAGGATATGCTAAAGAGCTAATGATGACACACAAAGTCTAGAAGGATGTGATAAAGTGCTACTGACATCACAATATCTAGAAGGATATGACAAAGAGCTCACGATATCACACGTCCCTGTCCAGTGATAATGATGTCACACAAAGTCTAAAAGGATGTGATAAAGTGCTACTGATGTCACACACAGTCTAGAAGGATGTGATAAAGTGCTAATGATGTCAAACGCAGTCTAGAAGGATGTGATAAAGTGCTACTGATGTCACACACAGTCTAGAAGGATGTGATAAAGTGCTAATGATGTCAAACGCAGTCTAGAAGGATGTGATAAAGTGCTACTGATGTCACACATAGTCTAGAAGGATGTGATAAAGTGCTAATGATGTCACGAAAAGGTGAGATGAGTTTAAATAGGGTTTATCGTCGCGATCTAGATTATTGTCTTATATCGTGAGTAACGAAACGACCAGAAGGACATGATAAAGAGCTAATGAAGTCTTGAAGGATATTAAATGGATAGCTCAAAAAGGTCAGTTTATACAATGTCACAATCTGCAATTTCGAATTTAGTTTGACATGTGATTCTCTGTATATATTTGACGTTCCTTTTCAAATATTTGATGTGCGCGCTTTCCCCAAACATTGCACTGGCTACTGAATCGCTCGGTCAGATCCATTTGCATTTTGGGTCAACTAATTAGCACGAATCAAACCCCATCTTGTGAAATTGTAGTTTCTGTAAATGATGCGTCATAGTCGTCGGCACTAAAAACAACGTCAGATCTCAAGATCTAGAACATAAGAAGTCAGTAGTGTTTGACGTGGGTCGCCTCTTGCTTGACGTGGGTCGCTTGTTGATGTGCAAGCAGCCCAAATCTATACGCTTCCCTGTCAGTATGCGGCCTACAACACTGACCAATATATGAAGGAGGTGTGCTTATCCATGTGATATATTACGTACAACAATCTATATTTTAAAAAGTTTTTGCATTCTTTGTGGTAGCTTGTGATTATTGTCTCAAACATATTTCAAATATGACCTGCATATATTGGCGGTAACAGTACAATTCAAACATAGTTATCTTTTTCCGGAAAAGGAGACGATAGACTCGTCCCTTGCTTAAAGCACTCTGAACAGGCGTTTTTGTTTCATCAAACATAAGTATCTATTGTTTCCGGAATTATTGCAGTGGTGGTGTTAATTAATCACGAAAGTGTTTAGAATCTTTCGAGATTGTTATGCTGAGCATTGATATATATTTTTATATACTACTCAACATTTGATCCGCTTATTTTGAGTGTCAAGGTGGGGGATAAACCTGGTTGTTTGGAGATGTCAGGAATAGGATGCGATTTGGTCAGCTCAATATCCTTATCAGGAGTTGAGTAGTATATATAACATGTTTTCAATTACGCGGTGGACAATCAAAACATCTATATTTACAAAGTACATAATATCATTGTACGTGATGTACACAGAGTATATAGTCATTCACTACCTACATGTATATGCAATGTATATTTACGTCCTATACCTAACCGTCACGCCTAGCGAAGCCAAATGTTGGACATTACAATGTACAAACAACGGAAATAAAATATGTATCCCCTTAATGAATAGTAAGTGAGTGAGTGAGTTTGGTTTAACGCCGCTTTTAGCAATATTCCAGCAATAATTTCGCTAAACTCGTGCATAAGGAATGCAACGGAAACAAAACACTTCGGTGGATCATCATTCTGCCATGGCTATTTTGGACCACCTGCTAGAACTCCTCCCTTACTTAATGAGAACATATGTGAGTCATAGCCTCTGTGTTTGTTGCGTAACGTCCCGGTTGCCTGGGGTCTCTTCATTCCTCATACATGAAGTGGGAGAGTAAATACAGGTTGTATTCTTTTCTGTTGAAATGCCTTGAATATTCAGTGAGCCATGTCCTTCAGTTCACCACTTTTCTACACCAACTGAATAGTTAATCGTGTGCAAGTATGCTTCAACATTTGTTATAAAAAGAAATATACTTCTTTTGAGTATTGGTTAAATAGAGACTATGCTCTATGGGTAAGTGTCCATCTACAGGCAAGACCAAGACGTTATTAATAGCGTGTGGTGTGTAACTGAATCAGTGTGTATGTATAATTGGGGTCCTAATTAACATCTCCATGCATATTCATAACACATTTTGAGCAAGCAGACAAAGAAACAACGTGTCAGAATGTCTCTTAGTAACACAGAGCATACAACACAGCAGCTACATGTATGAATATTTGCATTGTAACTAAACTCACTACATATCACTGTCCGTTATTCTGACTATATCGTCAACATATTTTTCCCACACCCTCATATTAGAACGAGTCTGTAAAAGGACACTCTTTGTCCCACTAATGTGAAGGGGGAGATACTTTTCACTTGTTTTGTATTTTTCACACACCTGCATATAAGAACGAGTTAGTAAAATATGTCTCTATGACCCACAAATGTCTTTCGTTAGACCTCCTAAAATCTCAGTTTGGGTGATCAATCCGCTGACATATTGTGCATGAAGTTGTTCCCTTGGAATTGAGGATGTTTTATTCCAACGGCTTCTTCAATAAAGATTAAAATGAGCCCGTTCCATTACACAACATTTGTTTTTAAATATGGCAATTCCAGTTGACGAAATATGATCCTGAAAAGATTCCGCTTCCTTTATGGGATAGGTATATGGGTGGATCGCTCCTTTTGTCACATGAGTGTAGTGTAATTTTTATAATAGTGAGTGCAGCATCGGCACTCTCAGCGGGGGACTACAAAATGGGCGTCAGACTTCGTACTTATGTTGGGTATCAAACCCGAAATTTTGACAACTAAACTGATATATCAATCTCATTAAAATCAGACCTTAGTTCTCGCTACCGCTAAACAAAAATTTGAAGACATCTCATTAGAGGTCACGTCAGAACGACCTTTCATCCGACCAATCAGAGCGTCGCTTACCAGATTATAAAAGTGACAGTCGGAATGTGATTTCTAATCATACAACCTCGAAAATATTATTCCGACTGATAGTTACGACTTTAACGTCTGAATCCATACAATCTAGACCATCTATTAGCCATTCCAGAATGTTCTTTTGTTCAGGTTTCAAATTTGTAATCGAGAATTTGTCAAAATATGTTTCTAAGCGTAGTCGCCAATTTGAAATTAGTGCCGTAAAGTACGAGAAAGCTGCCTTCTGATTGGTCATTCCATTGGTCAGTCAAAGTTCGCGCAAGGTCGGTCTGACGTGACCCGTAATGGGATGTCCTCAGATCTTTGTTTAGCGGTAGCGAGAACTAAGATCCGATTTTAATGAGATTGGCTAATATATGTAAAAAATACCCACAATTCCATTTTATTCACCGGTTTCAACCTTCAAGTTAAAAACCGACATTTCATCATCACTTAGATATGCCATTTCTCACAAGAAGTATTAACATTAGCTGAAATTTCAGTGTATAAAATGTGTTAGCTTCGTACCTTCCAAACTAAAACTAGAATTACCTTTTAATACTTGTTTATGAAACCAAAAATACATTAATAGTGATGTACATCCACTCATGTTTGTACATTATCAATGTACACTCACTCAACAAGTGAAGGGTCACAGAGAAAATGTTGGAACACATTAGTTTGTTAGTTGTTTAACGTCACCCTGCAGCTGTATGGCGGCGGCCCTTAAATAACCGACCTGACAATCCGGTGATTGACACTGTGAGCAACGATCAATGTCGTCAAAGTACGATAACATACAAGTCGGCATTCCTGACTATCTGATCGATTTGGTCGCCTTATCTGACCAGCACAGACAATTTCTAACCACCCAGAATCACAACAGGGTGAACTCATTATTTCACTGGATGCAGAACTTTAAAACAATCATCAGTCATACGACGACACATTGTTACGAATACAAAGACGTGAATACATTTTTGTTTTTTATTTATCATGTACATACATAATCTGAAGCATGTGTGACGAAACTGCAACTTCAAAAACGTATGTGATTGGCTCAATAGGAAAAACCTAGGAAACGCTTTCCACCCGTCGGCTTCAAGATACAGTCTGCTGATGTAAACGAAACTCTAATTTATGGTTTCCATATCTAGTGTATCTAAGAGAACCAAATAAGCGACTAGATATACTCCCGGGAAACGCAGCTGTTCATTAAAGTGCACACCAAAACATGTCAAGATGACTGTCTTTAAACGTCAACCTTCAAATGTCATTATCCTTCAAACGGATGTATACCACTTGAGGCAAACTGACATACACATTTATTTTTAGAGTTTAGCACGCGTGTAAACAAAACCTGATATGCTTGGCAGCATGCCATGTTTGATTTTGAATAAAACAGACATTATCAACAAACAGACCCACCTTCAGCCAATACACACAGAGAAAAGAATAACCCGAGGATCTTACAAAAAAACCATAAACTGATATGAAAGCAAAGCAATATTTTCTAGTGTTTTTTCGTGTTATTTCTTCCAAAGGCATTAACCCTGGGTCACGGTTCTATCAGAAGAGGTCGGGGGACCAGGTTTGTTGTCGGTAGGCTGCCCACTAGGTGTCACCGGAGTATTTTCATACTGAGATGCACTATTGCTGTCACCTTGACTTGGATTTCCTGGCACATTTTGACCAATAGACTGTCCAAACAGTTTCTCAATTTGCTCAGCAGTCAAGGGTATACCTTCATACCCTTGGTCACTCCCCTGAGGATAGCGTTGGTCACTCCCCTGGGGATAGCGTTCGTCACTCCCTTGAGGATAGCGTTGTTCATTCCCCTTGGGAAAACGTTGGTCTCTCCCCTGAGGATCACGTTGGTCACCTCCCTGGGGAAAACGTTGGCCACTCCCCTGAGGATAGCGTTGGTCACCTCCCTGAGGAAAACGTTGGCCACTCCCCTGAGGATAGCGTTGGTCACTGCCCTGGGGAAAACGTTGGCCACTCCCCTGAGGATAGCGTTGGTCACCTCCCTGGGGAAAACGTTGGCCACTCCCCTGAGGATAGCGTTGGTCGCTGCCCTGCGGAAAACGTTGGCCACTCCCTTGAGGATAGCGTTGGTCGCTGCCCTGCGGAAAACGTTGGTCACTCCCCTGAGGATAGCGTTGGTCACCTCCCTGGGGAAAACGTTGGCCACTCCCTTGAGGATAGCGTTGGTCACTGCCCTGGGGAAAACGTTGGCCACTCCCCTGAGGGTAGCGTTGGTCACTGCCCTGGGGAAAACGTTGGCCACTCCCCTGAGGGTAGCGTTGGTCACTGCCCTGGGGAAAACGTTGGCCACTCCCCTGAGGGTAGCGTTGGTCACTGCCCTGGGGAAAACGTTGGTCTCTCTCCTGAGGATACCTTTGGCCACCCCCCTGGGGATACTGTTGGTTGTTAGGTCCTTGCTGACTTGATCTTCTAGGGGGCTGGACAGGAGGTTGCAGAGGCCCCGGGCCATAGTATGGTACGGTGTCCTGCATTGAATTTAGAGAACCTTGCGAATTTCTCGACTGCCCAAATATCTTTTGAAGTTGCTCAGGCGTTAAGGTTATAACATCTCCGTTGATATCCTGGGGCTGGTTATTCCCTTCAGGATACCTTTGATTGCCCAAGTTGTTCCCAGGTTGGTCTGGCCCTGGTACATTTGGTCTTCCTTGTGTTGGTGGCTGTGCTGACGGTTGCCCTGACGAAGGGCCATAGTATGGTACTTGATTCTGATTTCTTGATCCTTCAAGGGAACCGTTCATATTTTCTGACTGTCGTTGAAACAGTTGTTGGAGTTGTTCTTGCGTCAATAGTATCCCTTCATTGTTTCCCGGTTGACCGTTTCGCTGAGGGTACCTCTGAGGAACAGCATTACCTCCACGCGTAGGTTCTCGTGGATTGCCTCTTCCAGGAAAAGCATTTTGTCTAGGAGGATAATAAACTGGTCTTCCCTGGACCCTTTCAGGTGAAACCTGTACGTTAGGCCGTTGTGGAAGAATGGTTTGTTGCTGGCCACCATTAGGATAAATCACAGGGGCACCTACGATTTGTCCATTGGGTACACGTCCAGGGTTCTGCTGGGGTTTATTGTCAGATGAGGAAGAAGGACCAGCGTTGGACCCTTGTACCCTGCCACCACTTGCGTACACTGACCCAAGGTCCATCGATGTTGGTACTAATGGTCGACCATCAAACTGATTATTGTTTCTAATGTTCTTTAATAGAGCATTGATATCAATGACTGAAGGTTGTCTAGGTGCTCCTGGTTCACGCCTACCGTCACTGTTCCCAAAGAGAGCAGCCAAGTCAACATTACTGGACGGTCGCTGATTTCCTTTCGTTTTGGGGTCCGGGTATCTTCCGAACTGGGGAGACTGAGGCTGTCTACCATTATCAAACGAATCATTTCCATTTCGCTGGAAATTAATACCATTAGAATTATTTGGTTCAGGGCCTCTTCCGGGGGTCATCATTTGTCCATAACCATCAGAACTGCTCTTGCCTGCACCACTTTGTCCTGTCCTTCCTTTATTTTCTCCATTGTTACTTCGCCCGTACATAACACTACCTTGTGGGTATTGAGGCAACGTTTGATAATTGTTATTGGATACATACCGTGTGTCCCTAAGGTAGGGTGCGCCTTGGCCATAAGCGTGTGAAGGGGCATATGCTAGGGATCGACTCTGTCTGTATGATGGTGCTCCTCGTTGAACTGGGTATGTATAGCCAGCATTATATGGATAATAGTAGTCATAGTCTGGAACACTGTACCTGCCATAAGAAACCGGTTGTCCTCTATTTTGGACATATGATGAATATCCATAACTACGTCGATAATTAGGATTAGGAATGTCCTGACCATCATACATCTGTCTCCTTGGGTAATATCCACGGTTCATGAGTCCATTCTGTCCATATTGGAGGTTGTTTATCGGGATCCTCTGTGAAGGTTGTAGGCTTGGTACATTGAACCCCGGCCTATACATGGGGTATAGGTTATCATTTTGACTGGGGCCAGCGGCAGAGTATCTGTTGAAATTCACAGGACTGTTCCCATAAGCTTGTTTGTACATTGGTCGTTTAAGAGTCTGTTGTTTGGTAGTTTTGCCAGTTCTGGCCTCTGCATTGGTATCTTGGCTATAACTATACTTTTGTGGAGTTTGTGCTGCGGCACAAACGGCCACGACAAGAAGTGCCACACACACTTGAGACCGAACCATAGCTACGGATGCTGTGATGAGAAAGAGAAACGCAATTTCTTTTGAACTTTATATTCATCCATGTTTGCTTCCCGAATTGTGTGTCCAAAGGTGACCCATGATGTCAACGGAGTCAACAGACTATTTAACAACGTATATAGCTTCGCCCCTGCTCCATATCTCCCTCATTAGAGTGTTTATAGAGCGACGCAAGGATAAATGTCATATGTCCTGTCAAATAGAATGTATGATTAACCATGCTTCTCCCGAACCATGAAACTAGTTCGTGTAACCACTGTCAATGATTCAAAGACACCTAGTTTTCACTAAACACAGTTTCTTCTGGAAGGGTTATACGTTTTAGACAAAACAAATCCTTTTTAAACATATACATATCTCGATATCATTTCAGTTGCTCATTTTATAAGTATAGCATTTTAAAGCAAAGTTCTCAAATGAGCTCTTCTGAGATGTAATTTCCCGGTTGGAAAAAGTTATTACTGTCGACTCCAACTAAAGTAGTTCTCTGAATGTGTTTGCCTAACTCAAATTTACATTTCAGCCTCGGTTGATTCTATCAATAAAAATTGTGATTTACCAAGCACTGTGAAAATGTATTTTGGAAGAAAAAAAATCGTAAACTTAGTTCTTAGGACATTCTCTACCTACGTTTTAGGCAGACGTACGTGTGTGTGTGTGTGTGTGTGTGTGTGTGTGTGTGTGTGTGTGTGTGTGTGTGTGTGTGTGTGTGTGTGTGTGTGTGTGTGCGCGCGTGTATGCGTGTATGTGTGTTGGTTTGCATGCGCATAACACGTTATGATTTAACCTAAGGCCTGCATCGTCAAGATTCATTCAGTGTTATGGTAATTCAAAAGTACCTTTCACAATTATTTTTGTGAAATACAAAAATGTCATGTAAATTATCAGTAAATAATCAGTAAATAATTACTATATAGCTAACTTAACATTTGATACAAATTTAGTTGAACACCCGTATCGTCACTATTTGATAGTGAATCAGAAATATATGCTCAATTTGCATGTATCATTGGAATCGTACAATGGAATTTCTTATGATTATGCAAAGGGTTTTGTGGCTTTTTATTGGAAAGAAGTAGAAACTTAACAACTTACACTTTATTGTTTAATACGAATATCAAATTAAAATACGTGTGTAATCATTTCCGAATATGCAGAAACCGTGTCTTTAAATATATCTAAACTGTTTACTTTTTCTCCTATATTCATCGATCATTTTCTAAAAAAGCCACCAACTTCAACCTATGAATCAGCGAAATTAAATTAACAAAATAATGAAGTCAACTTAAATCAATCGTGAAGATGAAAATAACGTTCATGCTAAGTCCGTTCTTTAGCTTGATACGCACACTTTTTCGCGAACATCTGGTGTCATCACTTTTTGATAGTGATTTATAAACACATGTGGGGGCACGGGTGGCCCAGTCGTCTAAGGCGCCGCGATTCGCTGTGCAGAGTTGCGTCCCTTGGGCACGCCAGAAACCTATGATTGTGGGTTCGAATCCCGGTTCGCCCCGATTATGTTTCTAGGTTTGTCAGCACCATACCCGTGCTCGTGGTAATCGTCTGAGACCTGCATCACTTCGGGCTTTCCTCCCACATTAAGCTGACACGCCGCGATATAACTAGAATACTGTTAAAAGCGGCGTTAAAAACCCAACTCACTCACACTATAAACACATGTTTATGACATTGTCGGAATCATACAATCGGCTCTGCTTTTTGCAAAGATTTCTTTTGAAAGAAAGGGTTTTGTCGCTTTTAATTACCTGAAGTCATGTGATCACTTCAATCATTCAAATGCGTCCATGTTAAATGTATGTCCATTCAGTTATCTTATCACTGAGAATTCGAATAATTATCAGAGATTTTTTATCTAAGCCCTAGGTTTTATTTTCCTACAATGCAATACATGTACACGTACAGTGCTTAAGACGAATTCAAACATTCTACATATAGGCACCACTTGGTATTCTGCAAAGGAAACGGTTATGTAAGAAAATACTTATCCTTATATTAATTTTGTTCATTAACATGGTATTTTGACTTGTGTTAAATGTTTGATATACAACTTATACGGTCAGGAGTGTGTGGGTGAGTTTTGTTTAAAGTCGGTAAGAACAATATTTCAGTTTTATCACGGCGCGTCTGCTTGACCTGGGAGGATAAAGACAGAAATGAGTGAGTGAGTAACATTCATAATTCATGCAGGTCTTAGACGTTTACCATTTCGATAAAACCCATGAGCATGGGTATGGTACGGACAAACCTAAAAACATAATCAGGGTGAATCTGGAATTCACATCCAGGAACGTTTTTTTTTTGTTTGTTTTTTTCTTGTTTGTTTGTTGTTTAACGCCGCACTCAGCTTTATGACGGCGGTCTGGACCAGACAATCCAGTGACTGACATCATGAGCATCGATCCACACGATTGGGATACGATGACATATATCAACCAAGTCAGTGAGCCTGACCACCCGATCCCGTTAGTCGCCTCTTACGACAAGCATACTCGCCTCTTATAACAAGCATACCCATGTAAGGCAACATCTGTACAGCGAATTGTGTCCCTTGAGATGACATGCACAAATTTTGACAATATTGTACACCTTTCACGTATGGTTGTATTTGCATTGATCTGCATTTCAGGTTTCGTTTTATACGGTAGTGGCTGGTGATATATGCAACGCCTTTTTCAATTGTATTTCAGCAGATCGTGTTTGAAATTAGGAGGAAAGTGTCAACAGTAATACATGTACAGAAGTTGAAAATCCAGTCCATGGACATTTACCTTTTCGATGAAGCCTAAGAGCACAGGCATGTTCCTTACAGGTCGTAATAGGCCCAAATCTGGTACTCGAAAACACGTACAGTGGATCCTTAAGCTTGAATGCATGTCATATGCCTCATTCATTTTATTACATGGACAAAATCAACAGGGTCTGAAAGGCAACTGATAAAGTTATGTTGGGTATTTCAATGTACAAACAACCCCTCTCAATTACTATACAGGTGAAACTCAGGAACAAAACAATTAACACAGGTCAGGGGCGCAACTAGGCTAGCTAATTTTAAGTAAAGGCAAGACCAGTTTGTCGAGAGCCCTCTCAAGTGGTTTAGCGGCATGCCCCCCTCCTAGGGATTTTTAGAAATTAGATGTTCTTAAACGCTATTTCCTCTATTTTGAGACCGTTTGAGTTAAGTTGTATTTGTAACAAATACTGGTGATTTATTTATTATAATTTCTTATGAGTAATACATAGATAAGTGTTTCATTGATACATTTTCGACTTTCATTCAAGAAACATCTATGATCACAAACGAAATTTCAACATTTAAACGAATCTATAATATTACTGTGATGTTTTTTCACATTTTATGTCGTAGTATGTGATCTGCATGATGGTTATTTATTTTTTCATATTTTAACGCGAGCCGACCTGTCATTATAAAGAAAATAATTGTGAAAGCGCGATATGTTTAAGTCCATAAGTACGTAGTTACTTTGATGAGTTCTCTGCTAGCCTGAGTGAACTACCAGTAAGTTTAGTTATATGACATTTAAGCTTTGGGATGCTATGATGATCTAAAACAGCCTTTCAATCTTCGTCAACAAAGGGACATAATTCACACAAATTGATAAACCATCTACCATCCTAATGTGCGTCATTATAAAATTCCTATTTTCAAGTTAGACAATAAATATCATGTTTGACCTTGTAGAGTTTGAATTAATATTTTACTGCATAGATTGTGAATTGAGTTTTTTTATCTGAAAAAAGAAAATGTGCTTTTTTAGGTGTAAGCAATTGCTTGTCAGCTACAATGGTAGTTTCGCTCCTACAGGTATAATTATGCTGACAAATAACGCACCTCTTGCGAGAATTATCACAAACTCAAGAAAAGAATATTGACAATCCCTTAATAGAATCAGAAGAAATATCGATAAGAGTCCATTGTGCGATTCCGACAAAGCAGACAAAGTTGTAAAGGCCTGTCGCTGTTAGTGATATACATGTATGTGTTGCCTTGTCAGAATGACTTCACCATATAGTTGTAGTGACGGAGTGAGGTTACCGTATTTCATTTTCTTATATGTGACCGCCCGGCCTTGTCAGCATAATGATTGAGTAAAACCCAAAGCGATGCAGGTCTAATAGGCTTATGTATGGTCAGACCGTGAGGATCCGATGTTTAATCTTTGAATCTTTGAGAGCCGAATGATTTAAAAGGCCATTTCAACGACTCAACATAGGATCCAATTGATCTAGCCTGCTAAAGTCATGGCAGACGTTCATTCAAAGCGCCTTAGCCGGTAATATGTCCACACAACATTGTTTCGATAACCGTATCTATAAAGAACTATATACTTAAGCCTAATTGTGAGAATACTGGGTGAGACACCCCTGTTGCAAGTATACAATTCATATTAGATCACACACACACACACACACACACGCGCGCGCGCGCGCACGCACACACGCGCCCGCACGCACACACACACACACACACACACACACGCACGCACGCACGCACGCGCACGCACACACGCGCACGCACACACACACACACACACACACACACACACACACACACACACACACACACACACACCACCACCACCACCACCACCACAACCCACCCACCCTTCTCCCCTAGAATATCAAAGGGAATCACACCTTTTGGCCATTGGTCAACCCATGCTTTCAAATCAAGTTCCCTTGGGCACGCCAGTAACCTTTTATTGGAGCATCGAAACTGTGTCACCATTGTGGTGAATGTCTGAGGCCTGCATCAGTCCGGAATGTCACTCACTCACTCATCACGGGCTTTCCTCCCACAATAAGCTGACACGCCGTGATACAGCTGGAATATTGTTGAAAGCGTCGTTTAAACCAACTCACTCACTCAAATTAAAAGGCCAATGAAGATCCGGAGTAGAATAACTCTTCAGCAACCCATGCTTGCTGTAAAAAGGCGACTATGGTTGTCGTAAGAGGCGACGAATGAGATCGGGTAGTCAGACTCGCTGACTTGGTTTATGCATGTCATCGTATCCCAATTTCGTGGATCGATGCTCATGATGTCAATCACTGGATTGTCTAGTCTAGACTCGATTACTGACATCCCGCCGTCATAAAGCTGGAATATTGCTGAGTGCGGCGTTAAACAAGAAACAAACAAACTCAAATTGAATTGTAAAAACAGCAAACATTCTTGTGCAAAATTGTTTTATTCATACGTAATAAGAAATACATCTGCATTTGCCAATTATGATGCTAATCTCAACAATATCAGTGTGTGGAATGTTGCTGTGCTTATTTACATGTGCTTATGTGTGGTGCTCAATTAGATCTAATTATCTGTTCGATCCAGTCCATTGCTTCTCTCACAAGAGCGACTCTCATGGGGTTTGAACTGTCGTCACACCGTAACTGTGTCACGGCTAATCCCTCCACTGTGCGAGGATCGCTGACGGTGTCTCCCTGGCAAACCACGGGTCCCCCAAAGTCTCCCTGTAAAATTTAGATAGCATATATTTCATCTCGCAGTACACCATACAATGACGTGTATTTAACACGTTTATGACATGATCCAGAGAATTTGCTTGAAGAAATACAAATGCATAGCCAATGAATACTCTATCGAACAAAATTCCTTTGCACGGCAAACTAGTGGTGAAAATGATATGAATGGATCACTGAAAATCACTGATGACACCAGGTGTTCGCGAAATGATTATGCATTTCCCGTTCTACCGGTAACACCCGTCACATACACGATTTGCTTAAAAAATAAGTGTGTGTTTGTTACCTACGAAATTAAAGCGAAAGGAAAGAAACTAAATAAAAATAAATAAAAACATATCTCGTTCATTGCACCTACAGTAAAACCAAAGGCGTGTGTAAAACGTGTTTATGAAATTAGTTTGATTCAAATAAATCAAAATTGAAATAAATAAAATGTTCTTCATTGCAGTGAAGAAAACTAGTATATATGTATTACGTATTCATAACATTACCAGAAAATGTGATTTATTCAAACAAATCAAACTTGAAATATATTATAATTATTATTAGTAGTAGTAGTATTGTTGTTGTTGTTGTTGTTGTTGTTGTTGTTGTTGTTGTTGTTATTATTATTATTATTATTATTATTATTATTATTATTATTATTATCTTACCACACATGCAAAGCTTCCCCTTTCATTGACAGCACAGCCGGTCCTGGATGGATAGGTTGTCTCAGTTCCATTCTTGTAGTAATCAAGAGCCTCACAAGCAGTTTGGCCAAACAGGGTCATGTCAGCTTTCTGCAGTCTATCTCTCAGTTCTGCAAAATAAAGCTCAATGATAAAGGTTATGATAATTCAAAACCTGACTTTTGCATAGTTTTACAGTATTCTCATCAACGAATTTATAAATAAAAGCGACAAAAGATATCTCTGGCAAAGCAGAGTCGATTGTACAATTCCGACTTTAGCATGAGCATGTGTTTATGAATGACTATCAAATTTAGTCTTTTAGTAGTTATTCAGTTTTTTGAAGTTTTTTAGGAGGCAAATATAACAAGTATGTAAGGTAATTTCAGACTATTAATCAATCTTGATTTGAGATGACATAACCATTTAATAAATTCTAACCTTCTAAAACCATATTGATAAATTCCATTTGGAATGTGTTTCACCATTACCTTTACTCAACCACAATTGCTGGGTGTGGCGTAAACAAAATTCACTCATTTATCTAATTTTACTGTATGATAAACAATTTTTTCAATGTGTTTTACTGTATTATATAAGAGAGATACGCGATAATCGCAAAGAACAATGAAGAACGAAGCGTGGTTTATTTTACGATTAAACATTGTTCTATCATGACGTCATTTGTGGATATTCGAAATATACATTGGCAACTTGATGACGTCATATATTGGATGACGTTATAATTATGTTTCAGGGGGAAGTGTCTGATACGTTGTTCCCCGCAGATATACGAAGTGGCAGAACGATCACATCCAAATTTGGGAGAGACATGACAATCGGTATTAGGAAAAACGGTAGGATTGTGAAAATACGCGGAAAAATACCACACTTAACCCACCTGTTCGTGAAATGGACTAATCCAACATTCCGAGGTCGGATTCTATTCAGGGAGTCAGCATTATTCACATATGGGTAAATAGTTTTAAAGAATGACATTTTATCAACATCCTTAAAGAGGCTGTACATCATGTTGATATCTCATATGAGAATTTTCTTAAGTAATATACAATAGTATACAGTAACTTACGTTCATTCTCATTGGCTCCCCATCCAGTGATCTTACACTGAGCAGATGTACACCTCTGTGTAGATCCGCTGGGCAGACAAACTGGACGGACGCATTCATTGATGTCCACATCGGTTTCTAGTTCCACAAGGGCAAATGCATTTTCTGAAATTCAATGACATTGTATGTATTCTGATATTTGTGATTTTGCGTCACCTGTTTTGTTAGATGTTACCTTCAGTTCCTTAACAGTATATATGTTACAGTCAATGTGTCAAATGACTGAAATTTTCACTTAGGCAATTTACAAAACGCCAAATATTTCAGTCATTTTACAGTTATTCTTAATTATTATATTATAATAACGATTTCCAAACACTTTTGTGCTCTATTTCATGACTGAAAATAATAGGATTAAAAGAAAAAGAAAATTATGGCATTTTTGTATTTTCCTGGGTTCTAATCCTCGCATAATTAGAATTTAGAATATGGTGGTCTTTTTAAGCCTTTTTGAACTTCTTAATAACTTTAAGACAATCTGACGGAAAACCAATTATAAAATTACTGAAATAGTTTGGCGTTTTGTAAATTGCCTAAGTAAAAAATTCAGTCATTTTACACATTGACTGTAACATATACATATATAAAGCACAATATTAATAAAACTTATGTGAACCCGTGAAGATCCGGGTTAGAATTGGTCTTCATGATCAGCAATCCATGCTTGCGAGTATGCTTGTCTTTAGAGGCGACTAACCGGATCGGGTAGTCAGGCTCGCTGACTTTGTTGATGCATGTCTTATGACACCGTGTTGTCTGGTCCAGCCTCGGATTATTTGCAGACCGCCGTCATATAGCTGGGATATTGCTGAGTGTGGCGTTAAACAACAACTTATATGCTGTATCACTGATGCTGTATATTACGCGTATATCGATGCAATGTGCGCTCCATTGCATATTGTCAATGTATTTTCTAAGAAAATCTACACTTGGACGCACTTACCAGAAATATAGTCTACTTGTTCAAATAAGGATAAGCTATCCATCTCATTATCGTCGTGATATTTACCTTGCCATATTCTCTCACTTTGGACGAGGGAGATGTTGAGGACGTTGAGGAAGTTGGTGTTGACGTCGAAGTTAAAGTCGGGGTGGAAGTAAACCTGTTTAACTCGCCGGAGTTGTTCGCCTCCATCCTGGGACTGGTGGTCGTAATCTCCCAGAACGACAAACATCTGATTCTGGAAAGACTCCGATGGTAAGTTCCTACCAGCGCTGAAAAACAGAATCACGTCCACATGAAACAGCTGCACTCCGAGGACATCTTCGTTCAAGGGACAGCTGTATTGGGGACCAGGCCTATTCCCCCTCGGCTTCTTGGGGTGACCAACCTGGACACTGGACTGGATCTGACGATGAAATCCCTTGGCTGCATTTCGGCAGGTCTGTTTCAGAGTGTGGTTTTAAGCAGCTTTTAACAATACTCAAGCAATATTGTTATAAGGTAAAAAATGGGTACAGTGTGTGAAGCCCATTTGTGGTGTCCCCCGCCGTGATATTGCTGGAATATTGCTAAAAGCGGCGTAAAACCATACTCACTCACTCACTATAAGGTAAAAATGCACCCAACACGTTAGAAAAATTATGACAAATTCAACCAGAGCGACTTCTTTCGTGAGTCTTCAATGCTATCACTGCCATTTATTGAATCAGCAGGGACAGAGCACATTAGTGGGGGCTTGCTTCGATGCTGTAGTTGCATGTGGATAAATCAGTACAGAATATATAAAGTAGACAGAAGTAATAAGATATAGAATTCATAAGATCATTAAGGGCATCACCAGTAAGTAGTTCTCAGTAATTTGCCATCACGAAACAATCGCGTGTCCATGGTCTGGTTTGCTATCTTAACGCATGATGCATTAGGACACGTGACAAAAGCGGGTCATGCCTGAAGGATGGTTCATTGTGAGTGAGTGAGTGAGTTTGGTTTAACGCCGCTTTTAACAGTATTCCAGTCATATCACGGCGTGTCAGCTTAATGTGGGAGGAAAGCCCGAAGTGATGCAGGTCTCAGACGTTTACCACGTCGGTGAAACCCTCGAGCACGGGTATGGTGCTGACAAACCTAGAAACATAAT
Organism: Haliotis rufescens; assembly: GCF_023055435.1. Lineage (NCBI taxonomy): Eukaryota > Metazoa > Mollusca > Gastropoda > Lepetellida > Haliotidae > Haliotis > Haliotis rufescens. Next base: position 999,063 of record NW_025963879.1, read on the forward strand.
TGGGGCGAACCGGGATTCGAACCCACAATCATAGGTTTCTGGCGTACCCAAGGGACGCAACTCTGCACAGCGAATCGCGGCGCTTTAGACGACTGGGCCACCCGTGCCCCCTGGTTCTTTGTGATTATGTGCGGGTTCACAGTCAGTCGATCGAGTCGAATCGCCTCAGCGAGCCTGTCCGGACCTGCATTATCCTGTCCTGTCCGGCCTTATCATGTCCAGTGCGGCCTTATCCTGGCCTGTCCGGCCTTATCCTGTCCATGTTGGACTGCAGTTTGTATCAAACTTTGTGTAATGTTAATATTTGTATGTATGCGCCTGTATATGAATACTTTTGTGAGTAATTAGGATCAAAGGTCGTCGGACCCTTCACTCCTTGACTTAGATAGATTCCCCCGAATATGCAAGGTACCGAGTTAGGTCTAACACTGACCACGGCAACACTGTTGTAGTGCCCCCTGACGCCCCAAACACAACAACATAACGGCGGGTGACACCAGACATTGGCTTCACACATTGTTCCCATGTGGGGAATCGAACCCTGCGATACCGGAGGGAGGGGAGGGGGGGACCTGTGGGTAGTCGACCTAGGAGGAAAAAGGCCATAGGGTATTAGTCCGGGGGGATAGGCCTGATACCCTCTGTTGTGGAATCGAGCTTCATGACATGCGCTCAGAGATACGGTTCTGATTAAGGATCGCCATCTTGGATTTGAAACCAGGACTAACGGATGCTTGAACGGTGCAACATTTAAATACGTAATCTGTGCTATGTAGACGTTCAGGTTACATGCATCCTAAGGGACAGGGTGGGTATCCCAAACTTGTTCGAATACCTTTACATTGGCATTTCAATATCAAGTGAAATTCCACTGATTTTATACTAACTCATGTTTCAAATTGTCATTGTCAAAGGGAATGGTTTTCGAGGAACGACCGTCGTCTACTTACAACAACACTGAAAGTGGAGTGGTGAGAATCCACTTTCGCTGAACTAACACACCGCCAGCAACGTGAACGGAATTAAAGATGGACTGAGGCTGACTGAGGTCGGTGACACGACGTAGCGACGCCTGCCACGGGGACTGACATGGTTCTTCATCCACGGACAGAGCAAGTCGGGCTCGAACCCCAAGCTCTCCACAGCCTGGGTAGTTCAGTGTAGAGACACCGTCTGAAAGATGGAACGTCTTTAGTCGGGTCTCCCTGGTATTGGCTTCGTTGCGTGAGTTTGGTTAACCGTCGCTTTGGACATTATTAATTATGTGACGGCGATTATTCTTACATAAGAAAGAAATAGTAATAATGTTCCTGGAAGTGCTGCGCTTTGGTGAACACGGGCGTGGTTTTAACACGGAGGATAAGAATGGTGTGAATCTTTTAGCGATCTCTAAGGCTATATCAGTATGTGGGGGCGCTTAATAAGAAACGTTTTGTGCTTAACGTATGTGTAAATGAAAAGGTTTGTATGGACATCCAGAATAAAGAATTCGGTAAATTCCCATTGTCTGGTTTTAGTTGTTCCAAAAATGAATTAAAGTATATATTTAATTACTTGGTCATCATATACACGTGAACATGTAGTTGGTCATAACAAATGACATAGTACTTCGTGGGAGATATTTTTAAATTTGAATCTTGATAAGCTAGTGATTTTTTTCACAACTGATTTATGTTTTGGCAAATTGAATTGGAATTCCACATGCATCTTAATTTACACAGTTTAGGGACGTTGCATGTTGGTTTGTTCCTTTTTGCTAAGTAGTTCTGAACAAAAAGAGTTATGAAAGCGAAATAATGGAACGTAAAAACGCCCGGGAACACAAGTATTTTAAATTGCCTAATTAATATTTCCAGTTAATTTACCTTTTTGTTCACAGCATACGTTGTTCGTCGCCCAACAGAGAAGGTAGTTTTGGGGGTTGACTGCTTGCCAGCCGGACGGGCAGTCAGATGCGTATCTCCCTGGGTGGCAGCTGCGAACAGCTGGCCCTTTCGCCCCACGAGCACACACTGCAGACAATATATTGCAATGAATTAAGCATTTTACATTTACCCATATATTGTAAAAGACAATATACACCTTCCGTGAAACCGCATGGCTCAAAGTTCATTTATTTAGCTCGACGTTTCGTTTATGATATATGATATATACTTTCCAAAAAAGTTCTGAATATTTGAAAATAACAGATCATTACAGAAATATAAACAGGTATCGAGTTATGGTTAATGGATGGATCAAAACATAAGGACTAGGTTAACTTGACAATCAACAGAATATAGCGATGTATTTTGTAAGAGTGCAAAACCAACAAAGATGACAGGGGGGTGTAGTATAACAACATCATTGAGATCATCAATATTGGGTCACGTCTGGCTAGAATGTGTCCATTTGTAAACGGCATTACACGTGGTCGTCTAGTTAGCAACTTGAACTACGGTGGCCTGGCGCAACTGATCAGCGAATTGTTTGGCTCGATTTCTAATCGATTCTGGACTTGGGAATACACATATGGCGCCCTGTGTGATGGCCGATTATTATCATTTTATGTCTGCAGAAAGCTGTTCCAATGTCTGCAAATCGAGACCGAGACACATTGAATATATTGGCTTTATTTCGCTGAGCTCTACCAGTTTGTAGCATGTCAACATCCCGTAGGCCATCATCATGGATATTTTTGTTTGCAGGTTGTCGTTTGATAAAGTTATCAATATTATGAAAGATCCAAATATAACAGTATTCTGGAATAATACAATCCAATTGTTTTACCAAGAGTACATTCCTGGTGCCTCCTGTTAATGAGATAACAACAGAACGACGTAGACGTGTAGTCTCATCTTTGTTTAGCCAAAATTAAATAATGTGTACAGGAAATGATTACAAAGTAATATTATACACCATCTGTTTTAAAACACTTTCATGTATGATTTCAAATTTTGTTTGCAGATATTCTCTGATAAGTAAATGTGTCTGATTTCCCCGACGCCATACTCTTCTAAATGTTTCTTATACGTTTATATTTTCATAGGTTAAATATTTTCAGAACATTGACATTGGTTCTTTGATAATTTAACCCATTTTACTAATTTACTGACAGACACGATTTAACCCATCGTGAAATAGTAAACCTTTATTTGCGGTCATTAAACATCAACGTATTCCATCAGTTTGTTTGTTCCAAAACTCTCGCCCACAGAGTAGGTATCTGCAAATGTCACATCCACACATCCACACGGTACAAGTACATATGCTGGTAACACACACCTACACGACTATACTTACTTTGCCGTCAACTGTTAAGCCTACTCATTAATTTGTGACATTTGCCTTACCTTGCTTATCTTGAATAACGACTGATTCCACGAAACTTCGTATTAAAAGATAGAAAATACAAATAATACAGACACGATTTCCAACTAAGGTCCAGTTTTACAAGCAATTATGTTACAGAATGTTACAGATGACTGCGTGAATGTTACAATTCATTAGTTAACATTAAAGTCATGCTTTAAATTCTTTGCGTTTAGTACCTAAAGCAAACAATAAACGGTTACAACGCGAAGTCATAAGAAATACACACATTTACAATGATTTGTTGAATGTGATCTGTTAAATCTGAGAGGACAACTTGGCATCACTATGAAGAAATTAAATTGATAACAAACTTGGTGTGAAACACACCTATTCTCCTTGAAATTTTCTCATAATCATTTTTTTCGTTTGCGATGTAATATCTGCCCCACAGAATTGTGAACAATCAAAATTATTCTATGGTAGGAAAATGTTAATATGAATACATTCCGAGATGTGGCTGTTTCACTGGTCTCTTATATTTCTAGTTCAGGTGGGTAGGTCAGTGGCTATTTTATCATTAATGTATTGAGTGAGGGAGTATGGTTTTACGCCGCTTTTAACAATATTCCAGTGGGGGACACGAGAAATGGGCTTCACACATTGTATCCATGTGGGGATCGAACCCGGGTCTTCGGCGTGATGAGCGAACGCTTTAACCACTAGGCTACCCGACCGCCCTATTAATATATTGAACGATATCGGATCATCAGTATACCAGAAGATGAATTTTAAACTATTTACTAAATTCGCTTGTTTCGATTTTGCAAAGCCGAGCCGAAATTCTAACTCATATGCATAAAGATACATTCTCTGAGCTTGTTAACTGAAGCTTCATTAAGAAACTCTCGCTGACTTGCAAACAATAATGAAAATGACCCTGAATTAAAAAAATGACTTATGAAATATTAAAATTTTAGATTTCATATTTATGCTTTGATGTGTTTTCTTTGAGGAAATACAAGAAAACGCTACGTGGGCGTGCCATGGCTTTCAGGTCGATAATCGTCTATCACTCTGAAAAAGTGTTTAGATACCTGAATGTGGGATGCATATGCTTATTGGTCAAGGAACAACTGAGTCTCATATCTGTAACATGATATGGAAGAATACCTTCCAGAAAATTCTGGCTGTTGATGTCAAGTCATTAGGTTCAGCCTTCGTTTCATATCTGTATTCCTCTCACAGTTGTTGTTGATTAACTACACAGGATCTGTTGACGCTTCCCAGAAATCATGGGAAGGGTACAATAGATTACCTCAGGAATGCCAGAGCATATATTTGTTCGGATTAAAACCTGCTTTGGGTCGTCCTTCTGTTTCAGGACACGTTTAGAAGCAAATCTTCTGGGTTTATTGAAAACGTACATTGAAGGTTCCATGTTCTCATACTGATAATAACAAGTTAGACAGTATTACATCGCAACCAGGACATGAGAAACATATTATATGAAAAGACATATTCACAACCTATTTAATTTCCATGTCCATGACATAATTTATAAGAAATTTGAAACCCAATTGGAAACGCTTTTCATCAGTGCGTCAGAAGGAGGTATATGACGTAATACGTAGCAAATCTCACTATTTAAGAAATATATATATATATAGGTTATATCAACATCTATAATTTTTACTTGTCTATACTTACGACTGTTCCTTTGAAATGCCCATGGAAGCTCCGCAAGGGAAGGACTTCCTAGAAAGCCAACAAGTAGTACAAGGGTCTGCAGTCTAGTCGCCATTTTGATCCTCAAATCTCGGGTTGATCTCGTTATATATCGGCTTGGTACACCTTTGCCGGCCCTGCAAACACCTTTCGGGAATGTTGGCCAGGCCTAATTTGTGTGATGTTTCCACACCCAAGTCAAACACTCACACTGTAGCGGGGATAACCTCCTCGTGCTGAGATTTGGTGGTAGGGAGGTTTAATTAAAATAATGTTACTCTTAGAAACAAACCACAAAAGACACATTGTGTCAGTTCTTCCTGTTATATTTAACATGTAACAATGAATTGTTCCTTGAAGATATAGTTTTGAGTTACCCAATGATTCAATTAAAATTAAATATATGTATAATATATCAGAAAATATTTGCATTTTAATTGGAAGTGAGAATAATTATTACCTCACAACCATTATCTTAGAAAAAAATATTTTTTTTAGAATGAAGTAAGAATATATGAGTACAACAATATTAACATGTGGCTTTTTTCATTGCCCATTACTGATTTATATATGAGAGTTGGAACTGCATCTTCAATGGCTGTACGTGTATCTTATGGAGAGAGTTTGTTGTCACTCTGAATTTCTATGTCTTTATGTAATTATGAAACAAATGGGATTGTTTCACAGATCTGTTAGATCAGGTGGGTAAGTCAGTTGACAATTCTTGAACTCATGAATTGTAAGCATTCTCTGAGATTCCGGCCTACAAACGATCACGAAAATGACACTGATTAAACATATGCCATACAAATATTAACATATTAGATGTCATATTCATAGTTTGATGAATAAGAGGTGCCTCATATGTTTTTAAGATATGTTTTACAAAATACACAAATCTCATTGAAACCAAAAGGAACTTTCTCTTCGTCATTCAAATATGATTAGCACTTGACACACGTCGCAAATTGTATCAAAATCATTACATATTATTTGATAAATCATACCCAAACTGCCATCTGAAGAGGTATAACCAAAATATCAAAACCCGCTTGGGGTCCACACTTTATTGGTTCGGAAAGTATACACCGGCTGTGAGAAATACGATGGAAGGGGGATAACTCCTATCACAAATCGTCAATGTTTTTACAAATCGCCCATCAAATCGTGATACTGCTACTTAGCTTTGAAGAATGAGTTGTGCACGGATATCATATTGGCGGGTCTGGTACTAGGATGGTGCATGGATTGCTGGATTGGATATTTTGATATTTATGTCCATTTCATAACGCTCGTCCCATTCACTAAATAAATGCGCATGGCGCTATTAATCATAATTCATTTGAATGTCAGTCTTGTCTTTTTAGAGAATACAACCCCTCTTTCTTATGACAGTCTAACGCTAGGAGGTATTCAGTCACAATTACATCCCACCGGGTACCCATTCACTGTTTGATAAACGTGGGCATATTTCGTCACAATATTTCGTCACATGCCCAAAGAGATACCCCAAGTTGTAACCTTAGTGTCAATGTGAGGTAGGACAACAGTCCAAGAAACTCTTTCCCAATACCCATCCACCTACTCACCAAGATGGAGGATGGAAAGATGTGGAGGATGAGGCAAAGGATAAAGGATGAGAACATCAATTCGTCAATCCATCCAGACCATCAGCTGTAATCGCACCTTAAAGTGTAGTCAAGGAAGAACACAACGTAGCTCCGTGTCCTTGTGTCGTCTCCATTGTCCTGTGTACTCTTGCACATCATGATGTTAATCAGATACGGGTGTGCATACATGTATCTCCAGAAAAGTGGTGAGGAGTATGAACAAATACTGCACCTATTTTATTTCATGAATATATTTTCGAAATACTAGCATAATCATACAAACACTTTTCCTCGAGTTTTTGAATAAACATTATACAAAGGCTTTAGCGCTGGTAATTTAAAACATGCGCTGCATGCACTGCTCTGCAAATGACACATTGCATCCTGCACATCTCCCGTCCTTAAAATAAATATATTTTTAATTTAAAACGAGAGATGGTGTTTACTTTTCGAACCTAGCGTCCTAGCGCGATTATACGACTGTGGCCAACGCAGGCGGGCTACTCGCACGAACTAGCGTATTCATTATAAGATGATTCACAGCCAAGACATGCTGTATGTGATGTGTACTTGTATGTTTGAACATCATGTCATTATGAAAAAACAAGCCGCAGAAACAGACCTGCCATGACTTGCACAAGATGATGGCTTAGTTCTACACCACGTTTGGTCAATTTCCCAAAACACTGTACACAGGGAACACCAAGACTTGCCTTCACAAGCCATGTTGTGAATAGATCCCGCTCTTGGCGTCACGAGCGAACGCTTTAACCACTAGGCTCCCGGACGCCCCACAATTAAATCGTTGTAGACTACAAAACCGATCGCAGCCCGGTTGAAGTTTAATAGATTAATTTACATAAATGCCACGTGCATGTGTGTAACACTTCGCATTTATATAAATCCCTCGCACATATATTCAAAAGGTTTCGAAAAGTGAAGTGACTCAAAACGTATTTGTTATGGCAGTGTCTGTGTCCCATTAGACTTTACCCTCCGTTTGGAAAAATTTTGCCACCCTCTTGAAATCTTCTAATTTCTTTAATATTTTAATATCCATTCCAACATGTCATTTCAATCACTACCACTAATCATGACACGAATAATATTGATAGGTTAACAGTAAAATATACGATAATCAATGCTCCCGATGACGTATGTTAGATAAACATAGATCACAAAGAAAAGTTTTGTGCCAAGTATTTTTTATAACCTTAAATACAATATACATCTGCAAATGCCAGTTATGATGCAATAACAATATTAATCATGTCCATTTGATGGTGTTCATAATTTTGACGTCACAGTCTTCAGGGATTCTCTCTGAAGATCTGTTCGATCCAGTCCGTAGCTTGTCGGATGTCAGCAATGTTAAACTGTGAACTTGTGGGATCGCTGCTACATGTGATCATCTCCATCATAGTCAGACTGTCAGCAACATACTTCCCAGTGGCATCATCCCTGCAGATCACGCCACCACCAAAATCACCCTGAAAGAAAATGGCAATGAGAGTGTGAGAGAGTTGGTTTTACCGCCGCTTTGAAGTTTGTTTGCTATATAACGCCGCACTCAGCTATAGTTCAGCTATATGACGGCGGTATGTAAATAATCGTGTCTTGACCAGACCATCCAGTGATTGGTATCCTGAGCATCGATCTACAATCGGGATACGACGACATGCATCAACCAAGTCAACGAGTCTTACCACCCTATCCCGTTAGTCGCCTCTTACGACAAGCAAAGTGGCCTCTTGGGTTGCTGAAGACCTATTCTATCCCGGATCTTCACGGGTCTGATTGGAGGAAAGGGATGCTGGCCTCAGGTGTTTACAACCAGACTGGGTATGGTGCTGAATAAACTAGAAACATAATCCGGGCGAATCTGCGAATCAAACCCACGGCCTCGGGTGCCTGTGTTATTGCAATAAAAGCGAAGGTATTTTTCAGCCGTTTGTTTCATTGTGTCTACTAATATGTAATGTCATTTTCAAAAGGGGTGTCGCTTAGGAAACTGGCAAAACGCAAAAAACACTAAAATGCCACCTCAGTTAAAACTAAATGTGACATGTTGGAGTGAGAATATGTTAGGTGTTTTTTTGCTAAAACAAAATTCTGTGAACAGTCGAGTTTGTATTCTGTATGTACAGCACGTTTTAAGAAATGAAACATGTATATCGGTTAATTGCTTTCCTATAAAAAAAACAACAACATATATGGAGAGTATTACATTCATGTTTGTACCATTGTTATTTTATGAAACGGATCTCAGGATTGTCCGAGTGAAAGCGGGAGCAAAACATTATTTCCGACAAGTTTCGTAAAATCACGACAGGCAAACAAAGTTAAAACTCAATTGAGTCATCATAATTATTGAATATCAACTGAGGGGATCCAGTTTCCTCTACCGTGTCAAATGACAGTATCCACGTGATGTCATAATAAAAATGTGAGTCGCTAAATATCACGTCAACAACTATGCTTGTTTCAACAATGGAGTCTGGACTACTTTGACACAGCGACAACATGTGGAGCGTACGCGTATTTTGAATCGTCCGTGGCTATAGATAATAGTACTCATGATTATGGCTTTCATATGAGAGCAAACGGAGGTATCTTCTTGGGTGTTCTCTATACTCACGTTGCATGGCGAAGCACCAGTTCCGTTGATGGCACACTTGGTCGTCAGAGGTTGAACAACGGGAACTTGGTTGTTGCGGTAATAACTGAGGGCTTCACATGCGTCGAAATCAAACACCTGTACCTCAGCCTTCTGGAGAACGCCCGACAGGTCTATAGTAATAATAATAATGATGATGATGAATGAGAAACGACCCATACCGTAGGGGTAATATGACACACAATCAGCCAGGTCACACATTGTAACCATCCGATTCTCATTGACCGCCTCTACACACAAGAGACACAATCAGCCAGGTCTCACATTGTAACCATCCGATTCTCATTGATCGGCTCTACACACGAGAGACACAATCAGCCAGGTCACACATTGTGACCATCCGATTCTCATTGATCGGCTCTACACACAAGAGACACATTCAGCCATGTCACATATTGTAACCATCCGATTCTCATTGATCGGCTCTAAACACAAGAGACACAATCAGCCAGATCACACATTGTAACCATCTGATTGTCATTGATCGGCTCCACAGACAAGAGACACAATCAGCCATGTCACACATTGTAACCATCCGCTTCTCATTGATCGGCTCTAAACACAGAGACAGGAGACACAGTCAGCCATGTCACACATTGTAACCGTCCGATTCTCATTGATCGGCTCACACACAAGAGACACAATCAGCCATGTCACACATTGTAACCATCCGATTCACATTGATCGGCTCTTCACACAAGAGACACAATCAGCCAGGTCACACATTGTAACCATCCGATTCTCTTTGATCGGCTCTACACACAAGGGACACAATTAGCCAGGTCACACATTGTAACCATCCGATTCTCATTGATCGGCTCTACAGACAAGAAACACAATCAGCCAGATCACACATTGTGACCATCCGATTCTCATTGATCGGCTCTACACACAAGAGACACAATCAGCCATGTCATACATTGTAACCATCCGATTCTCATTGATCGGCTCTACAGACAAGAGACACAATCAGCCATGTCACACATTGTAACCATCCGATTCTCATTGATCGGCTCTACAGACAAGAAACACAATCAGCCATGTCACACATTGTAACCATCCGATTCTCATTGATCGGCTCACACACAAGAGACACAATCAGCCATGTCACACATTGTAACCATCCGATTCTCTTTGATCGGCTCTAAACACAAGGGACACAATCAGCCAGGTCACACATTGTAACCATCCGATTCTCATTGATCGGCTCTAAACACAAGAGACACAATCAGCCAGGTCACCAATTGTAACCATCCGATTCTCTTTGATCGGCTCTAAAGACAAGGGACACAATCAGCCAGGTCACACATTGTAACCATCCGATTCTCGTTGATTGGCTCTAAACACAAGAGACACAATCAGCCAGGTCACACATTGTAACCATTGGATTCTCATTGTTCGGCTCTACACACAAGAGACACAATCAGCCATGTCACACATTGTAACCATCCGCTTCTCATTGTACGGCTCTAAACACAAAGAGACAGGAGACACACTCCGCCTGTCACACATTGTAACCATCCGATTCTCATTGTTCGGCCCTAAACACAAGAGACACAATCAGCCATGTCACACATTGTAACCATCCGATTCTAATTGATCGGCTCTACACTCAAGAGACACAGTCAGCCAGGTCACACATTGTGACCATCCGATTCTCATTAATCGGCTCTACACACAAGAAATACAATCAGCCAGGTCACACATTGTAACCATCCGATTTTCATTGATCGGCTCTACACACAAGAGACACAATCAGCTAGGTCACACATTGTGACCATCCGATTCTCATTAATCGGCTCTACACACAAGAGACACAATCAGCCAGGTCACACATTGTGACCATCCGATTCTCATTAATCGGCTCTACACACAAGAGACACAGTCAGCCAGGTCACACATTGTGACCATCCGATTCTCATTAATCGGCTCTACACACAAGAAACACAATCAGCCAGGTCACACATTGTGACCATCCGATTTTCATTAATCGGCTCTACACACAAGAGACACAATCAGCCAGGTCACACATTGTGACCATCCGATTCTCATTAATCGACCCTTAAGACAAGCTTGGGGCCGGAATGCAGAGCATACAGTCATAATAATGACAGAAAAAGTTAGTGTTTAGGAAATTCGTTAATGATTACCTTCTCAGTATTTATAATCAACCGGCAGATTTGATCAAGGTATATGGACTTGACATATGTAAATACAGAATGCATACTTTCATCGGTACTGGTACCCCATCCTGTGATCTTGCACGTTGGGGATCCGCACTTCTCTGGGTACTCCTTGGCGATGGGGATGCAAGCAGGGCGAGCGCAGTCTGTTAGTGTCACCTCTCTTTCAAGCTCAACCAGAGCGTAAGAAAATTCTGGAGAAAGAAATGAACAATGGAAGCCTTACGAATCAACAACATTCACGTACATCACAAACTGAGCTTAATGTGGCGGGGCTAAGGGTGAGTTCCTTGCACAACATCATCAGAGAAAGACAATAGTCACATACCTTGGTACGGAAGGGAAATTGCTGCAGGAGAAATGACTCCGGTCAAGATCAAAGAGAAAAAGTCGGTTGTGATTTGGAAGCGGCTCAGAGGGTGGAATGTGACATTCTTAATTCTGATGTATTGCTCATCTCCATTATCTTGGAAGATGTTGTGATCTCCAACCGAGGCAAACAGGGTATGGGAGTAAAAGGGATCTGAAGCTGATCTTCTACCGGCTCTGAAATAAATGTACAGGAATTGGTTGAAACTAGATGTATATACAATTCTGCTGGTCGTCTACCGGCTCTCAAATAAATGTACAGGAATTGGTTGAAACTACATAGCGTCTCGTTCCATCGAACGAAATATCAGAAACATGTAGGGATATAGCAAAGATGTAGCCTCACCTTATAAGAGCAAAAGCTGTGGTTAGAACCCACTTGCCCTGAATAAGAATGCCAGCGCCTTGATGCTGAGAGTTGGCAAAGTTTGGTACTTGGTTCAGAATTGTTGTGTCAGCAAACCTTCTGAAAGACACTTGCCACGGGCTAATGCACTTCTGTTCTGCTTCAGAGAATCCTATCCTTATTTGTGGCGTAGGTACAGTACCACAGTCAGGGTGGTTGATTTCAACTGAGGAGAGAAAAGTGCATGCTCAGATCTATTACTCATCAAACGTTTCAGTGAGTAAAAGATAGTTTTAGGCCTCGTTTAGCAATATTCACGCGATATGGTGGCGGGGGGGGGGGGGGGGGGGGGGAACATACAGTAAGTCGAGGAGGGGAACATTAGGAAAGATGTGGCTGAGGTGAAATGGGATTTAACGTCGCGTCTAAGATTATGCACCTATTTGGCGACGTGCATGCACGTGTGTATATGTGTGGCTGCTTCTACTAGTCCGAGTTTATAGTGCTCGCCCACTAAGATACCATGCCGTAGTTTAACATGAATACCCCACTAAGACACAGTATACTGTCTCCGAGTGTTCATGACGTCATGGCGATTTTATATGACGTCGTTCCACCATGACAGTAACTGGGCTGATGTCTCCATTTGAGGTCCGGAAACTCACATTTTTCTACATGGAATGTTGAATGTTAATTCACTCGGGACAGATGATCCGAAATTTCACGTGTCTAGTAGGTTATTCTCTAAATACACCAGTGTCCGTCGCTAAGACTATCGTAAAGTCCATAACAGAGCCTTATTAAAGTCGTAACGCTGAGATGGCTTTGTTGAACGGCGCCCTGGACACTATAGTGGTACATCCAGGTACATACTTGACATTCAAACTACACGGTATCTATCAGGTTTCTATGATATTACCTATGCAACTTGTTTTTCCATCGCCAGTGTAACCTGCTTGGCAAACACAGGTATAGGATCCAATTGTGTCCACACAATTTGCGTTAGCTGCGCATGTAAAGGTGGCTGCGTTGGAACACTCATTAACGTCTGAAAAAGTAATACCATAAAATTAAACAGTTCCTCACACGCTGCTCAAGCTCACCTACCGTCACCATACTTCCAAATGTATTGACCTGCGTTTCGGTGCTAATTACCAATTGTAGGCAAAATAAAAGACTTGCGTGTCAATATGTACAGCGAATTTTTATTGAAGCGTTAAAACTCCGTTACATAAAACCTTAGCTTATACTTTAAATCAGTAATAATACGTTAGGGGAAGACCATTTGAAATTCATGGGGTCAGGGTTGGTTTGTTGGTTTGTTCTTTAACGCCGCACTAAATTGCTGAATTAATCGTATACAAGTAGCCCCTGTAAATCAGAGACAATCTGTGCACAGATAGAAATTGAAAATATTGAATGCGAATATGTTCATTGGGAAATTGGCAAACCAACCTGTCTAGTTCGCGTGCGTGCGTGTGTGCATATATGTGTACCTATAACACAATGGTAGAGTCGAGATCAAAAGCCAAATATCCATACACTACTTAATAATCCTTTTCAAAGTAATGTTTTAAAACATTTTACATATTCCACCCCGGCTCTCCGCGTGTCTTTTCGGGACTGGGAGTGTTCCACATATCATTTACTATAATATTCCATAAAAATAATTCGTTCCCGAAAACAACACATCAGTTTCTTAATAAAAAAACATCGATAAACTTGTTCCGCTCCTCGTGCTGCGAGACTAAAAATATTCATCCAACACAAATCCCAGCCACTGACTGTTCATTGTAAACAAAATAGCACTCACTTGTACAGGTGACTCCATCCCCAGTGTAGCCGGGATTACATGTGCATGTGTAGGTACCAGGTTGGTTCACGCAGGTGGCTTCAGCGTGGCATGTTCCAGAAATGTCACACTCGTTGACATCTGTTGAGGAACAATATCATGGCATTAGCAATATATCAGCAAGCTGAAAACAGCGGCCAATGTAGACCAATTATGTCTGTCAACGCTAAACTAGCAAGGTTAAAACAGCGGCCAGTGTCCACCAATTATGCCTGTCAACACTAAACTAGCAAGGTTAAAACAGCGACCAGTGACGACAAATTATGTCTGTCAACGCTAAACTAGCAAGGTTAAAACAGCGGCCAGTTTCCACAAATTATGCCTGTCAACACTAAACCAGGAAGGTGAAAACAGCGGCCAGTGTCCACAAATTATGCCTGTCAACACTAAACCAGGAAGGTGAAAACAGCGGCCACGGCCAGTGTCCACCAATTATGCCTGTCAACACTAAACTAGCAAGGTTAAAACAGCGGCCAGTGTCTACCAATCATGTCTGTCAACACTAAACTAGCAAGGTTAAAACAGCGGCCAGTGTCTACCAATCATGTCTGTCAACACTAAACTAGCAAGGTTAAAACAGCGGCCAGTGTCTACCAATCATGTCTGTCAACACTAAACTAGCAAGGTTAAAACAGCGGCCAGTGTCGACCAATTATGTCTATCAACGCTAAACTAGCAAGGTTAAAACAGCGGCCAGTGTCGATAAAGTTTGTCTGTCAACACTAAACCAGGAAGGTGAAAACAGCGGCCAGTGTCCACCAATTATGCCTGTCAACACTAAACTAGCAAGGTTAAAACAGCGACCAGTGATGACAAATTATGTCTGTCAACGCTAAACTAGCAAGGTTAAAACAGCGGCCAGTGTCCACAAATTATGTCTGTCAACACTAAACTAGGAAGGTGAAAACAGCGGCCAGTATAGACAAATCATGTCGGTCAACGCTAAGCCAGCAACAACGGCCAGTGTAGACAAATTACATGCATGTCTGTCAACGCCGGTCCAAAAATAATAAAATGTGCCAGAAGGTAATTATTGTTGTTTCTGTTCTTATTTCATCTGACCGAAAAAACTTTTAAACGCTTAATTTAAAAGTATTATTTTGAATAATAATAATAATAATAATAATGTTTGTACTTCTTTTACGCTAGACTCCATAAACAAAATGCATGCTCAAAGCGATGACATTATTACCCCCGTCAATGGAGTCTGAACTCGTTGATCATTCTCAGCTCCCTGGGGAGTATACAACCCAAGACGCCTGTGAGGCGTTAGAAGGTTAACTGTCACAATGTATTACATTCTATTCTATTATTATTACCAACGACCCTTGAAACCAAAAAAATTGTAAACTAAAAGCATGAAAGAGAGTCTGCAGTATAGTTTCATTTTCACATATGTGCCTATGTTAATAGACGGAGATGAAAGTATAAATGTTACACATGGAATAAGACAGAGCTGTTGACTTGAGAGAGACGAGTAGACACATGTACAAAAGTTTTGCCAGACACGGGGGCAAGGGACACAACTATAATCTTACCTGTACACGTGAAGCCATTCCCAGTGTAACCGGAATTACACGTGCAGGTGTACGATCCAAAGGTGTCACTGCAGGTGGCAGCAGAGTCACAGTTGTTAATGTTGGGTGCTGCGCATTCATTAATATCTGTGTGCGAGAATGTAAAAGTGTGTAAGTTTACTGATCAAACTTTAAAATATATATCCCTAAAACACTTATACACACTTCATATCACACCAGTATTTGGGTGAATTTGGGTTTAACGTCGCGTCCAAGATTATTGCACTTATATAGCGACGTGCATGCACGTGTGTGTGTGTGTGTGTGGCTGCTTCTACTAGTCCGGACTGATGCCGATTTATAGTGCTAGCTCACTGAGATACCATGCCGCAGTTTAACATGAATACCCCACTCAGACACAGTATACTGACTCCGAGCCGACCAGTCCTTGTTTTTAGCCCCTTAATGCCGAGCGCCAGACAGGGTAGCAACAAGTACCATCTTTTAACGTCTTTTGGTATGACGCGGCCGGGGATCGAACCCCGGACCTTCCGCTCTCCGGGCGAACGCTCTACCACAAGACCACGGAGGCGGCGTATTAAAATCAAGAAGAGTGAGTGAGTTAAAATTTAATGTTGCATTATTTCAGCCATATAGCGACATAACCATGAAGAACACCGTAAAGGAATCGCTGACGCTTCACAACACAAAATGATTACAGTTACTGAATTAATAAATCATTTCTTTAGATAGATAGATAGATAGATAGATAGATAGATAGATAGATAGATAGATAGATAGATAGATAGATAGATAGATAGATAGATAGATAGATAGATATGCGAAAAAGAAAATCATAAGATATATTTTAGGAACAAGGGCATTTTAAATCATGTGTAGTATGTCAGATTATGATGAATTGAAGGTGAAAAGGGTTTATCATCGAGGTCGTTCAAGATTATTTCACTATATATAGAGAAGTGTATGCAGGTGTGTGTGAGGCTCATTGTATTAATCCGGATTTATGCCGGTTCAAAAGTGCTAGCGTTTTTTGGCCGAGCGGCAGGCTGGGTGAGAGCAATTCTCTCACCGTACTTTAAAGTTCTAGGTTGATTGGTTAAGGAGTGGGCAACTATATTCCATGTAGCCCGCTTATGTAGCCCGCTGAAGAATTACTCGGAACATCTTAGGTTACTTGTACATCTCGAATAAGTATCGCTGAGTGGGAAAGAACCGATGTTTATCCGTTGCATTGGGAAAAAGGAAACTCGTTTTGTTATGTCGTCTGCTTCGGGTTTTCCTAACTCAGTGAATCTGCGGACATATATTCCGGGCTAAAATGAATGAATGACGGAAGGACAATTCGTTGTCAACCGATCGATCCCTCGAGGTATAAGGTGAATGTACCCTGTTTGTGAGCCCATGTGCACTAGTATATGGTGTTTAAGGGGTCTTACTGATACAGGTAGATCCATCCCCAGAGAAACCGACTCGGCAGGTGCAGGTGAAGGAGCCTACGGTGTTGGCGCAGTCAGCGTTGCCGTCACAGCCCCCGTTGTTGGTAGCACATTCGTTTACATCTGAAATTGAATAAAAATTGGATGTCAGAAAATCGATATTTTCGAAAAACGATTATTTCTGCATAATCTGAAACATGTAACTCCTGTAAACCAGTGAACAAAAACCGCAGTTATTTATTTGTTGTTTTCCACCGGAGCAAGAAATATTAAATAAAAAATACGGCGATGTAAACATAACGGGCAAACCAGTCGTCCACAGTGTGATCAACGCCCACTACACCAGGGTACAGTGACACGTAACAATCAAAGTTTGGAGTATGCTTCTGGGACCCGTGCCACAAAGCGATCTTAGCGCTAACTCGGTCGTAACTCCCATTCTTTAACACTAACTTACGACAGTCGTAGCGCTAAGATCGCTTTGTGGAACGGGTCCCTGGACTCCAAGCGTAAGTGAGGAACCACATTTAAAGAGGTCTGAAGTATTTAGGAGAGTAACCTCAATGACTCGTCTCAGACATCCACACAAATTCAGTGAGTTTGGAACAACGGAAAGAGGCTTCCAAACTGTACTCATTTGGGTATTCGAACTCCGGCCTTCGGCTTCAAGAGCTAAAGCTTTTTGACAAACAACATCGAAGTGTAAACTTTTTCGAAGCCTGGTGCTTCTCAATGAAATGTCGTCGTTTTGGCAAATATAGTTTGCATTGATTTTCTTTAATAATCTGTGATTGAGGGTTCGAATCCCAGTTCGCCCTGATTATGTTTCTAGGTTTGTCAGCACCATACCCGTGCTTGTGGGTTTCACCAAATGGTAAACATCTGGGACCTGCATCACTTTTGGGCTTTCCTTTCGCATTAAGCTGACACGCCGTGATATAACTGGAATACTGTTCAAAGCAGCGTTAATCCAAAATCATTCACTCATTTTAATAATGTGTAGTTATTTAATTATTATAAATTTCAAATATTACCTGTGCATCCAACATTGCCATTTCCGCTAAAACCAGTGAAGCAGACGCAGGCGTATGAGCCAAATGTATCAACGCAATTTGCGTTAGCCCCGCATAAGTTGGTGTTGAGACACTCATTGTTATCTGAGACAGAAATATCATAGGAATAAGAGAGGGTCCAAATACTCCTCAGGTGCTCACCAGCGGCTGTAACATATATACCCATATTTATTACCTGCGCTTGCTCATATGCCATTGGAGATATGTGAAAAAAAAATGCATCCTCACACAATGAAACTTCGTTAATCCCGACGATATCGTGTACGGTGAACCCAATAATAAACAATGTCTGGTTTAACGAATCATACAATGCGTTGTGATATAGGTTCAGTACAGATAAACGTTCCTAAAAGTAATCGCCAAAAAAAGTGAGAAGTCCGTATAAACAAGGTCTTGGCTTTCGGGGTGTGACTTTATACAGGGAATATCCAATGAACAGATACAGTGCTCTCAACTTATACCAGATAATAATAATTGTTATTGCATAATAAAATAGGGCCATAATAACAATAAATGCCCGAACCCTAATGTGGTAATACAAATAAATGTACATGATGTGTTTAACAATGTAAAAGGAATATGTTTGTATTGACAAAGAAGAATGACACTTACTGAAGCAGTTGAATCCGTCGCCGCTGAAGCCACTGTTGCAGGTGCAGGTGAAGGAACCAACAGTGTTGTCGCACCGAGCGTTGCCGTCACAGCCACCGTTGTTGGTATTACACTCGTTTATATCTGAAAATCGATTTTATTGCTGCGTTAAATATTATACATTTCACACCAGTAAACCAGTGAAATAATAACACAGATATGTGCTTGTTGTTTTATGCCGCAGTCAACAATATTAAAATATATTACGGTGACCTGTGAATAATTTGAGTGAGGCAAACCTGTGTTTAATAGTGGTAAATGTTGACGCCGCCGGTTACAGTGACACGCATCTGGCGTCAGGATCACGACCAGGCTCAACATTCGCTTGCATCTGCATCATGTACTATTTATGCTTTCCTACGACAAGAATGTACTATTTATGCTTTCCTACGACAAGAATATTCTATTTATGCTTTCCTACGATTAGAATGACTGTACTATTTATGATTTCCTACGACAAGAATGTATTATTTATGCTTTCCTACGACTAGAATGTCATGTCGTTTTCCTACTACTAGAATGTTCAATTTATGCTTTCCTACGACTAGAATGTTCTATTTATGCTTTCCTACGACTAGAATGCCTGTACTATTTATGCTTTCCTATGTCAAGAATGTTCTACTTATGTTTTCCTACGACAAGAATGTTCTATTTATGCTTTCCTACGACTAGAATGTACTATTTATGCTTTCCTACGACTAGAATGTTCTATTTCTGCTTTCCTACGTCTAGAATGTTCTATTTATGCTTTCCGACGATAAGAATGTTTTATTTATGCTTTCCTACGACT
Organism: Haliotis rufescens; assembly: GCF_023055435.1. NCBI lineage: Eukaryota > Metazoa > Mollusca > Gastropoda > Lepetellida > Haliotidae > Haliotis > Haliotis rufescens. The sequence goes on from NW_025963879.1 coordinate 1,018,607, forward strand.
AGAATGCCTGTACTATTTATGCTTTCCTACGTCAAGAATGTTCTACTTATGTTTTCCTACGACAAGAATGTTCTATTTATGCTTTCCTACGACTAGAATGTACTATTTATGCTTTCCTACGACTAGAATGTTCTATTTATGCTTTCGTACGACTAGAATGTTCTATTTCTGCTTTCCTACGTCTAGAATGGTCTATTTATGCTTTCCTACGTCTAGAATGTTCTATTTATGCTTTCCTACAAGAATGTTCTATTTATGCTTTCCTACTACTAGAATGTTCTATTTATCCTTTCCTACGTCTAGAATGGTCTATTTATGCTTTCCTACTACTAGAATGTTCTATTTATGCTTTCGTACGACTAGAATGTTCTATTTATGCTTTCCTACGTCTAGAATGTACTATTTATGCTAGCCTACGTCTAGAATGTACTATTTATGCTTTCTTATCATACTAACAGAATGATAATCAAACAAAAGTTTCATCTTCTCCATCACAGAAGCTCCAGAAGCTAATCACCTTGGCAGCTGATGGCAGGATCCCCAGTGTATCCTGCGGGACACCCACAAGTATATGACCCTGGGTTGTCAATGCACACTGCGGGGGCCACACAGGTGTGGCTGCCGATGGCACACTCGTTGATGTCTGAAAGAGTGAGTGAGTTGGGTTTAACACCAGTTTGAACAGCTTTTTAATTACAACAGCACGAGTCAGCTACCTGTGCAGGAACGTCCAAAGTTAAAAAAAAGGGTGGTGTACATTTACCGATTTGAAAACCAAATGCATTGGCATGGTTAAGAAAGCCCACGGACCATACACAGGATGCATTTAGGAATTAAACCGATGATCAGAGCGGCGAACTTATGATGATCGTTTAACACTGACTGCCATGCTAAAAAGCTGGTTTCAAGTGATTTATATGTTCTGTGTATCTGGATTAAACAGTATCCTTATATCCTCCAATATGTTTTAACAACATGTTTATGCATGTTCAAATATACCTTGGCTTCTCCGATATTGTTGAGCAACTAGCTCCCTATAAAGTGATCATGAGTATGTGATAATAGTGTGTGTCCGCCTATAGCAATGTTCCAGCAACATGCCAACACCCCAGAAAGGAGCTTTACACATTGCACGCTAGACTAACATTTACTCCCAGTCTCTTATTTATAAATATATATTTACAAAAAGAAAAGAAAATCCAAATAGAGCCCATAACAATGCTTAATTTCAGTTGAGGCAATCTAGACTTGAGGTGGGGTCATTTCTGAATATAATCTCTAAGGTTTGGGAGAAAGACTAACTGCACTAACTGTTTCCCTATATAGGTGACTAATTACACACTACATAGTTCACATATTGGTTCTTTTCTTACTGATGCAAAAGGTGCCAGAGCCGGTGTAACCAGAGTTGCAGGTACACGTGAAGGAGCCTACGGTGTTGTCGCACCGAGCGTTGCTGTCGCAGCCACCGTTGTTGGTACCACATTCGTTTAAATCTGAAAATCGATTTTATTGTTGCATTAATATTATACATGTAGCCCCTGTGAACCAGAGCTACCCTGAACAGGTAGAAATTGAAATTGTTGAATATGAATATGTTGATTGGGAAATTGGCAAACCAATCTCTAGTTCGCGTGCGTGCGTGTGTGCGCGTGTGCGTGTGCATATATATGTACCTATAACACAATGGTAGCAGGGTAGGATCAAATGCAAAATATTCATACACTTCTTAACAAATCTTTTCAAAGTAATGTTTTAAAACATGAATTTACATGACACTTATCAGTGTGTCACGCAACTATGTTACAATCTAATGTACGGTCTCTCTACAAAACGACGCTTTTATATATAAAACAAGAAATGAACATACAGTAAGTCGAGGAGGGGAACATTAGGGAAGATGTGGCTGAGGTGAAATGGGGTTTAACGTCGCGTCCAAGATTATTGCACTTATATAGCGACGTGTATGTACGTGTGTGTGTTTGTGTGGCTGCTTGTACTAGTCCGGACTGATGCCGATTTATAGTGCTAGCTCACTGAGATACCATGCCGCAGTTTAACATGAATACCCCACTCAGACACAGTATACTGACTCCGAGCCGATCAGTCCTTGTTTTCTCCCCTTAATGCCGAGCGCCAGACAGGGTAACAACAAGTACCATCTTTTCCCGTATTGGTATGACGCGGTCGGGGATCGAACCCCGGACCTTCCGCTCTCCGGGCAGATGCTTTACCACTAGACCACGAAGGCTCTCGCTTGGGAAATAACGGATTTTAGACACTCGTGTCGTGAACATACTGTGCCATGAACACTCATATGCTACCCTCTTTATGTGTTGTGACCGGAGAGAGTGAGTGAGTATGGTTTTACGCCGCTTTTAGCAATATTCCAGCAATATCACGGCGGGGGACACCAGAAAATGGGCTTCACACATTGTACCCATGTCGGGAATTGAACCCGGGTCTTCGGCGTGACGAGCTAACGCTTTAACCACTAGGCTACCCGACCGCCCCTTGTGACTGGAGTGAGGGGGTTTGGTATACAGTATTTCAGTCATACAACAGCGTTTCAGCTTGACGTTGGAGGAAGCTCATCGTGGTGCAGATCTTAAAGGTTTACCACCTTCTGAAACCACGGGTATGTTGTTGAAAGCGAAAGAGGGCGAATCAGGTACTCCAACACAGGACCATAGGTTTCTTCACGCCAAAGGTACGCGAGTCAGACAACTGGTAGACACGGCTGGGAGCGAGCCCTTGATAGCATATAATTTTACTGTGTTCCCTTTTTCATTTCCATCATTATATTATGTATGGGGTGATCCTTTACCTGTACATCCAACAAAGCCATTTCCAGTATAACCTGGCAGACAATCGCAAGTGTAGGAACCAGCCGTATTGGAACAGACAGAGTTTGCTTGACAGGTGTCAGTGTTGGCCGCACATTCATTAATATCTGAAACAAGGCAGGGTGTAAAGCATCACCAGTAGATACATTCCGAGGGTTTTATACAAACAGATCTAAATTACCTTCACGTTTTGTCATGACGGGGATACCGTCCAGGTATATTCGGGCAGTCCGTACATAATCGAGTCTGGACAAGACAATACCGTGATTGACATCATGAGCATGAGATGATGACATGTATCAACCAAGTCAGCTAGACTCACCACCCGAACCAGTTAGTCGCCTCTCATGACAAGCAATGGTTGCTTAAGAACGAATATTCACGGAGACTGTGCATGTGGACTACATGTGCTAACTATGGCAAAACTGAATATTCATTGGTATTCATAAAAAGCCTACCCTAGCAGACAGACCAAGCACCATGACAGCGTCGAATTTCGAAAACGCGACCAGTGGATCCTGGTAAAACTAAGGGAGGTAACAGAATCATAAAAAACACACATTCTTTTTTTTTAAGTTAAACACGATTCAATGTGTAACATCAAGCTTCTAAGACAAAATTACCTGTGCAAGCTATGGTCGGAGTGCCTGTGTATCCGTTCGGACATGCGCAGGAGAAGGAACCAATGGTGTTGGTACATACAGCGTCTGTGCCACAGTTGTCAGTACCAGAAAGACATTCGTTGTTGTCTGAAAACGTGTTCCCAAATATTTATTGATCAGCCTTTCTAAATCAGTTTTGTGTAAACTAATACTAATGAGATGTGCTTGGGTAGCCTATTGGTTAAAGAGCTCGCTCGTCACGCCGAAGGTCCGGGTTCGATTCCCCACAAGGCTCCACTGCAAAATTCTGGTTTCCCCCGCCGTGACATTGCTCGAATATTGCTAATTGCGACGTAAAACCATACTCACTCCCACTCGCAAATGTACATGTATCTTACTCTCTAATTTCACCAAGTCAGTCAAACAGATTGTCTTCTTAGTATGTTAAACCTCTGCCTTGGAAAACTACCATCGAGTCAGTTGTTGATACAAGAAGACAACTCGCGATGTTAAAAGTAAAACCACTACCCTGGCTAAATCAGCTCATGTGTGCGAAATATTCAAACGAATCTAATAGACGTGTACAGTACTCTTTATTTGAATACTGTCCGTTGACCAGATCGTGGTATTGGTATTTTAAAACTCCAATTTTTATTACTGCCCTCAAAAAGTACACCGAGTCATCTGTAGAATCGATAAAACCTACATCGACATTTGATATAGAATTATGCCATGAGATAAGTTGAAAATCTACTACTCAAAAGAAATTCAAGAACACCCGATTTTCTATCATATGACTATAGTTGTTAATCTGTAATGGTCATGACATTAACTATAGTCATAGAAAATAAAATGTGTGTTCTTTAACTTCTTTTGAGCAGTATAAACATACCACATGACTTTTAAGTTAAATCATTTCGAAAATTATAAGCTGTTAAATGACTAATGCCTTCACTTAACGCTATCGTCGCAAAGTTTAATTATTGCTGATTCTCTTCGGGTAGTATGTCCATTGCTTCAGCAGTGATATTCAAACAGTACGTACGATCTTTGCAGAGTTTCGGTGAGTGTTTTCAGCCTAGAAGCGTTTGTAATTGTTCGGTCAAATTTATTTTTAAGTGTATTGCTTTCTTTTGCCCCGCATTTATATGACAGCAGTCTGTACATAAACGAGTCTGTAACAGACATTCCAGTGATTGACATCGAGAGCATCTATCTACGTAGTGGAGATATGAGGACATGCATCAACCAAGTGAGCAAGTTTACCCGATCTCGGCACTTGCCTCTTACGACAAGCATGGGTTCCCTACATATACTGGAGGATAGTCATGCCTACAGGCATGTGAAAATAAACCTATTTATTATTGTCTTGAAATGGAGCATCAGCCGTTATGTCACCCTTAGGTGAAAGCAAATGATTGGTGTCGTTATATAATTTAGCTAGTGTTTCTATCTTACCTGTGCAGCTGAATCCATTACCGGTGAAGCCAGTGTTGCAGGTGCAGGTGAAGGAACCAACAGTGTTGTCGCACCTAGCGTTGCCGTCACAGCCACCGTTGTTGGTAGCACATTCGTTTACATCTGAAAATCGATTTTACTGTTGCATTTGTCTCACACAGAGTAAACCGTGAGTGAGTTGGGTTTAACGCCGCTTTTAACTTTATTCCAGTTATATCACGGCGTGTCAGCTTAATGTGGGAGGAAATCCCGATGTGATTGAGATCTCAGACGTTTACCACTTCGGTGAATCCCACGAGCATGGGTATGATGCTGACAAACCTAGAAACATAATAGGGGCGAACTGGGATTCGAACCCACAATCATAGGTTTTCTGCAGTCCCTAAGGGACGCAACTCTGCACAGCGAATCGCCTTAGACGACTGGGCCCATGGTGCCCACAATTTGATATTGATTCATAAACACGTTTAATATATTGTCAGAATAGTACACTGGACTCTCCTTCTATTTAGTTCACAAAAAGCGGATGGGCTATCATATCAAACCTGTGTCAATCAATCACTGTATTCAACCTATTAATGCAATAGCTGAAATAATGTTTTCTCGTAACCATCACAACGAAAACCATCATACCAAAGCAAAGTCAAGAATATCATTCTAATAATGCTTTGTAATCTACATGTCTCAGCAAATGTTGGTGTTGTCATATAATTCTGCTATCGTTTGTATCTTACCTGTGCAGCTGAATCCATTACCGGTGAAGCCAGTGTTGCAGGTGCAGACGAAGGAACCAACAGTGTTGTCGCACCGAGCGTTACTGTCACAGCCACCGTTGTTGGTAGCACACTCGTTTGTATCTGAAAATCGATTTTATTGCTGAATTAATCGTAAACATGTAGCCCTGTAAACTGGAGAAAATCTAACGTCGTTAATTGGTTTTTTTGTTTTACGCCGTAGTAGCAATGAAAAAAGGTTATATTACGTCGACATGTTATTAATGCGAGCCAGGCAAACCAGTGGTTGGCCACCATTGTGACTTTAGCGTACTAGGTTTACGGTATTCGTTATTGTTGACGATCGGCGAATCTCAATGCAAACTACGATGTACCCATGAAACAGGTAAGATTGAGAAACCAGTTGCTTTCAGCTTGGAAACACCTGTATGAACCAAATCAGCTAGAACACGTGAATGAATGTGCAGCGAATGGTTCTCACGACCAAAAGCCGAAAGAATTTACCAGTTCGAGAGCAAGACCTTGATCTCGTCAGTCTGCGACTGATTTTTATCGGATGAGATGGATACAAAATGCATTGTTTTGGCACCATAAATGAGCCCTCAATCATTCTACAATCGTACTGTGACCAATTGACCTACCAACACAAGTCTTTCCGTCACCCGTGAAACCGGCGTTACAAGCGCAGGTGAAAGATCCAATGGTGTTTGAGCAGGTTGCTTGACCGTGACAGTCGTGGGTATTGAGGGTACACTCGTCATCATCTGAAACATACCATTTGGTTATAGCGGGTAGTTCAAGCTTACAAATGGCGTGTAAACGGATATTAAAAATAGTGTTTTCAGTCAATGCTTCGAACGAGGTATTGACACGCATTTCCTCTCTGTGAAAGGGACAACCACAAGTATGTTTTTTCTAAACATTTGTTTTTAGGACATCCACTAGACTTTGCTGTTTTGGGGTTAAAACTGAGGTAAAATATTTTATTTCCATATGATTCTCAAACATTGTTTTTTTAATTCAAAAGATCTCACACCCTTTCAGAATATCAAGTTGTCGGTCCGTACGTTGACCCTTCATGACACAACACGTTTAAGGGGAGGATTCGGGATTTCAAAAAGGTGATGGTGCACCATTCCCCAAAATATGAAAGAACTGATACACCAAACAAAGGAGGATGTTCATCTCTTGAAACCTCCTCATTTTCGGAATCCTCCAATGTTCTTATTTTATTTTAGATACCACATGAACAAATGCCACATTAATATTATGTGATTATATATTTGCTGGTAACAGTTTTGTACCAGTGCTTTATTACTCTTTCTCAGTATGGACATCTTGTAGTTCTTAAAGTTGTAAATGTTGTTCCAATAACTGTTGAGCGTAGTTTTTGCAGAAAAAAATGGTAGTTGTCGCAGCTGTCGACGTGATGGTCGCCGCGACGTTGTGTTCACTTACCTATCTGTATGCAACATATTCCAGTATAACAAAGGAGGTAATTGTTGCCTCCTGGCGGATCTGATGTCCAACCCGTCGGACAAACACTGGCATAGCACTTTCTTGCTGAGTTCGAGACTTGGCATTCTGAAACAAGTCATCAAAGGTATGTTATATTGTACTGAAGGCGTTTTCTATTTTTGGCACACATGAAAAGCCAAGAGCCTGTAACATTGACATCCTTCATTGAAAATAAATCTGTTTTAGCTATTTATATATTAGTTTGTATTTTTAATCAAATATCCTTATTCATGTCTTTTGAATACTGTCATTTATATAAAATTGCACCTTGCATCTACATATGTATATGGATAAAGAAACCTTACCTAACTTTATTACGGTTTTATTACGGTTTTCAAGGCATGAAAATATTGTCATTTTGCGTGTATGTACCAATGTCATCCTTTAAAATATTTATTAATAAGTATTTATTGCGACAAAGGGAAATTGAGATATTCGGTATTTATACTGAATAATTTATTTATTCAAAAAAATACTTTTAATATATGCTTATTGTCTAACCGTATAATTCGTATTGTCTTGTTTTGACTGCCGTCCCACTCTGGTATTTTTCTTTGGTAATGATATACAAAGTCCCAAGTTTATAGTACCCGCATATGTTTCAAGTAAATATTTCATTTGACATTTGTCTTCTCTCTTTTTCTAAATGTCCGTAAGAAAACATTATGTTAAAATCACTGGTCACTGTGAAGAGTGTTTCCGGACAACTGGCTATATTGAATTAAAAAACGACGTAATCATTGAAAATTATGTCCAGCTTCGTAAGATTATTCCGGAACACAATTTGATGAAGCGATTTGTATAGATGAATAAATAATTATGATAATAGCGGATAGAGCAACACTTCTGGATGATCTCAAATGTTTTCGTAATAATCGTTTTTGGACGTTGACACATTTATAATTATACCCCTCTCTAATTCAAAGTATATTCTATTTTTACTTGGGCCTCGTGTCACAGTTTTTTTTAGGTAAACAATTGTGTTGCCTTTGCATGTGTTTACGAAAGGGTGCCAGCGGTCGGGCAGGAACTGCTCACTTTTTCGCGAACTCCTGGTATCATCTATTTGATAGTGATTCATAACCACATTCTCATGATATGGTCGGAATCATACAGTGGACTCTTCTGTTATCAGATATTTCTTATGATTATGGAAAGAGTGTTGTCGCATATATTTATATTAAGTCAGTCATGACACATATCAATCAGCGGTATCAATAAGGAAGGATTCCACGTTTAAAGAACAAGAACACATACATAGCTCAACTTCTTCTATGAAAGAAGAGACATTTGCATATAATAAAACACAGATGTCACAAAACGCTTGTGTGACTGCTCAAGAGACGAGTTCATATACTAGTTCGAAAACATTTCTTGACGTGAGATCATTTAATGACAAGACACTTCCAATAATACCACAGCCAAATGTGGCTATAAAGATTTATGTATGAAAAGAAAAGCCCCTAATAAAATGTATCTTAAAAAGAAGTCCACGTGTTATCAAAGAAAGGCTCCAGTTCGTATTACTATTCATAAATGTCGAAATACACACGAAGTAAATATTCATCATCTTAATTATTTACATTCTCGTTGTGTTAGATGTTACCAAGCATATTCAAATACGATGGGAGAGGTGTGTGTGTGTGTACTCTAAGGGCGACTTACTTCGCCGCCTCTCGGCATAAAGGTTTCAGTCAGACGTGAAATGTTTGAACAAGAAGATACCACCCTCTTCACGCAGGTGACTACGTTCAAGTACCTTTTACCATAACGTTAAGATGATGTTTTCTAAAGACCTAGAACTGTCACTGAAATGCTCCCATGAGAACCCTAAAATGATCTGAATTAACTTTATCCGCATCGCTGTAATATCCTTAACCCAAGTAACTTAAGAAACATGAATAATCCAAATATTGCAGTGGTTTTGGTACAGAAATTGGTATAGCATAATTATTATGGACAAATGTATGATATAAACGGTTAACATTAAAGTTATCCTGGCTGACAGGTCATTGAATACATCCCAATACATCGATAATTCATCGATAATTATCACTTTTTGTAAAATATTCTGAAACATCGTTTAATCTTTTAACCAGTTGCTATAATGATTTAGCCACTTTATCATCGCATTCGGGAACAATAATATGTTTTTACTTACATTGACTTTAAGCCGATAAAGTATCCTTCTTAAATAGACCATTACGATTGTTTTCTCTTAAATAATATCTATCATATTCCATTACACTCAGAGTTTTGCATTTATAAAATGTATATATAACAATGTATATGTGTCATAACATTATTCTTTGTCGTTAAAAAAATTATTGAATTCATATATTTTTCGAAGGTTATTACAGAATGTCTGCAAATGTATATGTTACAGTCAATGTTTAAAATCAGTCAATGTTTATAAATTGCCTGATTTTACAAATTGACTTTAATATCTGTTATACGTATCGATTTCTCTTGAAGTGATACGATCTGGTGCCTATTACGTGTAGTTCTGGTTAAATGTATGTTCTGTACATGTATGCACGCACCGCAAACAATTCGGATTCTCTTGAAGAGACAAAGCAAAATATATGGTGCCTATTACGCGTATTTCTGGTTATATCGGAGTGTCTGTATGTATGCACGCACCGCAAACAATTCGGATTCTCTTGAAGAGACAAAGCAAAATATATGGTGCCTATTACGCGTATTTCTGGTTATATCGGAGTGTCTGTATGTATGCACGCACCGCAAACAATTCGGATTCTCTTGAAGAGACAAAGCAAAATATATGGTGCCTATTACGCGTATTTCTGGTTATATCGGAGTGTCTGTATGTATGCACGCACCGCAAACAATTCGGATTCTCTTGAAGAGACAAAGCAAAATATATGGTGCCTATTACGCGTATTTCTGGTTATATCGGAGTGTCTGTATGTATGCACGCACCGCAAACAATTCGGATTCTCTTGAAGAGACAAAGCACAATATCTGGTGCCTATTACGCGTATTTCTGGTTATATCGGAGTGTATGTATGTATGCACGCACCGCAAACAATTCGGATTCTCTTGAAGAGACAAAGCAAAATATATGGTGCCTATTACGCGTATTTCTGGTTATATCGGGGTGTCTGTACATGTATGCACGCACCGCAAACAATTCGGATTCTCTTGAAGAGATAAAGCTAAAAATCTGGTGCAAAATTCCATGTATTTCTGGTTATATCGGAGTGTCTGTACATGTATGCACGCACCGCAAACATATGCAGTTCACGAATAATTAGGGTAGTCATTAACTAATAGATTTATGTTCTTGATTTAATTTGAGTTAAGAAAAAATATAATTTGAATGGCTCAATTGAAACCTGCTAGTACAATGACTTATCTCGAACCTAGCCTCCCTTTGAACTATGTTATTAATATGATGACATCAATAATCTTAATAACCGTGTGTAAAGTATCTATTCATTTTCATATTTGGATAATGACTAGCCAAACAAAATTTCTTAGACATCATCTTTTTATTACAATGGTGTAGCCAGACTGTCTTCAAAATCACACGTTTTGTGTGATCATTTTAAAGAAACCTTTCACAGGGTTCTGAAATCGTACATATTATACATACATTAATCAATATAGTTTACGTTGATTAAAATGAAAAATACCATTAGATGTATTTTAATAAATATATAGTCTTTGACGCCATACTGTCGACGCTCTTTAGACGTTGAAGTGCGTAGTAAGTTCTTATTATATTTATCTTGGCATCACATGGGGAAAAGAATGTGAATACGTTGCTCTTCTAATTAACGTCTCATTAAGATTCATCAGAAGTGTTGTTTGTACTTGAAAAAAAAAAAATAACCAATTCTTATTTTGATTTAGCGTCATAACTCTGGATCGTGAGCATTGATGTATAGTAACATTTCGTGATAATACGAAAGCAGTTACAACCTGTAGTACATTTCAACTCCATTAACAGTTTGTAAGACTGACAAAATATCTGAACAAATTTTACTAAAGCACGCCAATAGTCAGTAAAGTACTCACCACTGACGCTCCACAGCATTTCCATGAGAGTCGCCGAGTTAACTACCGTTATAAAGACAAATAGCAGCCCGAAAACCTTTCCTGACATGACGGGCGCCATCTTGTTGTCTTGCTGTACTGGAGGAACGCAAAGAACTAACCGTTATATACTGAATTATATATATTCATTCAGCTTGATGCGCAAACAATGCGTCGTGAAGTTCAGGCTGGGTGGATTCCACCCTACTTAAACATCAACATTGAATAGAACTTGTTGGATTAAGCAAATGGGCATATGAGGTCATGAAGGGAGAAAAGGGCGGAAGGTGTAAAAGAGATCTCTACGCTAGAAACCTCCGCTTGAGGACCCTCTTTGTCAACAATGCGTTGACATATTGATGATGAAACATTTGTATATAATTCACAAATGTTATTACATTAGTGAACATGTTAATTGTAAGTTCATGACGTCTCGCATTCAGGTTTGCATAAAGTATCTCGTGTAAATTTAAGTACTCTGTATTGAAAGGTGTTTTACGTGGTGTTTTTCTGAATAGCTCCTGTCAATGAAAAGGTTTGGACGTGTTTCACAAGCCTATGTCAAACAACTGCACAAAAGTCATGCATATAATAGATACCTGAGCAAGCAGTGATATTTAGTTTTCACAATGATAAATGTTAGGGTGTGGGGTTTGGCTGAAGAGCTTTGATATGACGTCTCTGACGTGAGGGACTTGGGGAACAAGCCACAAAGTTGTACACTACCTGTAATAGTCGCGATGTTAGCCTGAGGTCGGACAATATGATGATGTTGCAATGAAACACCGTCTGACATATTTCACGTATTTGTCCATCACTGATTTCAAATGATTACGTCCTCATTCCTTGAACCATGGGACATTGATACCTAAACGCGGTGACCACTGATGTAGTTACATCACTGTCTTAAAGGTTCAGTTCGAAAGTGGCATCTGATGGTGACTGGGAAAAGAGTATGTGAAATGCTGGGCTTCCTTCTTGGTAACATGTATGTACCATTCGGGGAAATGACATTTTGGCAAGGGGTAGGCATCCCCATGCGCACCAGTTGTGCTCCCCTATATTTCTTTATGCCAATTAATCGGATTGTGTGCTCACACACAAGGGGATTTGGTCTAGATGTGTAACCTATGATTCAAGCATTTCGATGATATAATATCGTTCAAAATTGATCAAATAGCCAATTTCTTTTCCACTAAATTTCCTGAACTAGAAATGAAAGTGACCAGTGAAACATCCTCTTCTGTTTCATATTTAGATCTGTGCATACAATTCAGAATGACAAAAAACTATGCACAGTAAGAGAAAAGGGATGACGTCAACTGTTCCCTTATGTCGAGCAATAATTCCAGTACCTCAAGCCTTTGTATGCGTGAACTTCCCGACATAATTCCATAGTGCCTCGTCTTAATATTATAATAAGCTACAAATATATATTGGCATCTCGTAACTTCAAATAATATTGTTCTTGGCCATGGCTTCATAATTTTAGGCTAGAACCTGATTGTCTTTGTTTGCGTAAACGTTTACTCATTGTAAGAATTGAACCTTTATACAAGACCTTTGATAATAACATCGGTTCAGTGCTAACTTCTTCAATTTGTTAGGAACTACTTTGGGCTGTTTTCTAACACAAATCAATGTACTTAGCCACATAAGAATTGTCAGTTCACCCATTAGGAGCCTGAATATATAATAGACCTACATGTCAATGTTTTTTATGACTCGTCTTTTAATAATTCGTGCTCATTGGTTGAAGATGTATTCGTCTATTTCATTAGCACACGTAAGCAGTACCTTGTAACCTGTGTAGATTTAATAGTCATGGGTGACTCATAAAGCGTCTTCTCAGCGTTGTCAATACATGTCGCAACCACACTTCAACTGTTAATTTGAGGGTTGGTTCATTGTATCGTTGGTTTGGTATCGTTTGGTAAAACAAATTATGATGTATTTTGTTAATTAATATACTCAATATTGCTGAGACGTTTTTGTTTTATCGACCATGTCCACCAGGTAGACGCTAGTCTTAGCGCCAAAGAAGAATGCACCAGCAGTCATTTTATACATTGGATATACCCACGCAGACATCATTCAACCTTGGCCCGTTACACGTTCACGTTGAGCTGACGTGGTCAACGATATGGGGAGGGAAACTGTGATTGGTCATCCCTGGCAAGTGGTCAAGTAGGATCCTGCTAGCCGGAAGGGTGTTATTTTCAGATTACATTAACATAAGATTAGCATATTACAGAATGAAAATATCTCTTGTCATTTCGGTTGTGTGATAAGAATTTCCTCAAGTGACGGCTAAAGAACGGGTATAGTGACGCTATTCCTCACATTTTCCTCAACATATGTAAAAATTTCGAACATTTTCAACATTGAAAAAATGTTGCGTGGAAACATAATTGATTTCTCTTATCATATTATGGTCACCATGGACATTAGCAAAAGAAACTAATAACCACATGTACAATGGTCTTCAACAGTTATTCATCCAATGTAATAGGCTTATTTATATATGAAATCAAAAAAGAAAGCCTTCATTTAATCTTATATAGTAGGCATTGAAGCACCCATTCCTCCCTTCAATGTAGCGATAGAGAAAAAATACTTCATGGGTAAATTAGCAAATTAGTGTTCTTAGAAATGGAAATCAATAATTTACTAATTACAGAATTATATTTCATGGTTATAAGTTTATCAATATTACACCTGTTCAGTCATGATTATTAAATTAGCAATATATTCAAGGAAATTATTCGTATCTTTCAGACACTACCAAATTTATGTCTAAACTATATGTAAGGATAAAGTTAATTCAGTAATGTCAAGTACCAACATTCAGAGAAATTGTAACCTTTCCTTGTTTATACACATGCTATTTCATTAGGATTTCCATCCTGACTCTATGCAGCATGGGCCTGTGGTGTGGGCCTGATCCGTGGTCTAGTGGATAGAGCATGTGCCCGGTTTGACACCCGCCGTTGTATTTAAGCATCTTTATATTAATTGTGAGTGAGTGTGTGAGTTGGGTTTAACGCCGCTTTTAACAGTTTTCAAGTTATATCACGGCGTGTCAGCTTAATGTGGGAGGAAAGCCCGAAGTGATGCAGGTCTCAGACGTTTACCACTTCGGTGAAACCCACGAGTACGGGTATGGTGCTGACAAACCTAGAAACATAATCGGGGCGAACCGGGATACGAACTCACAATCATAGGTTTCTGGCGACCCCAAGAGACGCAACTCTGCACAGCGAATCGCGGCACCTTAGACGACTGGGCCACCCGTGCCCCCTCATATTAATTATTTTCATGTCAATAAAGTGTTGTATAGATACCAGTCAGGCTTTCAAAAAGGCCATTCCACTGTCCACCAATTAATTGAATTGTATAACCATGTAACTGTTTGTCTATCATTAGACAATAGAGAAAAATATTGCATGTTGGTTTTTTTGTGATGTGTCAAAACCAATTGATCGTGTCTGGCATAGAGGGCTTATGTACAAATTAGAATGTATGGTATAAAAGGGAATTTACTTAAATGGCTGTCTAGTTACATAAGCAATCGTACTCAATCAGTGTTTGTAAGCAGGGCTCTATCCAAACCAAGGATTTTGAAGGCTGGTGTTCCACAGGGGTCGGTATCAGGTCCCGTTTCATTCATTGTATTTGTTAACAACATTGCTGATGAATCAGATTGTATAACAAGACTTTTTGCTGACGATACAGCACTCGGCTTTTCTTCACCAGATAACCAACTTGTTGAATCAACTCTAAATTTTAATCTAAGCCAGCTGTGTAAATTGCCAAAACGCTGGTTAATTAAACACAACTCAGATAAGGTTATATTTTCATTAAAGGATGAATCAGACCTTATTACCTTGTACTTTGACGAATGTAAAGTTAAGAATACTCAAAGTCATAAACATTTGGGTATAACGTTTGCATCAAACAGAAAATGGTCCTGTCACGTAGATAATTAATTCAAAATCAAAAACGAGAAAATTCAATGAGAAAATAAAAATTTACATTGAACAGAATTACATTAAATAAAGTATATACAATTTTCATAAGACCCCATTTCGAATATGCGTGTGAAGTGTGGGATGGGTGTTATGTAGAATTATCAACTCAGTTAGAAAATCTCCAACTAGAAGCTGCCAGAGTAGTTACTGGGCTCCCAAAGTATACTTCGCACAAACATCTGTTTTATGAAACAGGATGGGAAACGTTAATAGAACGAAGGAGGAAACGTTAGCTATGTTTGTTCTACAAAACACAAAGTAATATTGCCCCAACTTATCTTAAAGACATAGTACCAACCACTGTAAGTTCAAATGTATCATATAATTTAAGAAATTCAGACAATATTGTGATTCCATACACTAGATTAAAACAATCAAGGTGTTCTTTAATTCCATGAACTGTTGGGTTATGGAACAGTATTCCTGCAGCAGGTAGAAACTGAACATCTACATCCCAGTTAAAGTCGTACATACAGAAAGAGCAATGTATTGCACTTCCATATTTTTCCTTTGGTGTTAGAAAGTTGAATATTTATCATACTCGATTGAGATAAAATGTGATCCAATATGTCAATGTGGTAATCCATGTGAAAACTCATATCATTACTTATTAGAATGTCCATTGTATGTCCACTAAAGAAAATCTATGTTAATGATCATTCGGGACATTTTACAGAATGCCGCGAACAACAATGTTAAATTAGATTTAAGTTTTGATGTTAAACGGAAATGATGTTTGTCCATTATCGAAAATCAGCTCACTTTAAGGCAGTGCAAATGTTTATAAGTCATACAAAGAGATTTGGGTAACACATTAATGTTAATATACTATTCTCTCTTTTGTACATTTCTCTTATATCTATACACTCATCTTCCCTTCTGTTTTCCTTGTATATGATTTACTGTACAAGTTTTTGTAAATACCATGGAGATGGAGTCCTAAGTTGGATAACTTGTTCCCAATCCATTTCAATCTGAATAAAATATGTTTAAACTAAACTCCCGCCGCATCAAACCTACGACGTTACAATATGGCACTTGTTCTTACACTAACGACGTTAAAATATGGCACTTGTTGTTACCCTCCCTGGCGCTCGATTTTTAGAGGGGAGTCAGAATACTGTGTCTGAGTGGGGGCCCTTTATCTCAGTGGGCGGCATGATATCTCAGTGAGAAAAACAGCGTCAGTCCGGACATGTACAAGCAGCCACACACACACATGCGTGGACATCGCTATGTATGAATGAATCAAGCATGCAAGCCCATGTCATCT
Source organism: Haliotis rufescens (assembly GCF_023055435.1). Taxonomy (NCBI): domain Eukaryota; kingdom Metazoa; phylum Mollusca; class Gastropoda; order Lepetellida; family Haliotidae; genus Haliotis; species Haliotis rufescens. The sequence goes on from NW_025963879.1 coordinate 1,035,131, forward strand.
CAACCACCTCGTTCGAGCTGCGCGTTTTAAGTTTGACTGTGTTCACTGTATACACATAGAAAGGATTGTTACATAAAATACAACCCGTCTCTGTATGGTAACGAGTTGTAGTAAACCTGTGTTTGTCTGTGTTTACAAAAAATATTGATGGCAATGCTAACATCCAGTGTAAATGAACATACGTATTTAGATGAATATATATTCTTACACTGTGTTATTAACAAACACAGCAGGTTTAAAGCCAAGCAAAAGGGATCTAATATCTATAAATGTTTAAATCAATTATAAAACTGTGACATCAATTCTCGTGATTGCCACATAACAGTTGGTTAAACTCTTGCGATTGTACGGATTTTAAAAAATTGTATAAGATGGGATTATACCAACTTTGACGCATTTTGTCGGTACTTGTGAAGTTGCTGTTCTGTTCTCTTAAGTTTATAAAAACGTCGCCGAAATAAGATGTGATAATGTCAGAGGGAGATATCGCATTTCTTAGTTACGCGACAAAATAATCATATTTAACTCTCCATTAGGTGTTCACACAGTTAGACGTCTTTGGTGGGCCGTACTGAGAAAGTGGACAGGTCTGATTACATTCTATATAGACCCATGAAGATTCCGGGGTAGAACAGGTCTTCAGCAACCAATGCTTGCCGTAAAAGGCGACTATGCTTGTCGTAAAAGGCGACTCACGGGATCGGGTGGTCAGGCTCGCTGACTTGGTTGATGCATGTCATCGATCCCAATTGCGTGGATCGATGCTCATGATATTAATCACTGGATTGTCTGGTCCAGACTCGATTATTTACAGACCGCCATCATATAGCTGTAATATTGCTGAGTGTGGCGTTAAACAACAAATCAACCAACCAAAATTCATTCTATATAACGTCTGTTTTGTATTAATTGTAACTGATTAAATAAACTGATGGGGGAATGGAACTAATAGATTACGAAAGCTTACAATGTGTTATTTTAAGTCTCTAACGGAATGTGGGGCACGGATGGCCCAGTCGTCTAAGGCGCCGCAATTCGCTGGCAAGAGTTGCGTCACTTGGGCACGCCAAAAACCTATGATTGTGGGTCGTTTCTAGGTTTGTCAGCACCATACCCGTGCTCGTGGGTTTCACCGGTGTGGTAAACGTCTGAGACCTGCATCAATCGGGCCTTCCTCCCACATTAAGCTGACACGCCGTGATATAACTGTAATAGAGTTAAAAGCGGCGTTAAACCCAACTCACTCACTCACGTTAACGGAATGTATATTTAAGTAATTATTATGTTCATTCTTTTGCTATGTATTGCCCATTGCCAAATAAATGAAGCTGTTAGCACACGAACACAGTACTGTGGAAGTAAATCTAAAGGATCTTACTACGCTTGTTCGTGTGTTGTTTGGCCAAACGCGAGATTGAAACGCTCCCTCAATGGTTAAAGAATGGTGAGAAAATAGATTCCGCACTGTTCACGGCGTATGAATTCTTTCATTGAATAGTATGATTTCTCAGTTTACAGCGCGAATACCATGATATTTGTAATGGCAAAATATTCAGTATATATTGAGTTTGTATACATATTTGACCAATATCTTCCAGAGTAGATATATGAACATCTTTAATCTTTCGTCACGCGAACACAAGCTATAATTCATGTGTAAAACACAATCTATAATTCACGTGTAAAACACAACCTATAATTCACGTGTAAAACACAACATTACATCATTGAAGAGATATAATATGACACGTGAACATCAGAGTGCAATCTGTCTCAATTGTCTGCCAAAACAGATTCTATTTGGCATAAGAGACAGAACAGTGATGACAATTATGTCAATGGATCATTGAAAATCAATGATTAAATGAGCGAAATGAGTTCGCGAAAAGAGTAGGCAGGTCCTGTCCAGTTGGTTGGTTGGTTGGTTGGTTGTTTAACGCCGCACTCAGCAATATTCCAGCTATGTGACGGCGGTCTATAAATAATCCAGTCTGGACCAGACAATCCAGTGATTAATATCATGAGCATCGATCCACGCATTTGGGATCGATGACATGTATCAACCAAGTCAGCAGGTCCTGTCCAGAAGGTGCACATTTAGTTCTATAACTAATCCATGTTAATGCTTCTGTCTGATGTATGTAAAAACCAATTCTTCGAACCTGAAAGCACACGATGTTTCTTGTCATTGTACAAGGAAACTTTACTGTAGATCTATTTTACCTTAAATAGCAAAACTTACACAGTTTCTTCTTGCTATGCAATATAGTTGCAATAACCGAAGTTGTTATTTACTTTTTTCGCTAAGATCTGGTCACAATATATCTTCTTATATGCCCTTGTTCCTCTAATAATCATAATTATTGATACACTTGGTTATGGAATACCGCAAGTATCCTACTCTCCTACCGTTCCATGTGTCTAAACTCTGGCAACATACGGGGCGGTGGGGTAGCCTAGTGGTTAAAGCGTTCGCTCGTCACGCCGAAGATCCGGGTTCCATTACCCACATGGGCACAATGTGTGAAGCCCATTTTCCGATGTCCCCCGCCGTGATATTGCTGGAATATCGCTAAAAGCGGCGTAAAACAATACTCACTCACTCACTTACTTTGGCAACAAACATGTAGACCATGCAGTAAACGGACTGCAATCCTTCTGATGCCTTCCAGATTAATCTGAAACGCCGAAATGTAACCCAGATTCTGTTCTTAACAGAAATGAACAATGGGATTGAGGAAACGTGACACTCTTGATGAACAGTTCAACACGGTATTGAAGTAAATGGCGCTACACCCATCTTCCTCAATGATTCCTCTTCGTTATGAATACGATAAGGCAAACACACCTTACCCTAACACACCTTCCAGTGTTGCCAAGTGTTAACAATATCGAGTCAATAATGTGTTGCAAGTAGCCCTAGGACATGCCGACATGATGAATGGTGAAACGTTCAGTCATCACCTATGTATAACGACAAAGTGAACGCCTTAGCAGATATTGTTGAGTATACAGTAAATATGGCCGAGGTGGTTCACGGGGGGATGGCAAGGGTAGGGTTTTGTTTGTTGTTTAACGCCGCACTCAGCAATATTCCAGCTATATAAATAATCTAGCCTGGGCCAGACAATCCAATGATTGACATCATGCGCATCGATCTACACAATCGGGATACGACGACATGCATCAACCAAGTCACCGAGCCTGACCACGCGTCTTAAGTCGCGTCTTACGACAAGCATGGTTTGCTGAAGAACAATTCTAACCCGGAATCTTCACGGGACGCAAGGGTGGTTGTAGGGGTCAGGGGTAGTTTAGCTTACTATCAGCTTAGAAGGTTTCATCAACGTAAAATACGAGTGAATTGCATCGCTACCTCTTACCAATGAAAGGTGGCATATTATAAACATGAATCGTTCCAAAAAATGCGGTTAACATGTAGCCTCAGCCGAAATTGCTCACGAGACAAGCTCGAGTAAAGGCGTTATGAAAATAGTTATGGCTTCTCGGGGCCTCCTTTCAGGGAAGAGAATTATGTGCCTCAAAGAAAAATCCCCAACCCCCGAATATTAAAAGATTCGGGCCAAAGGTTCGATCCAGAAATCAGCTGTTGTGATGTATGTCTATATCGCGCTGTCAGTTAGTGTGGGCTCGAAATTGAGATAGACATATGGCCAGAACGGCCCTATCAATATACATACATATGCCAACCGTTCACTGTAATTCACTGTTTTCGGATACTTCCTACTTTGTCACCCGATCACAACCTACATGTCAGGTGTGAAAGTAATTTCAACATTGAAGAGATATAACAGGAAACGTCAACGTCGGAGAGTAATCAGTATCGATTATCTGCGGAAACAATTCCATTCTGCATAAAAGGTAAAACAGTGATTACAATTCTAAGAATGGTCACTGAACAGGAGTTTGAAGAAAAGGCAGGAGTGTCCTGATCGAGAAGACGCAGTTGAACATTTAGTTAGATCCATGCTTATGATCTACCTGCATGAAAGTGTGAAAGTGTGAAATTAGGATTTGCACGTGCGTGTGGTAGTTACCCTCAAGTTTTATTCTACCTCGGGAGGAATAACAAAACCCTACTTGCACTTTGAGCCTTTATTGCTTCATAGGCAATGGCAGGGTCTGCGTTCTACCCAATGTCATTCAGAAAGTGGTCAAATGTAACAAATGGTATATTTGGGATAACACTTTCTTAGTAAAGTACAGATTCTCATAAATTAAATTTTTTGGGTTGCGGCCGGTCCGGGATTCGAACCCACACCTCCACAGTGAGGCACCTTTTCGCCAGCACACAAAAAGTGAAAGTCCGACAACTGGTAGTCTAGATCAAGTACTTTGTGTACCCCTCAAACAAATGTAAATGTTCACGGCTCCCATGTCCAAAAGCTATGAACACACAATGCAATTTAGAAAGTTGTCAAATATAACAAATGCTATATTTGGGCTAACAATTTCTTCGTAAAGTACAGATTCTCTATTTAATCCACAATGATTTGCACACGTAGACATAATGTGGTCAATTTGGAATAAGATAGATTTGGAGATAGGAGTGTAGCTGTCGGTCACCACAAGCCAGCGGTCAGTATACTCTTTCAGGCCTGGCGGTTGATAATTAGCATTAATTTAGAATTGCATGAAGCCGAAATGACCATCAACCCAAACAAGCTGACATGTACACTACTGGGCAAAACAAAGCATACACTCATGTTTCGTGGTGGTTGGAAAAAGCAAGACATGGCTATTCGATGGTGATGTATTTGATACTTGTATCAAAGTTGTGATTTGGACCTTATGTTTGCAGTGTTTTAAGTCCAGTAACGTTTGTAACTTTTTGGTATAGTCCACATTTCAAGTGTATACGTTCTTTTGCCCAGCGGTTTAGATTTATTATAAAATATGTTTGAGTGCTACAGATTATTAAATATATATTGTTACATAAAGTCGTCGTGTGACAGTCTCCAGACAGCGCTGAGTGCCGTGCATGCTATCACATTAATGGTTTGTCTGATCCGGACTCATTTCTTTACAGGATGAAATGATGAAACTGTGGTGTTGATGAAGCGGCCATAAACGTTCTGAGTCCGGTAATGGGATTCGACCCACGGGCCTTCAGACCCGAGGTCGGACGCCTTCTCCACAAGACCACAAAGGCAAGCTGAATCGGTAAAGATGTCATCTATGGGATGACTCCACACACTACTTCATAGTGTCCGCCAGGTCCCCATTCTAGAGTACTGAGATTTATTTTTGCTCAAGCTTGACATGAACGTGCTCGGCTCCACGCTGGGAGCTAATGTACCTGCCACACAGTGTGCAAGGCCCATGCTGAATTCGAAACACGGACCTTCTGACCGGCACTCGGACGTTTTGTCAACATCGTAAAGGTTAATCCCGTCGGCAAGTTGACAAGGTAAGGATTTCATTCGATATCTCATATCGATACCTCAGATACTGTATTAGAATGGGAGTGAGTTGAGTTAAAGGTGCTTTGAATAATAATCCACGACGTGAAAAATCACAAAATGAACATAGTCGTACACGTTTAAATCTTTGGTAAAACAATCTACATAGGTATGGTGCTGTAAAACCAATAACCTGAGATTCAAACCAATGATAAACAGATCCTGGCACGACTAAGGAAAGCAACTCTGTCCACCTGTGGCCCAATCGGCTAAAAGTGCACCGGGCACGAATGCAGCTGTTAGGCGTTTTCCATTTTGGTGAAACACATAGCACATGGGTATGGTACAGAGAAACCAAGACACTTCGGATTCAAACCCATCATCATAGAATCCCGGTCCGCCTGAGCGACACAATCCTGCACAGCGAACAAGGCCACCTTTTCTGGTAGAAGACTCCGGAGTCAACAATCGTTACTTTTTGTGGCAGTGTTTACCGGTGTAGGAAACTAGTGTAAAAGTGTCTACTGAGATGTGTTTTTTGCTATTAGGATGCAAATATTAGCTTGGAAGGCAGCACAATACGATAATATAAATGCAGATTTTATTTCAAAGCAACAGCATACCCTACATCACCCGTTGATACATACGGCCGCGATGTGGTAAAAAGCTATTTTAACCAACAGCGTGTTCCGACAAATCAGCTTCCAGATACATACACGACACTCACAAAAAGCGTTTTGCTACGCCCTTTGGATCAACATACTGCTCGAACAAAACAGCCAATAGTAGGGTACAAAAAAATCTTATGCAAAAAAGTCTCAGTTACACACGACCTCATTTATGTTGCTGACTTAAACTATGCGTGTCAACACCCCACAGCATTGTGGCCGAATGTCTTCACGGGTGATTGGGGAACGTGGTGTATTCAAGCTCGTGGTGTCGATAATGGGCTTAAACGCCGTTAATTGTGTCTTGTATCCAGTCCCACGCTCCGTAAATGTCTGTGAAGATGAAAAGCTGATCACTGCAGGCGCCGTTGCCGTTGGTGTAGTAGGACACGATTCCCTCCGCTGTCCAGAAGCTGGAAGTGTCGTTCTGGCAGACCAAAGCACCTCCGTTGTCACCCTGAAGTACATTAACCACATGCCCTTATTAAGCAGATGCGATCACGTTCTCGCATTCTGTTTTACCATTATACATTATGTGGAACTGGAACTATTCCCAAAGCAGTGTCATATGATTTATTTATTTTAAAACTGCTAGCGAGTGAGTTGAAACATTTATTTCACTCATATCGCGGCGTGTCAGCTTAATGCGGGAGGGAAGCCTGAAATAATGCAGGTCTCAGACGTTTACCACTTCGGTGAAACCCACGAGCACGGGTATGGTGCTAACAAACCTAGAAACATAATAGGGGCGATTCGGGATTCGAACCCACAATCATAGGTTTTCTGGCGTGCTAAGGAACGCAACTCTGCACAGCGAATCGTGGTGCCTTGGACGACTGGGCCCCATGGTGCCCACTATTTGATATTGATTCATAAACACATGTTTAATATATTGTCAGAATAGTGGGGTTCGAACCCACGATCAAACTTTAGGATTCTGGCGTGACCAAGGGACGCAACTTTGCATAGCAAATTGCAGCGCCTTAGACGACAGGGTCACCCGTGACCCCAAAACTGCTAGACGTCATGTAATATATACTCTTTAAAACAAAGCAGAGGATAATCGATAATAACAGATGATACAGAAATGCAAAGAGGTATGGAGTGGTCATGGATGGATAAGAAAAAGGAAGGGCTATGTGTAACACGATACTCGACAGAACATGTTGACGGTGTATTTTGAGGGTGCTAGCAACCATGAAAGGTGACAGGGGTGTGTTTGTAAAACATGAACGATTGGTCAAACATTCGTTTGTACAGCTTGGCTTGGTCCGAATCAAATTTCCAATAATTTGAGTAAATTATCGAGTGAGATGGGTGTAGTGCCACTTACGTCAATACTAAAATGGACTGTCACGTTTCTTCAATCCAATTGTTCATTCAGACAAGGAAATATGTTAATAGTTTAGAAAAAGTAGCGGATGGCCTTTGACGTCGGCGTACATGTATCCCCATCACGTCCCCGACTATTGCATTCTGGCGATGGTTTGCTGCTGGAGGTAGATACATGCACGCTGGCCACGAGCGTTATCGTCTTGAAAGACGTAGGTCAGCATGACGCGAAAACGGCCCATAACCAATGTGCACTGGCAGTCATAGTGATCCCGCCCCAACAATACAGACCCATCCCCTATTGTCATGTTGCAATATACTGTGGCACGTGGCCGGGATCCAAAAACCATATCGTTATATCCGTCAGTTCGTTTCAACCGTAGTTGACTGTATATCCTGCTATGTTTCGGGTGTGTTGGAGCGTTAGGGTTTGGTAACGAAACGGTTTTATTCTGACACTCATTTCAAAGCTGATCATTCTTCTGCGACCCGTCATAACATCAATATTTCATGACCTCCTACTTTTTTGGCATATCTTTATGATCAATCTGTCTTTCTTCCTCTCATATATCAATATCACCTGGGTTTTTTTCAAAAAATACATTTCTCACACTCTTTACAACTGTTACGTCTTTCAGAAGACAAGATTACTGCAACAACTCCGTTCCAAATAAAGGAAAGTTGTTCGTTTCACTTTGAAAACCAGACCCCACTCACGCGACAAATCCCCGTGTCCGTCTTGGTTAAAACGCCGCAGTGTGTTGTGGGCGGTTGAGGCGTGCCTCGGATGTGCTCACAGGTGCTATCATCAATGATGACGGCATCAACAACCTGGCGGACCCCGGACACCTGAGGATTGGTGGTCTCTGAATGCACAAAACAGATAAATAATTAAATGTAATCTGTTCACTCTTTCTTCTCTCTTTTTTAGAATTGGAGGCCACATGCCCAAGATTACAATTTATATAAACAATTTGGACAATGGGTTGATACTTTTAACACCAATTATCATAAAGTATATAGTCTAATTTATATCAACTATTTTTTGTACTTTAGATTATGGGTAAGATTGCCAAATTTGGTTAGCATGTGTGCCAAGTCTGTTCCTATAAAAAGTGCTGTAAGATACAATATTAGGAATTATAATAAGACAGAAATGGTGAGTTACCAGTTTTGCATAAATGTAATCTGTACACTGTTCTGAAGTAAAAAGCCTTCTGCACGGTACGGATATATCGCTTTATCATATAATGGGTAGGTTTCTCGGCAGTATTATGCCAACAGATAAAAACGGTTTCCGTTGGGGTCTCATACGGATAAAGATGCAAATATGAAAAGTCAGGCAGATACAACTTTCAGTGGAAACAAATAAACATGGCGTCGCCCTTGTCAAGGCTCGCTAAATACAACGTTTATTCCTAATGATGTTTACCTTCCCAAACCACAGATGCATGTTTCGGTGTTATTGCAAATTACAAGGACACAAGACCACATCCTCCAACCAACCAACAAGAACTGATCCAGGCGACAAGAAAATGGCGACGTTTCCTACGTGACGTCATCAGTAACTGACATTTTCTGTGCACCGGAGAGTTTTATGTCTTGTAAGCAGGGGGACTAATACACGCTATTAATGTGACATGTCATTGAACATGAGCGATTTTTGATGTGTGTCCTTTTTCCAATAAAGTTTGTTTTTTCTACCTCACCTCAATTCGGGCAAATGCCATGCCAATATCGGATGTTATATGACTGTCATTTTATATGCTGATTTCGTTGAGATTTTGAGATTTTCAATACATTTGACTTCATGCATATGCAACTATCTTTAGTTGTGTTTAGAATAGAATGATTTATAACTATGGCAAAGTTTTCTTTGGATATCAGTTTACCTACAAAAAGCATAGATCTACACACAAATACGGTTTTAAAATGTTTTGTCAAGATTGCTCACCTAACGTGTTCCATACTTTGTGACAAATTTAGGAATGATTTGAATAAAGTAAGTTTGATAAGGACTCCCATTTTGTCTACATTTTTGCTACTTTCATACCTGCTTGATCTGTATATCCGAAGCCAGCTACTTTGCAGTTTCGTGGTGATCGGAACACATTGTACACATCTGAGGGTGGACACACACGATTGATTCTGTCAGAAGGAGTTATAGGAGCAGAAAGTTGTGCAATGGCCACGTTGTTGACTGAAAGTGGAAACATTACAAATGACACATATTTCATTGCGAACACTGTGGAAAACACTGACAGGGTAATAATAAAAAGGTTCGAATGTCACGTTCTTAAATACATTACAAGACTTACTGAGAACAACCTCTGGATTAAGATTGAAAAGTGAATCGTATTGGTCGGCTGTTTTGAAGAGGACATCGGGCTGCAGATGCACCACAGTCAGGTTCCTGTGCTGTTCCTGTGTTTCCTCTGCCGCAGCATCGTAGTTCCCCATCAACACACGGCAGCCTCCAGCCTTTTCACAACTGCAAACAGAATGCAGAAAAGAAATGAACGGTTTTCAACTTTTATTGATCTGCTTGATGTTGAAACCTATGTCCAGTTGGAATTACAAGATGAAGAAGCTATGTTGTCATTTTTCTTTGGTGCTGATACTCACTTCTCACAATGTATTGATATAGTTACATGGGAATCTGTTATACTGATATTTTCTGCTTATGTACTTGCATTAAAGCCTTACCTTGATTATGTCATCTGATCTAACCTTTTGTACTGTGTGAATGGCATGACACTGGTGCTACTGTCTTGTATTGTATATATGTACAGGTAATATGAGTTTGTGTGAATACGTTTGATTAATTAATATGTATAATTTTAGGATTAACTTCTGGAGGAAATAAAGAATCTATCTGGCTTTCCTCCAACATTAAGCCTACCGCCGTGATATAACCTAAGCAATGTTGAAGGCGGTGTTAAGTCACTAACTCACTCACTTAATTCGTAGATGAGACATGCGAAATGCACGGACATGTGTCGAAATCACGAAAAACGCGTTTAACTTTATTATAGTATTTTTATCATTTTACATATACACCTTTCGGTCAAATTGTAAGACCACACAAGCTGTTTTCACCTGGGTGAGGAAAGGTAATACCTGCGTAACGAAACACAAAATTCATATTTTTCAACATAATTACACAATCAATTCAGCAGAAACTACTTCGACGTCTTATTATTTCATTTAACCAATAATTGCTACTGCTTCGTACTCCATTCCTCAGTCAACAGAGACAGAAATGTATAGTGCGTGGGTGTGTTTTTAGCAATAGTCCACCAATAACACGGCGAGGGACGCCAGAAATAGACTCCATCCATAAGGGAAATCGAACCCGGGCCTTCGGCGGGATAATTACATCACAAAGGTACCCGAATTGAATTGTTCTGTACATTGTTTCTTTGTGTGTGTTCTGATAGCACCGGGGGGCACGGGGGTCCCACTAGTCTAAGGCGCAGCGATTCGCTGTGCAGAGTTGCGTCCCTTTGGCACGCCCGAAGCCTATGATTGTGGGTTCGAATCCCGGTTCGCCCTGATTATGTTTCTAGGTTTGTCAGAACCATACCCGTGCTCGTGGGTTTCACCGAAGTGGTAAACGTCTGAGACCTGCATCACTTCGGGCTTTCCTCCCACATTAATCTGCCACGCCGTGATATAACTGGAATACTGTTAAAAGTGGCGTTTAACCCAACTCACTCACTCAGTCACTAATAGCACCAACCTTGTTGCGCAGTAGGCATCAAAGGCAATCCATGCCATGTCGATGAGGACACCCCCACAGACTAGGTCTCCAGTACCAGTGTCGATGACTTTGACGAGCCATGGGTTCTCAACGGGACTATCCGGATCTCCGTTGAGGACACGTGGAGTCACCAGTATACCACATGGGGGTGGAGCTGCCAGACATAGAGAGGACAATGTGAAGCAAATATCTTTCGAAGGTGTGTGATCAAGTCGTCTAAAAACACGCAATTCGCTGTACAGAGTTGCGTCCCTTGGGCACAGCAGAAACTTATGATTGTGAGTTCGAATCCCGGTTCGCCCTGATTATCTTTAAAGGTTTGTCAGCACCATACCCGTGATCGTTGGTTTCACCGAAGTGGTAAACGTCTGAGACCTGCATCACTTCGCGCTGTCGTCCCACATTAAGCAGCAACGACGTCATATAACTGGAATACTGTTAAAAGGCGTTAAACCCAACTCACTCACTCACTCACTCTTCAGGGCCCCTGTAGTTGTTCAGCTTATTAATGATATACACATGACATGGCACGTGATCCTGTGTACAGCCTATAGACTACACATGCGGGCCTCGATGATTCATATTCACGAACAGTTGCTCATATGTTCTCCTTACAATTAACATTTCTTTACACAGGCGCAGTGTCTGAAGTTACTGTTACTGAGAAACTCGCAGGGACTGAAAGGTATGTTCGAGACAACAAAGACATCCGACATCCGAGATTTGACTGTATTATATAGTGTATGGCAATATGTTCGTTTAACACGTTTGCTGCATTGACTGTCAGTCTGGAAGAAACTGGAATAAACTGTGACGATAGAAAAATGGGTGGTTATTGCCTTTTTTATTGCCAGTTTAAACGCATAAATCAACCAGATTGTGATCAAGATCCTGTATAAGCACAATCACACCTAGTTTGTATGGTAAAATAAGGATATTCAGATTCTGATTCCTGTACGGATGAATAAGGATATACCAACTTGGAGTTCCAACACAACATAGGGCGTCATTCAGGCAGAGGGATGCCAAAGGCTGGGTACCCGGTGGGCACTCGCTCATATCATAGCATGTATGCTGCTGTATCTCGCATGCTGAAAAAAAAAATTGAACAATCTTTTTTTCGTATTAACGAATGTATTATCGATGAATAACTGTTTCCTTGTAGGCAAAAAATAACCATCTTTCATAAATTCACAGCAGTCTCTGAACCTCGAAACAAAACACACCATTGACATGAAGTCAACGGATGACAAAGTCTAATGTGACAAGAGCAGAAGACGTTCAACTGTTGTCAGATTTAGACTGGCAAAAGAAAGCATGCATTTAAAAATCGGATTCGACGAAACAATACTAGGCTGAAAAGAATTATATGTTTGGTGAAAACGAAATAATTAGTAAACACTTTTATACATCTACTGTCAAAGTATCACCAATCGTGTTCCTCTATTTCACAACATACTGTGTTTGGATGCTCGAGATCGCAATCAAAACAACACACTTTTGATTTGTTACTTCCTTATAACATTTACCGATCGTCAAAATTAGTAAACAGTACAGAAGTATTTGTAATTCATTTGGGAACATGCATGTTTAGGATTAAAAAGTTGGAGATTTGTAGTTTATGTATATATGAGTGATAATAACGAAGCAGCCTCCCTGTGTGGACATCGGTCAGATGTGGAACACAAGACTCCACGCTTGATGCACGAGCAGACTAAAAATGCAGTCACGAGATCCGTGTCTTGCACATCACCGTACCCGAATGGCGTGGAGTGTTCATGCTTTCAATCACTGGTTTTCCGGACCAAACTCCAATAATTTCAGGCCTTCTCGATACAGGTTGAATATTTTTGAAAGAGTAAGTAACTCTAACTTACGTGGTTTAAAGACAAATCCAACGGTGACCCCAGCAAGGCAACACGCTACGAGAGCGACAGTGATCTTCATGGTGGACAAGGAAGCTGTGTGCCAACGCTCCGTCTGAATGTCTCCTGGCGGGTCACAATTTATATCCCTATGTTATGTATGCGCTTCAGTATCTAGCATCTCTTTCTTATCCATACCTTGTATGTTGGGTGAAGATATGAGTGTAAACTACAAGTAGGCATTGTCCCTTACAAAGGACAGAGTTGCTTTCAAACCCCAATAAATATATTGAGGTCTTCCGCTGTTGTGTTGTTTTAATCAAAAAAACCTCGCATCCGTCTCTATATTGACATTCTTCACACATGGGTGAACATTAATCAAAGATGCCTAAAAAGACAACGCATTGAAGTTTTGCACATAGCTATATACAAATCTCCAGTACTTGTATGACAGGTTGCACGATTGTTTGAAAAAAAAACGATAATTATGGAAAAAAACAAGGAACGTGTGACCCACAACGCTATGTATAACCTCGTACAAGCTGGGTAAACACATACATGTGTTAACTATATCCACTGGTAATTCAGGACCCCATAGCAAAATATATCCCGTTTCAGAATTCTTCAGTTCATACAGGTGATATAGTCACATCCATTCGGTGAATGTACATTTAGTACGCAATTTTTGCAGATGCTGATAAATATTTTCAATAATTTATTCATTGAAAATTTATATAATCCACATCAATTGCATCAGTACCAGTGAGTGGCTGTGTCTCCTGCATACGGTATGAGCTGATATCTTGCCATGAGTTTCAATTGACAATGTTTATTCAAGGACTTCCTGAGTAGTATCATGATGAACTCACTCTATCAATATGACTCGAAAAACCAAGGAATCGCCTTGAATTTCATTTTTTGTCTTCAACACAGGCTTGCCGTAAACGGAAACTAACGGGATCGGGCGGCCGCGGTCAGGCTCGCTGACTTGGTTGATGCATATGCATGCCATCAATCCCAATTGCGTAGATCGAGACCCGTGAAGATTCGGGGCAGAATTGGTCTTCAGCAACCCATGCTTGCCGTAAAAGGCGACTATGCTTGTCGTACGAGGCGACTAACGGGATCGGTAGGTCAGGCTCGCTGACTTGGTTGATGCATGTCATCGATCCCAATTGCTTGGATCGATGCTCATTATATCAATCACTGGATTGTCTGGTCCAGACTCGATTATTTACAGACCGCCGTCATATAACTGGAATATTGCTGAGTGGGGCGTTAAACAACAAGCCAACTACAAAAGCGTAGATCGATGTACATGATGTCAATCACTGGACTGTCTGGTCCAAACTCGAATATTTACATATAGCTAGGATATTGCTGAGTGCGGCGTAAAACAACAAACAAACTGTATCATCAAACCTTATGCACAAATTGGCGTTGCATGCTCGAATGTCTCGAGAGATCCCTCTCTATCATAGCAAGAAGTGTAGAGATTTGAATATTCACATGATTTAAAATATATAGACGTATAGGTAGCTGATACCGACTTTTTAAATGTGTTTACATTTCCGTCATTTCAATATCGCCTGCGACTCCACGCAAACTTTTACAATCATCACTCGTGTAGCAGTTAGTGAGTTGGGTTTAACGCCGTTTTTCCAGTCATATCACGGCATGTCAGCAAGATTTGGGAGGAAAGCCCGAAGTCATGCTGGTCTTCGACGTTTACCACTTTGGTGAAACCCAAGAGCACGGGAATGGTGCTGACAAACCTAGAAACATAGTCGGGCCGGACAGGGATTCGATCATAGCTTTCTGGCGTGGCCAAGGTACGCAACGTCCCACTGCGAACTGTGGCGCCTTGGACGACTGGGCTACCCGTGCCCCCCATTCGCGTAGTAAATATGAGCAACGCCTATTGTTTGAATCTGATTTTCAAGGGGAAACAAATTGATGTATCATTTAGTCTGGACATGTTATATTATGTGTTTCCCACAGCACCAATGTGCAGTAACCAAGCATTCTTTGGAAGTAGATGAATGGCTATTTGTTTCAGTACCGTAAACATATTGAATTTTCTTTTTAACTTAACCTAGCTCGTTAGAGACGCCATATTTGTTAACAAATGGCCGTAAACCGAGAGGATTCGTGTTAGAATTGATTCCCGTAATAGGCGACTATTAATGATGTTAATCACTAGATTGTCTGGTATGTAACTGTATTATTTTTGCGATGTTAATGAGTGAGTGAGTGAGTGAGTATGGCTTTACGTCGCGTTAAGCAATATTCCAGCAATACCACGGCGGGGGACACCAGAAATGGGCTTCACACATTGTAACCATGTGGGGAATCGAACCCGGTTCTTCGGCGTAAGGAGCGAACGCTTTAAACACGAGCCTGGTACTTGTTGTTACCCTGTCTGGCGCTCGGCAAAAAGGGGCTAAAACAAGGACTGGTCGGCGCACGCGCGCGTACATGCACGTCGCTATATAAGTGCAATAATCTTTAACGCGACGTTAAACCCCATTTCACCTCACCTCACCTTCAACACTAGCCTACCCCACCGCCCCTTTGTGATGTGAAACAATAAGCGAAACCAATATGGTTGTAAATATTACGTGATTTCGATTGGCTGAAATCGTACAACGCATCACAGGAAAAAATAGTATGCACTAAGTAATACAATCAACGTCCAGCACGTTGCATCAGACAATCCAGTGATTGACATCATGAGCATCGATCTACGCCTATGGGATACGATGACATACATATACCAAGTCAGCGAGCCTGACCACCCTATCCCGTCAGTTGTTTGTCGCCTCCAACGACAAGCATACTAGTCATCTCTTACAGCAGGCAAGGGTTGCTGAAGACCTATTCTCAACCCGGATCTTCACGGGGATAACGAGATTTGGAAGATGAAGGTGTTTTTAGTGATTTGGTTTGCTGCGTTCTATTACAAAGAATAAGATTGTACATATGTTCATGTAAATCAATCACCCAGAAACAACACAAACAGAACATACATACCTGAACCAGGAAGAAATGCTGCCTTTTCAACACTGAAACTGACAGGGAATTTCGTAAATATGCACAGTCACTTACCATTGAAGATCCCATCCATTGATGGGGGCACACAAGGACTCGCATTCCTACCTGTGAGCAAACAGAACATTTTTAATGTATGTTTACCATATACTATAAAGGAAAAATAGTTTACAACCCTGCAAGTCATGGTAGGTCAGTAAGGCGTTATTATTTGTGAATGTTCTCTCAAACTGAAAATGGAAGTTTCCTATACAGTGAAGGAAAATTATTGTTAAAGTAATGTCAGGCCAAGAAAGTTCTCTCAAACAGAAATGGGAATTTTCCAAGAACCTCTTCGTTATGAAACGGGTCATACATGACAGTTTGATCATTTAGCACATACCGATTAAAAATTTCAAAATACTGCAAGGTTCCAGTACGAATATTCACAACACATTTTCGCATTCAGAAACATCCTTTGGGCTATTAACATATTTCGAATTGTCACGCGTCTGTAAACGTTCATGGTCATATAAGGTCATACATGTTACTGAGTACCATTCACAGACATGTATGTATTATGTATATGCTGCACTTCCTGTGAAGAGGCGATGTACCTTGTGGTTAAAGCGTTCGCTCGTCACGCCGAAGGCCCGGGTTCGAATCTCCCACATGAGTACAATGTGTGAAGCCAATTCCTGGCGTCCCCGCCGTGATATTGCTGGTATAGTGCTAAAAAGCGGAGTAAAACAATATTCTCACTCACTTCTCACTCTCATTCCATGTTACAAACGTCGTACGGTGGGTGAGATGTCGAAGGTGCCGTATTTCCATTTGTAGAGTTTCGTCCCTCCGGCGTGCCAGGATCCGCTGGTCGTTGGCCCATCGCTGCTATCAGTGACGACGTAGGACTAAAACTGCAGTCAGTGGTTGGTTTAGAAACCAGTCCTTCTATTGTCCCGGTGCCTGAAGTTTCCTTTTTGTAGACCCTGCAATGATTGTAAAGTATGCAAATGTTCACAGAGGCCAAATTCACATTCATCATTTGTTGAAAACGACACTTACATACATCCTTAAGTCTTTGCTAAGATGGCAATAGTTTCAGCATCGGATGATTTATATTCACATTACTGCTTAAACCTCTCCGTGGGGAATTTAGTGTAAAAACAAATTGGTTCAATGAAAATTGATGAAAGAAATACATTTGCAACCAAATGATCCCAACCATGTTTGAAATGTTGTATATGTGTGCCGAAAGTTTCAAATCAAATAATATTTTGATAAATAAATCCATGTAGAAGTATTTGTTGGGTGTTGACAAAGCACCAGTACAGTTTATTGTTTATGGATATATATATTTGTGCCTTTAATGATTTGCATCGATAGAAACTACAAGCCTTATGGACTTGTATAATTCCCAAAATTTCACAATACAACTTTCATAATGTTGTTATAATGGAAACCTCAAATAGTTAAAGCTAACTGTTGTAAAAAGATAGCTGAGTTGGAAAGTTAGCTGTTCATCTGCATAAAAGCGACAAAAACCCTCTCCATACTCATAAGAAATCTCAATCTCATTAAAATCAGATATTAGTTCTCGCTACCGCTAAACAAAGATCTGAGGACATCCCTTGAGGGGTCACGTGAGAACGACCAGTCAGAGCGTCGCTTACCAGATCAAGAAAGTGACTGTCGGAATCATTCGTCATCACTCGCCCCTTTCCGTAACCTGCAAGAAGACTCGTCCCCCTATCGATGAATGTTATGTGCGAACATTCGTGACCAACTCGTGTTATTCCGGGACAAGCGACTCGTGCCCCTCTCATAGCCATTTTTGCGACCGGGGTCCGTCTTAGCGCAAACGGGCATACCTAAAACTCGTTGCGTAATGGTTCACATATATTTCCCCATAGATTATAATTATATATTTCAAATGCAATTTAAAGCACATCGGGACATGCGAAGTTACACAGTATGATTGAACACATTCCGATTGGTTTGTCGTATTTTGCACATAACATTCATCGATAGGGGGACGAGTCTTCTTGCAGGTTACGGAAAGGGGCGAGTGATGACAAATGTTGTGCGAAAATACGACAAACCAATCGGAATGCGCGTATGATTTCAAGTTCTTCGTCAAAGAATCCCTCAGACATAAATTTTGATTTTACATATGTCTTGCATCTAAAAATATACCCAAGACACAGATAAAGGTGTTCAATCATACTGTGTAACTTCGCGAGAACTTATATCTGATTTTAATGAGATTGAAGAAATCTCTGCCAAAAGAATGTCATCAATCAAAATGTTAGCTGAGTTAGTTAAACTGAACTTAACTTTCTTGGCCGCTATTAGGGGAATATTTAACAGTATAAAACATCAAGCCTGGAAATACTGATACAATATTATAAAATTTAGTTCAGCGACTTCAGGTGGATTAAGATCATAGAGATAATCTGATTAGTAACAATTATTGTAATGGTATTTTCCTTCTTTCTCCTACAACCTAGATTTATTTTCCTTATATGCACTTGTGAGTTATTGGGAAACAGGAACGTATGAAAGTGGTCATATTCAACGAGTCCACACATCTGCCCATCGATAATGATGTTAATTATGTGGAAGATAGTAACATCTTGCCCAGGTCTTCACAGGATAGGGTTATTAATAAAAGAGGCCATGCCCTATTAGACTTCTTCAAACTCACCGGGCCAAGAATGTGTAATGGGCGAACAGGTAAAGATGCAGGGATTGGTATTTTTACCTGCTATGCTAACAACGGTCAAATTATGGTTGACTATATTCTAGTTTTTTCATAATTTTCGTTTGCGAACCAAGTGGGATCCAGCCATATACCTCTCATTAAAATTTACAATAATACATGAGTAATGTGAAGAAAAAACTCGGACACTCGGACCTTATTGGAAAGAAGAACAGAAAATAAACTTTAATCCTAACTCGAATACTTTACCAGTTTGTAACATTAGTGAATTCGAATTCTTAGATAATCTTGCCAATTGTACTGCAAGAGCTGTAACCTCATTTGTAAAAAGAATGACAGCCTGTGTTGAAGGCTGTAGAGTTTCTCAGTCAACTAATGTAGAAATGATGTAAGAAGGGGAGGTAACTGGTACGACACGGAATGTGTTGAAGCACGAGCCGATGCACGCAGGTGGTTGGGCCATGCCTCTAACAGTAAAGTTGATAGGCAGCTTGATACACCGGCATGGAAATACTATATAAAGAGTTTGGGGTAACTAAATCACATCATTATAGATCTGTGTTGGAAGGGAAACTTGTGCCTTCTTTACAAATAAATAATGATAAGATGTTTTGGTCTTTAGTCGCAAAAAGGACTTGTGCCCCGTTGAAAGGTATATCTGTTGATCACTCGATTAAGCATTTTGAGTCAGTGTTTCTAGGTAGACGAGAAAGTGCAGATATTATTTTTTGTTTATTAATTTGTAGACAACTTTGTCAATTCCTTTGGTGATGAGTTGATAGAGATAGATACGACTGGTATCAACTCTCTTGTTCAGAAGGCCCGTACATATAATTTTTTTAATATTTGACAGTCAAATTAAGCCTGTATTATTATACACTTCAGAAATATGGGGCTATTCAAAAATTGCAGCAACTGAAAAATTTCAGATTACATTCTGTAAATTAACTATTGGGAATTGGAAGTCATGTTACAAATGTTGCTGCCCTTGGCGAATGTGGTAGATATGGATTATTTATTGATTATCACAAGAGATGTATTAAATATTGGTTGAAATTGTTATCTTTACCCAGTTATAGATACCCTAAGCAATGCTATTTAATGCTGAAATCTTTAGATGAAGTTAATCGCAATACATGGGTAACTTGTGTCAAAAGATTATTATTCAGTTATGGATTTGTCCACGTGTGGATTTCGCAGGAAGTTGGTAATGAGACCCTCTTTATTAATGCATTTATTCAAAGGTTAAAAGACTGTAACCAACAGGACTGGTATTGTGAAGTTTTTGAAATACGTAAATTATCAGTGTATAAGGAATATAAGTCATGATTGCTAACAGTTGAAAAGTATCTCTGTGAAATCACAAGCCGTCATTATAGACGTATGTTTTGTTTGTTAAGAGTTGGCGAGTTGCCATTGATGGTAAATTTAGGTAGAAGATGCGGTACAGAGTACTGTAATAGGCAGTGCAGATTTTGTAATTTACAGGGAATTGAAGATGAGTTTCATTTTATGCTTGTCTGCCAATGTTACAGATATTTAAGAAATAAGTATTTACCTATTTATTACTCTTCCAATCCTACTTTATTTAAATATATTACACTATTATCTTGTAACCGCACTAGTATTGTAACTAATTGTGTTAAGTAAATACTGGAAGCACTTGCAATCCGAAATACTGTCACTTAATACCCTCTGTCATCTGCCTCATACTGTATTTTTCAATGAGTATTTGTACGTGGGCCTATGGCCTTTATACTGAAATAAAGAATTGAGTTGATAGAGAATACAGATGTCCCCGAAAGTGAGGTAGAAACTGTAATTAATCTAGGGGAATTGGTACAAGCTCTTTGAAATATGAAGTGTGGTAAAGCTCCTGGTTATAGTGGAATACTTGAGGATGAGTGCCCCACCCACATGTCTGGACATGTTATTACAATTATTTAATGCAGTAAGTATTCATAAGTGACTGTTATCCAGATCAGTGGTCTAACGGCGTCATACTTCCCATTTGTAAGTAAGATCGATAATCCAAATGACCCCCCTAATTATAGACTTGTTACACTAAATTTTAAAAGTTTACAAATATTGTTTGTAACAGACTAACAAAGTCGTCTGCTCTGGAACATTTCATAGCTAATGAGCAAGCAGGTTCTAGAAAGGGTTTCCAAACTTCCGACAAAATCTTTATTGATAATACTTTATGAGATACATATCTGTCTCAAAAGCATGGTTGGTTGTATGGTGCTTTTATAAATTTGAAAGTAGCGTTCGACTCTGTGTGTATAGGGATGTCTTACTCTTTAAATTCTGGAAAGGAGGTATTAATGGTCGATTGTTTAGATTAATCCGTAATATATAGAGATCTGTAAAGTCCTGTATTTCTCTAGATGGAATACACAGCTCTTTAAGTGCTACTCTGGTGTGATACAAGGATGCCAATTGTCGCCTTTTTTGTTCTCATGTTTCATCAATGATATTGTCTATTTTTTTAATTGTGAGGGAGCTCATTGTGTAAGCCCATTGGAATTATTTATTTTATTGTTTGCAGATGACAATCTTCTTGACCAGCAAAAACGTCTTGACCAACTCTCTTTATGGTGTGATAAATTTAAATTGACTATTCATATTCAACAACGCAAAGTGATTGTATTCAGGAATTGACGCAAACTTAGATAAACAGGTTTCTTAGTGCGGTGATAAACGTTGCCTTACTTGCAACAATATAATTGAAGGCTGTTCAGTCCAAATTACAAAGGACATTAAATTTACTGTAAAACAAAATATGTCTTGTGATACTAGAAATGTTATTTACTTGATTGTTTGTAGTGGATGCAATAAAAAGTATATCGGAAAGACGTAACTTTAATTATAAAGAAGAGTGACTCTTCACACACAGATTGTTGTCATTATGCATTAGTCACTGGTGATGCCGCATGTTGCTCAGACTGCCGCCGCGATGACGGTTTGAATCCATCTCCAAACCGCAGTCATGTCAGTGAAGACATTGACCTGACCACTGCAGGCAAAGTCAGGTAGGTTTGCCATCAGATAGGTATGATACATATCTTCTCCGGTCTGGCAGACCAAAACACCACCGTTGTCACCCTCATGGGAATTTTATACAAAACTAAAAAGAATTCATAGATCATTTGCTCTAACTGACCGTAATACGTTATAAACGTCTCATAAAGATGCGTACCACGTTTTATTTGTTATTTCGTTGACTAAAGCCGCACTAAGAACTATTCAATATTTTATGACGGCGTCCGTAGCCAAGTCCCTTATGCGTGCTAGGATCCCATAAACAAAGCTTATTATCTTTGTTTTATCACCCCTCGTAGTTTTCATGAAAATGGCCTCAAACCTGCATCACCCCGTGACACTGGTGTTCAAAGTCACTCACTCACTTATTAACTGGGGCGGTCGGGTAGCCTAGTGGTTAAAGCGTTCGCTCCTCACGCCGAAGACCCGGGTTCGATTCCCGGCATGGGTACAATGTGTGAAGCCCTTTTCTGGTGTCCCCCGCCGTGATATTGCTTGGAATATTGCTAAAAGCGGCGTAAAACCATACTCACTCACTTATTAAACTCTACCTCTATTCAGGAACCAATGACTGTTTAAAGTACAATGTTGCCGTGTGAAACGACAAATATCCAGACCAAATGTACTGACTATTGAAAAGAAGTGCAAGGAAGTACAGGGTACTGCAGTTCTTGATTGGTATGAATTGGTGACTCAATTGATGACAGTTCAATATGAGACCTGCGTCAATTTGAGGTAACATCAGGACAAGGACATCAGTTGGTTATAGGGACATACTCCTTGAATTTACCTGGTAGCAACTGGCTCTGGTGGAGGTAACCCAAGTATTGGAATCTAGCGGAGAGGACTCGCTGACAATGTCAATTATCCACCTTGGTTAGCTTTCTTACAACTATGTGCATGTGTGTTGCACTGCCTATGACAAATGTGTAGTTGTTTTTTGACTGGAACTGGCTATATAGCACACCCAGGACCGTCATTCGTGGGAATTCCGAGACAGAATTGGCCCCGATCGCTCATGCATGAACCCAACTGGTTGTTACAGCGGGTACCGATTGTCACGATATTAAAATAGTTGATCGTCTGGTTCAGGTGTGATGTCATACAGCCTTCATGCTATAGCTAAAATAGTGCTGTCTGTGACGTAAAACAACATTCACCCTCTGATATACGTTGGTATAACAATATTTTTCACAATAATGTAAATTAGAGCTACCCGCACACTTATGTATGTTAGATATACCCACACGCATGTATATGAGTGTTACGCAGTGGAATATAAACAATTAACTAAAAATGCGAATTTCCCTGACTGTGGTATGCGGAGAACGAAACGTGGATCTGTTGATAAATTGATGAAGTAATTCAAATAATAAATACGGGGGACTAAAGGTGGATCTGTTGATAAATTGATGAAGTAATTCAAATAATAAATACAGGGGACCAAACGTGGATCTGTTGATAAATTGATGAAGTAATTCAAATAACAAATACGGGTAACTAAACGTGGATCTGTTGATAAATCAGGTCGTATCAGGTAGTATCAAAAGTCTAGCTCTATTGTAGTTAGCTATGGTGCCTCCTATAGCGACGACCTATCTAAACGAACGTATTCTACCAACGTCCTACCTTGTCGATAAATCTGTTGAATGTGCGTCACATCGTGACGACACATCATGCCAATTGGCAATCTTTATTAGAGATACACACACTCATGTGTATTAGAGATACCCACACCCATTTGTTTATTAGAGAGCGAGAGAGAGAGAGAGAGAGAGAGAGAGAGTGAGAGAGAGAGAGAGAGAGAGAGAGAGAGAGAGACACACACACACATTTGTATTTAGAGATACCCAAACACATTTTGGAATCTCTCCATATCATTGCCGTTTCACTCACACACATAATGACTACATTACCGACAAATTATTATTTATTTCCTTCTACATCTACATCATATTTATTGTTATTTTTAATTGAATTGGTCACTGCTGCTACCGCCGTCCTTTAGTGTGTCGCCGCCGCTATCACTTCTTGCATCCAGCTCCAAACCGCGTTCACGTCAGTAACCGTGTAGATCTGGTCACCACAGAGGCCTACAACCTCTTCGTAGGACACAATTCCCTCCAATGTCCAGGCGCCTGTAGTGTCGTTCTGGCAGACCAACGCACCACCGTTGTCACCCTGAAGTGAATGTGGTACATTTCACAGAGGTCCATCTCAGAGTTTTCATCTGTGTGTGTGTGTGTGTGGGGGGGGGGGGGGGGGGGGGGGCTGCTTGTACTAGTCCGGACTGATGTCGATTTATAGTGCTAGAACACTAAGATACCATGCCGCAGTTTAACATGAATACCCCACTCAGACCCAGTATACTTGCTCCGAGCCGACCATTCCTTGTTTTAGCCCCTTAATGCCGAGCGCCAGACACGGTAACAACAAGAACCATCTTATAACCCCTTTTGGTATGACGCGGCTGGCGAACGCTCTACCATTAGACCACGGAGGCGGTCACTTCTATCCTTGGGTCAAATAGCACGAAATTACTCACAATGCAAGGTGCAGCGTCAGGTGTTGGCAAAAAGCCGCAGTGGCTTGCCATATGTGGAGCAGATCCTTTCAGAAGTGTGCACAGGCTGTCATCAATCAAGAACGTATCCATAACCTGACGGACGCCCGTATCAAATTCGCCGAATGCAACTAGAATTATAATACAAGTTAAATTATTTTGATATTTTATCTGAATAGTCTCCCATAACGATGGTCTCAAAGAATATATTGCCGAAGACAATGACATATTATTAAATTTCACACAAATGTAACTCCTTTTAGAGCTATTTAATACGTGTGTTGTCCTGGTCTTTGGATATGCCAGTAAGCACAAAATAAGAACGCTGTAAATACAACATATCCATGTTGTTCTGATCAGTACGAAAGACTAATGGTGCCACTTTGCAATTGGTAGCATATTTTTATTTTTTTTGTACATTGAAATTTCTCGTTATTTCAACTATTTTTTCGAAATTTACAATATTTTCTCGTTACTTCGTTTATATTCTCGTTATTTCGGCTATTTTCTCATATATTCCATTAATTTCTCATTATGTCAAGTTTTTATGTTAAACAATCGAAAGTAGCAGTTATTTTCCGTTATTCCGAATATTTTTTCGTTATTTTAAGTTTATCAAAAGATCGAAACTTCGAAAACAAACAACAAATAATTCAAATAAAAAGAACTTTCGAATTAAAAGAAATTATGCTACCAATATGGCACCAGTAGGCTGTCGTTGATCAGAAACTGATTAAAATATTACAACATTAGCACAGGTAAAACATCAACTCAAAATATTATGAAAAATGGGACTTTGTGTTACCTCTTCCGATAATCTTACATGGGTTCAACGTGTAAAAGCCAATGTTGGTGCTACCCACTAGATATTTCTTCATTATCGATGAAGGCATTCATTCAACCTCTCCCCATATTCACTCATCTTCCCGAAGCAAGTGAGTTAACTGACTATAAAAGTCCAGTTTCCACACTTGCCGAACGAGGCTGATAATATGGAGTTACATTTTGGCTGGACTAACGAGTCTATGCATAGTCCAATCCAAATCGCGCACCGAAATCGAAATCCGGTTCGTAAGCTGTCATCAGATTTCGGTCGATTGCAGGATTTGCAAAGCATGTGCACCGCCAGCTCGTTGTCAACAGATATTTTCAAAATCTTTCCATGTTTTAAATCAAGGTGCCCACGTGATTTGATGCATATCGCGATGTAAGACTCATTTTATCACAATATAGATCTTAATTATTGATCAGATCGTCTTGACCGGGCAAGTGATACGAGAGTCGGAATCCGATTGGTTCATATTTGAGGCATAGTAGGGACATAACTCGTAACAGCCACTGGTGGCGCTCCGATCGAGCCCAGGAATTCCAGCCTAGTTCGGTAAAGGTGGTAACTGGACTTTTAAATTCAGTTAACTCTCTTGCCTCGGGAAGATGACATTCACCATTCACTCGTGGATTATTCGCTGTTGGAAACTATAGACTCGCTATTCACTCTTGCGCTCATTATTTACTTTGGCGATATCCCAACAATTTTCAATGGAGAGCCATGTTCCCTTTAACAGCGCTAAAGCCCTGAATTCCCCAAAATATTCGTTTTGGACGGGGACAGATGGAAATTTGTATCACGATAGTTGAAATTTTTTTAATACGTTTCAAGTCCTATTTCATTACCGATTCCACTTTTACATGTAACCTAGCTCAGCCATTCGCACAGATAGCTCGACTTCATGAGTTTCAAGCGATTTTCTCGCAATAACTTAAGTATGTTCCACGTTTTTGGTTTGTGACTGTTCATTAATTTTATGTGTGTATGTTGCATCAATAATATGTAGGCATGGTCGTCAATAATGGAGTAATTAGCCAATAATAACGGTGGCCCGTCTTTGTCCGGCATGGTCCGACTTTTAAGGCAATCCCCACAATCCTTGTACATGCACATTCACAGGCGAAGTTCTTTTTCGTCACTCCTGTACTGTGTGAAATATTCGATTGTGATTGGTTAATCTGAGCGATAAAAATCCAATTGACATACATCTGATTTCCACACAAGCTAGGACAGCTCCTCGTGTAGATTCAGTGTGAGATGTCAAATTGGACAAAGCGTATTTCCTCTATAAAGTAAACGTAATGCTTAAGACGGAGAATGAATGAGTGAGAAAGACATGGGGTTTTCAGCTATATCACGGTATGTCAACCGCGGGAGAAAGGGGACCAATTAAACCATGAATTAAAAGTGTATAAACCTACTGGTCAAATCCTTTCTTCCAAATCCTGCTACTTTACAGGTCCTTGGTTCCCGGAACACGTTGTACACATCAGACGGTGGGCAGACAACGTTGATTCTATCCGTCAAAGTTATGGGATCGGAAAGTCGTGCCAAAGCCACATTGTAATCTGGAAATGGAAAACATTGAAATATTTCAAGTAAATTTACAGATCCCATTTAACAGCATTTTCGTTATATAACAATGCGTACGTTTAAGCCTAGCGTGTAATTATGTGTGCGTGCGAGGTGAAATTTGGTTTAACGTCGCGTCCAAGATTATTGCTGTTATATAGCGACGTGCATGTACGTGTGTGTGTTTGTGTGGCTGCTTGTACTAGTCCGGACTGATGCCGATTTATAGTGCTAGCTCACTGAGATACCATGCCGCAGTTTAACATGAATACCCCATTCAGACACAGTATACTGACTCCGAGCCGACCAGTCCTTGTTTTAGCCCCTTAATGCCGAGCGCCAGACAGGGTAACAACAAGTACCATCTTTTAACGTCTTTTGGTATGACGCGTCCGTGAATCGAACCCCGGACCTTCCGCTCTCCGGGCGGACGCTCTACCATTAGACCACGGAGGCGGTCGTGTGTGAAAGTCGACAGTAATGCAGCTCGTAGATGTCAGTGAGTGAGTGCGTATGGTTTTACGCGGCTTTTAGCAATATTCCAGCAATTTCACAGGGGAGGACACAAGAAGTGGGCATCACACATTGTACCCGTGTAGGGAATCGAATACGGGTCTTCGGCATGACGAGCGAACGCTTTAATCACTAGGCTACCCGACCGCCCCTCGTAGACGTTAGCCATTTTGATGTAATCCACAAGCTTGGACAGACCTGGATCGACATTGAAATGGAAGCAGCAGATCCTTGCTCTGACATGGATGCATATAAAAACTTAGATGCCTTTGACTTCAGAATTGACTTCAGTATTATGTTTAGGTTTATGGAAGTCTAAACATTAATAGGGATGTTGGAAATCAGTGCCCCCCCCCCCCCCCCCCCCCCCCCAAATGATTAAAGCAAAAGTTTATGATAATATTATAATGCACATTTGAAGAGCACTTATTCCACTCAACAATGTAAATAAATGTGTTTAGAATGTAAACACATACAAGACATGGCCATAACTAAACATGTTCAGGAATGTGTTTAAATTCAGAACGCAATGCAAGTTTGGTGTGTTTTATCTAAACATTTTAAGGGTCTAAACACATGACATGACCTATCGTTTCACAGCCGAAACACCGCCTGAACACAACATTCCCATAATCTAAACATGTTTAGAATATAAACACGTATCAACATTTCTCACATTTAGACCCTAAACACATTTAGCTGTTAAACGCAATCGTAAACATGATTAGACCTAAACATGTCAAAATTATGGGACAAGGAACGTGTTTAGGTTTGTGTTTTGGATCTAAACACACATGTTTCTGTGAACGCATGCCCTATCCGTGTACAATGACAAAGGTTCCGTAAACATTTATTGTGCATTCTGTTTGTTTCAGTTTGTTGTTTAACGCCGCACTCAGCAATATTCCAGCTATATGACGGCGGTCTGTAAATAATCGAGGCTGGACCAGAAAATCCAGCGATTGACATCGTGAACATTGATCTACGCAATTGGGATACGATTCATCAACTACGTCAGCGAGTCTGACTACCCGATTCGTTAGCCGCCTCTTACAACAAGCATGGGTTTCTGAAGACCAATTCTAACCCGAATCTTCACGGTTTGTTACCTGTGTAGCATACAACCCAAGCTGGGTACTTGGAGCTACAAGGTTTTGATTCACATTTCCGGGTACACATTCACTCCTGGGTGAACATAGACTTATTTCAAACAAAGTAACCGATTCTCCGTAATATTTGTTAACGGGCTACCTGTTGACGGACCCGTGAAGATCAGGGGTAGAATAGGTCTTCAGCAACCCATGCTTGCCGTAAAAGGTGACAAGGCTTGTCGTAAGAGGCGATTCACGGGATCGGGAGGTCAGGCTTGCTGACTTGGTTGATGCATGTAATAGTATCCCAATTGCGTGGATCGATGCTCATGATGTCAATCACTGGATTTTCTGGTCCAGACTCGATTATTTACAGACCGCCGTCATATAGCTGGAATATTGCTGAGTGCGGCGTTAAACAGCAAACAGACAAGAGACAGAGACCTGTAGACAATACGTCGGTTAGAGGATGAGGAATAATTTCAGTAATGGTCCTCAGTTGCTCTGTCCCGTCAGGGGCAGCTCCATCGTAGCTCCCGATCATGACGTGGCAGCCAGAACCGCAACTGACAAAGCAAGCAGAGAAGAATCGTTATGATTTGAAGAAAACACATATGTCTCAGTATTATGAGCATGACTTCATACACTCGGGTCTTACAACTTAAGCTGCTTCAAGATTTGACATACGAGGGTAATAGAAAAGGTATTGCTATGTATTATGTGTTATATCACCTCTTGGAAGACATAGCACCAAGTTTCAGCTTACTAACTGCATATGTTTTCCAGATCTATAGATAATTTGTCATGAAGTGTGTGTGTGGAGGGGGGTGGGGGGAGAACGCGCTGTGATAAAACACGTGCATTAACAGGGCAGGTCAGCATAGTAAATACTCCAAGACACGACCAGCAGACATCCGCATTCAGCTGTCAAGAAAAGGGGTGCTGAATTAGCACAGAAGATGACATAGATCGTAGATCTTCGTAAATAGGCCACAACTGAACTCATCTGGAGGCTGTCCATGGCAGAAGGACGTGTTACACTTCAACATATTGCTGACACTAGTGGATCAGGTTTTGAGTCAGTACAGTCAGTCCTTCAAAACTACTCACTGTTGAGATTAGCTAGCGGTCCACATGCTAGGCACACCGAATGTTGACACCAGACCAGAAGCTGACCAGATATCAGAATCACCTGGCAATTGTCCCCGTAAGAGTGAGTGAGTGTGGTTTTTACGCCGCTTTTTGCAATATTCCAGCAATATCACGGCGGGGGACACCAGAAATGGGCTTCACGCATTGTACCCATGTCGAGAATCGAACCAAGGTCTTCGGCGTAACGAGTGAACGCTTTAACCACTAGACTACCCGACCGCCCCTGTTCCCGTAAGATCGTCCATATGAATGAGTGAGTGAGTGAGTTGGGTTTAACGCCGCGTTTAACAGTATACCAGTTATATCACGGCGTGGCAGCTTAATGTGGGAGGAAAGCCCGAAGTGATGCAGGTCTCAGACGTTTACCAATTCGGTGAAACCCACGAGCACGGGTGCTGACAAACCTAGAAACATAATCGGGGCGAACCGGGTTTCGAACCCACAATCATAAGTTTCTGGCGTGGCCAAGGGACGCAACTCTGCACAGCGAATCGCGGCGCCGACAAAAAATGGGTACGAACTAATTTCATTTTGTATAAATGTAGTCGGTACTCGCCCGAAAGGCGAGGTTTCCAAATTAACAGGGTTCTGACTAACGGGTTTTCACTGCAATGATGGATAAACATGGTCCTGACTAACGGTATTTCGCTATGCTATGTTACAAACATGGTCCGTACTTACGGGTTTTCACTGTAATGTATGATAAACAGGGCCCTAACTAACGGTTTTTCGTCGTAATTTACAACAACCATCGTCCTGACGAACGGGTCTTCAAACGAAATGTTAAAGGTGTGGTTATGAGTTCCTTCATTAGAACTGCCGAAGTCAAAATCAAACTTAATTTATTCCACAAACACACCGCAAAAAAACTGTTTAAATCGAGAACATATGTGAGTGTATGCCTGATTGGTTGCAAAATCGAAGTTGATCTGGTAAATAATGATCAAATTAAATATTTAATTAACGTGGTATCAATTTCGTCATGCCGAGTGACACGTTTTCCAATTGAGATTGAGAAAAAAATACTTCTTAAAAAAAGTATTCATACGAAGTGAAAAGTCCGAAAGATTTCCGGGCTTCAAGTCTCATATAATTATTTTCAACGAAGCTTTTCAACCAATCAGACTGCAGTAGACACTACGACCCATTCTACAAAAACACCCGCATTAACTCCATAATCAGTGTCGATACACCTTAATACTTTACACAGAACAGCAAAACATACACAGTACATCAGGGATACTGTACACAGAACAGCAAAACATACACAGTACATCAGTGATACTGTACCACGTACATTTGGAGGCCGCAGAATGCGTCAAGAGCTATCCATTCCAGGTCAATGATGACACCACTACAGGGTAGGTGATGCGAAACTAGACCGACTTTGACAAGCCAGGGATTTGCAGGCGCTGCGTCATCTACTCCATTCAGGAAACGTCCCGTCAGAGGCATTCCACAGGGGGGAAGGGCTACAAACAGTTGGTAATATTGTGAAGGACATATTAACCCTATATATGAATGAATAATTTGTTTTGTTTCCATTGCTGTTACTTACGAACATTCGCATATGGATGAATAAGGTGTAAGTCTGGGAAACCAGTGCCCTATCTGCTATTCCTTTCTCTGCCATATCAGTAAAAATAAATATGAAATGTTATTCCTCGTGTAGACTTTGCACTTGTTGATTCCCGTATGTACTTACACACGTCAATAGTATTTCTCAGTGCGCTTTCTTCAATTGTTTCACTTTGGTCAAATCTAGGGCACCAGTAGGGATTACTTTTCGGATAGCAGTGCTTGCGTTTGGTTTATACACCTGGACCCACTTGCATAAAAGCGATCTTAGCGCTAAGACTGTCGTAAGCCTATGTTAAAGTATGGGAGTTACAATCATCTTAGCGCTGAGATCGTTTTGTGCAAGTGGGCTCTGGTTACATTTGGCTGACCATTGACATGTTAACTCATTGACGTCATACTACGGTTGAAAAATGTTGCCCACACATTCAGAACCCCTGGGGTGGGTAATCTGGTTTGGAGTCTCCAAAGTGACGTCCTCGTTAATGCTAATTAGTTTCATTTACTGATTCAACCAAAAATAAAAATATTTTGATATGCATATAATTAACTTGGTATAAATCGTAAGTATTCTGATATGCGTCAACTTTCGATTGTTTAGAATCAATAGCGCAACTTGGATGACATTCAGCATCTCTTTGATGCTCTACCCAAATTTCATTTGGACTCGCTTTGTTATGCCACGAATGCACGTGCATGGCTACAGAAACGTGTGATACACTCATAGGGTATAGGGATAGGGGATAGTGAGTGAGTGAGTGAGTTGGGTTTAACAGTATTCCAGTTATATCACGGCGTGGCAGCTTAATGTGGGAGGATGCAGGTCTCAGACGTTTACTACTTCGGTGAAACCCACGAGCACGGGTATGGTGTTGACATACCTAGAAACATAATCGGGGCGAACCGGGATTCGAACCCACAATCATAGGTTTCTGGCGTGACCAAGGGACGCAACTCTGCGCAGCGAATTACGGCGCCTTAGACGCCTGGGCCACCCGTGCCCCCGGATAGGGGATAGGGATAAGTTTTATTCCATACTGAAATGCCTCCGGCCCATAGTACGATTCTGTTTTCGGGAGTGGTTACGGATCCGTTTAACAGGTCATATTCTAATTAACATAGCATGATAAATGAACATTGATAGATTTTTTAGAGTATCTTTATCAGTTGTTGACATGATCGATATAAAGTTTTGTAAAGTGGGATGTACATAAAAAGGCAGATCAATGTATTTTCTTCTTAGGTGGTCGTATTTTGGACAAACTAACAGAAAATGAAATTCATCTTCAATCACATTTAAACCACATTGCTCACATATTCTCAATTCTCTGGCTATGCTACTATGTCTGCCTACTTCGATCCTTAGTCTATGAGAGCTGCATCTAAACTTATTCTAAACCTTTTATAATTGATATCAAACAAATAGTATTCTGGGGAAATAGTTGTCTTAAAAAGCTTGTAATAATTGCATTTCTGAACTTAAAACATGCGATGACCATTTTTGTAAGTATATATCCACGAATGTACATGCACGTGCATGGTTACGGAAAAGTGTGATACACTCCTAGCGTGTAATACCTGCATCACGTGCCTATGCCGGGTAGATAGTACCCAGACACATTAAACAACAATGTATATAACTGCCCGGGCCGTGTAGCTACACACAATTCTCAGTGGTTTTGTCGTTATAGACATTTACGTCTCGTCTTTGGCTATTTTTACATTCCATCACATATATTCAACCTCAGGTACATTCACCAGCGAAACACTCATCAAAGATACGTACATGTGCAGTTCGGGCCAGAATAGAAACCCGTGCATGAACAGATGTATCCTGCGTCATTGGAATCGTGAACACATGACCCATGACTTCCACATGGGCTGGAATCGCAGACTGAAAACAAATAGTTAATCATTCATGTTTTCCAGAGATGAAATGTGTCTATAGGCTACCATAAATTGCACAGTTGGTGCCACACAAGCCAGGAGACATGCACTAAAGAAGATTCATATAAACCCAAACACCACGTCCTTTTATCTACAGGTGAAACAAACTTCCATTGTTTGTTTCTTTGTTTAAGCCGCACTCAGCAATATTCCAGCTACATGATGGTTGTCCATTGGTATGGACCAATATGTGATAAATCTACAAATTCTAGGCTGTAATGAAGTACACTGATACAGTCAAACAATAATGTTTGACACAGCAAAGTAAGTATCTGACAGAGTATATTAACGACAAATTGATGGATGCTATTTTTATTGAAACTAGAATCCACCTCTAACGAATAAATGTTTAAAGCTATATTATTACCGTCTACATCGCAGTTTTCACCAGAAAAGCCAGGATCACAGATACATGTATTCACGCCGCCCTTCTTGACACATGTTCCATTAACACAAGGGTCGATGGAGCACCCTACAATAGATGATATATATGTACATAACAATTATTTTCACAACAATTTCAGTTGGGCAGAATACAGGCATCGGCAATACTTCACAGGTTTTCTATACACTATGTTCCTCCACCCCCCGTGAACACATACGACCGCTCGTTTGAACCAGGCGGACTTCTGATTTGTTGCTGAAAACTAGGCACCATTTAGTACAAATCTGCCGTTGGTATTCACGGGTGATCGAGGAACGTCCATTTCGTATACAAGCCCGTGAAGCACTGATTATGAAACCATTGTGCGAGAGACTGTCAGCTTGATAGGGGGGTTTAGGCTGGATTGTTTTTGTTTGTTTCACGCCCCAAATCCAATATACCAGATATGTTATGGAGGCCTGTAAAAACCAAACAGTCTGTCGGGTACGACGACGTGCAATCAGCCAAGTCACGTACAAACGGATTCAGTAAAGTCACCTCAAGCAATATAGTCCTGAGGATCTAGTCTAACCCAATCTCATTAGAATCAGAACTTTGTTCTCGCTATCTCTAAACAAAGATCTGAGACATCCCATTACGTGTCACGTCAGAATGACCTTTCATCCGACCAATCAGAGCGTCGCTTACCAGATCATGAAAGTGACAGTCGGAATGTGTTCTCTAATCATGCAACCTCGAAAACGTTAACACCGGGTATTCCGAACGACAGTTACGGCCCGTACGACTGATTCCGTCAAAATCATCGTCTGTCTCTCGCTTCCGTGGGATAAACATTTGAACGGATTTTCCATACAATCTCAACCATATATTAGACATTCAGGAATGTTTGTTTGTTCAGTTTTCAAAATTGTAATCGAGAACTGTGTCAACATATATTTCAAGCGTAGTCTGACATGAGTGAGTGAGTGAGTATGGTTTTACGCCGCTTTTAGCAATATTCCAGCAACATCACGGCGGGGGACACCAGAAATGGGCTTCACACATTGCACCCATGTCGGGAATCGAACCCGGGTCTTCGGCGTGACGAGCGAACGCTTTAACCACTAGGCTACCCGACCGCCCCTAGTCCAATATGAAAGTCATATTACAATGATAACTTAAGGCATATATCTGTTAAACGTCACCTAGCAAAGAAAGTTGTTCACTTGTAGATTAGATACATTTTTGTGTATATTATTTTAGCTACCTTCAAGCTTAACACAACAGATTTCGTCTCGTAAGCAAAGTGATTGCAGAGACTCGGTTCCCGGAGGACACTCGCTCAGGTCATAGCAGGTATGCTGTTGTATCTCACATGCTGAAAAATGGCATAGAAAGAACAATATTTAGTTATAAATTAAACAAAAGCTGCAAGCCCTTTCCATAATAATAAGAAATATCTGCTAAAAGCAGAGTTGATTGTACGATTCCGACTATATCATGAGCAGGTGTTTACGAGTCACTATCAAAACGTGATGATTCCGAGAAAAGGTGAGAGTATCCTGCCCCAATGGTGGCACCCGTCATAAGGCAGGTCCATTGTTTATGTGGGGGAAAAACACTCTGGAAGATATGGTACAAAGCAAAATAACATCATTTTTGTTACTGATGCGTCAGATTTGTAAATGTCCTCCACATGACTACCAGTAATTTTTTTTAAAGCTTTACTGAGGCCTTGAATGTTGTAACCTTGATCAAACAACCTCGAGGTTGTATGATCATGAAGCTCTTTGAAATCTTGGTCGAAAGAACATTCTCGATTGTGAAATGTAGATACCAAGGGCTGAAGCTGTAGGGATAGTCCTCGACATAAAGGGGAAGGTGACTCTGGGTTGAAGTCATCCCTCGATGTCATAGTCTTTTGTCACTCTGAATCAGTATGCACAGATCTAAATATGAAACAGTCTCATCTATTTCTAGTTCATGTAGGTAAATCAGTTGAAGGGAATTGGCTATTTGATGGTTTTTTAACGATATCAGATCATCGATGTACCCGAAGCTGAAGATATACTTCTTGGCTAAATTACTTTGTTTTGACTTTGCCAATCCGAACTGAAATTCCGATTCATATGCATAAAGAAACAGATCCGCAAGAGTTGGAGCATAGTTGGTGCCCATGGGGATGCTTACTTCTTGTCTAAATGTTTTACATTGATGTTATGAAAGAGGAAGTCCAGTATTTGTTTTCTCAGTAAACTTCAGATGGCATTTGAATTCATTTTTGACAAAAATTACCTGAACATTGAAGATAGATATCTAACTGTATCTATGGCCACCACGTTCTCTACCAAAGCGACATGGATCAGGTCATGAAGATTTTCTTTAAGTTTGTCATGTGCTATAGTGGTGTACAGGATGAAAAGTCAAATGTCTTGACAGAATTGAACTTGGTTCATTTCTGAGAATGTCAAGCATTTGTATTGATGGTATTAATTACACGTGTCTTAAATTCTTTTTGTGAATATACAGAAAGTCTTTGCTTGATTGTATTGAAAATTATGGCTAATGTTTGGACTTGGTGATACATCTTCTGGACCCAGCAATATATTTCTCTTTGTACGTGTTTCTATGGAGCTTATGAATCAAATACAGAGGAGGAATAGACATGTCTACAGATTTTAGAGTCAAGCCCAAAGTTGATAGTACGTATGCAAGGTTTTGGCAGCTTTTTTCCTCAGCTAACGTACTGGCCTGATATGTGGGATTATTTGATATGTCACTTATACCAGGTTCGTTAATCAGACAATTAATGTAGTGATGCTTCTAATGTACGTATAATGGTCAGGTTATGTGAGGCCTTGTAAGTGGGAACAACTACACCCTTTCATGTAGGACAGTCCGTGTTTAAATTCTAAACATTTTCGGAGTTTTTAATTGAAATATGTTTACGACAAAATGCATACCATTGTCTATTATTTTAATAATCTAAACATTTAAGCAGGTCTAGAATTTAAACAGGTTCAGACAACCACCAACGACACACATTATTACATACGTATACAATGAGCCATACAATATTACATCCCTATATTAAGACAACCGCCAATGACATACACTATTATATCAGCATACTTTCAGACAGCCAATCACCAGTGGCATAAAATATCACATCCGCATACTTTCAGACAACCACCAACGACAAACCATATTACATCCGCATTCTTTCAGACAACCACAAACGACATACCATATTACATCCGCATACTTTCAGACAACCACCAACGACATACAATATTACATCCGCATACTTTCAGACAACAACCAACGACATACAGTATTACATCCATATATTCAGACAACCACCAACGACATACAGTATAACATCCATATATTCAGACAACCACCAACGACAAACAATATTACATCCGCATACTTTCAGACAACCACCAACGACATGCAATATTACATCCGCTTTCTTTCAGACAACCACCAACGACATACAATATTACATCCGCATACTTTCAGACAACCACCAACGACATGCAATATTACATCCGCATACTTTCAGATAACCACAAACGACATACAATATTACATCCGTATATTCAGACAACCACCAACGACAAACAATATTACATCCGCATACTTTCAGACAACCACCAACGACATACAATATTACATCCGCATTCTTTCAGACAACCACCAACGACATACAGTATTACATCCGCATTCTTTCAGACAACCACAAACGACATACAATATTACATCCGCATACTTTCAGACAACCACCAACGACATGCAATATTACATCCGCATACTTTCAGACAACCACAAACGACATACAATATTACATCCGCATTCTTTCAGACAACCACCAACGACATACAGTATTACATCCGTATATTCAGACAGCCACCAACGACAAACAATATTACATCCGCATACTTTCAGACAACCACCAACGACATACAATATTACATCCCTATACATTTATAGACAGCTATCAACGACATCAGTGTTACATCCGCCTTCATTTAGACATACAATATTTAATCCGCCTACATTTAGACATACAATATTTAATCCGCCTACATTTAGACATACACTATTTCATCCGCCTACATTTAGACGTACAATATTTCATCCGCCTATATTTAGACATACAATATTTCATCCGCCTACATTTAGACATGCAATATTCCATCCGCCTACATTTAGACATACAATATTTCATCCGCCTACATTTAGACATACAATATTACATCCGCCTGCATTTAGACATGCAATATTTCATCCGCATATTCAGACATCTATAAACTACATATGAAGTTATATTCGTACAAATAGAAGTTCGTTTGATTGAAAACAACAGCACACTAAGACTTTCACAGCAAACTGAAAGCGAATAACCGAAGGTCTTACACTCTCAAAACACTGTTAGAAACAACTTCTACATTTCAACAGGTGTTCAATTGCAAGAAGCGGCTGGGCATGTCCAACCCAACCGACATCACCGATACTGAGATGAAAGAGAAAACAAAACGTGAGACGCGTGTTTCCCTATTGGACTGGTACCATAAGTTACTGTGTCTTTTCAGGTGAACAATTAACTTGCCTGTGCATGTGTTTGTGACGGGTGCCACCGGTGGAGTCGAAAACGCCAACCTTTTTCGCGAACTTATGTTACCATCCCTATTTGACGGTGACTCATAAACACATATTTATGATATAGTCGGAATCGTACAACTTGGCTTTAAGCAAATATTCTAATGATTCTAAGGGTTTTGTCGCTTTTAATGGACAAGTGATAATTAGTGACAACCTCTGTAATCACATAACATTATTTTAAACTTTTGTTCAAAATGGATTGAATAACGTGTTAGAGTTTCAGCGCATTATCGTTGTGTTCTGCTTTTTAATCAAAATAAATAAGTCTGAACTTACGTGGTCTGAAGACAAATGAAAATCCACCAGCCGAGTCGCCAGCAAGGCATATGAGAGCAAACGTGAACTTGTAGAGCATGGCGATAACATCTGAGGGGTTCCGATAAGTGAAATCTTATTTATACCCCTGATTTGATGTCATTCCTTTGACATATATGGACTGTTACGTCAAATGTTGCGTGAAAAATATTATTCAACCAAGAACAAATATTGTAACCTCAGAAGACCAGCATTTAAAACATCTGTCGTTCCTTTATATAGACTGCCAAGATAACCCTGTCCTCGTGATAAATAGAAATGAGATATGCAATTACGCTTACAGCGAAAAGCATACAATATTTAACACTCATGTTCTGAAGTTTGTTTAATTCTCAAATAAATTCATGGAAAATCAGTGGATCGTGTTAACTCATTGAATATTTTGTCAGTGCACCAGTATACAAACATGTTAAATCAACTCATATTTAGATAGACTGGGTAGGTGGACGAGTGAGTGAGTGAGTGGGTGGCTGGGTGTGTGGTTGGATGGGGTTGCGTGCTGTTCGCGACACAGTGTTTACGGTGTAACGGTTAGCGGTGTATATGATGTCACGTTTAACACAGACAGCGGTGGCCGATATGTCCTTAATATCAATGATTCTCCGGGAGACTGATACCTTATATAATTTTATTTGGACGAAATTATTATCTTTGCGATACTATCGCATTCACTCACGGGGAAATCGCCCTGAATATGTTTCTACGTTTGTCAGTGCCATACCCATGGTCGTGGGTTTCACCAAGGTTTGCGGCCCGTGAAGATCCGTGGTAGAATAAATAGGTCTTCAGGAACCTATGGTTGCCGTAAAAGGCGACAATGCTTGTCGTAAGAGGCGACTCACGGGATCGGATGGTCAGGCTTGCTGACTTGGTTGATGCATGTCATCGTATCCCAAATTGCGTGGATCGATGCTCATGATATCAATCACTGGATTGTCTGGTCCAGACTCGAATTTTTACAGACCGCCGTCATATAGCTGGAGTACTGCTGACTGCGGCGTTAAACAACAAAGAAACAAACAAAACAAAATACCAAGGTTTGCTGTTTGTTTGTTTGTTGTTTTATGCTTCACTAATCAGTGATGGATGTTATGAGCAACGCCTTAATCAACAAAGACACCATGCATGCTGCGGTTACTGCATGACCTTATCTATTCCCCGCTTAATATCCTAGGTACTTAAAGTCTGTCAATGTGTTCTGAAGGTTTTACGTCTACAACTACGAACATTTAAAGATTATTAAAACAAAACCTAATGGGTTTTTTCAGAGGGCAGCATCTTGTCCACAATCCCCACTGGTCTTTGTTTCCTGGAATCTTTTTTTTCAAAGTTCACTTTCAATTGAATAAACACCGGGGGCTTAGTGATTAAGGAAGAGATTATTGTACAGATTTTTTTTAATATTTCATTTTGGAGGTGTACAAACGTGCTGTAAATCCCACAGACCGACTTTTCTGACGGGACATGAGCAACTGCTAACAGTTTGGTTCTACATATATACTATCAGATTTCAGAAACAAAACTGTTTTTATTTTAAGTTGCTTCCTTACATGAATAGGTGTGTCCTCATCTAGTGACATATTATAATACAAAACAATGACGAAACGCACATTTTATTCTTAAATCGTTAACTTTGATGGCATACATATATTTGTCATAATGCATTAGTAACTTGTGCTGACGTATGTTGCTCAGACTGCCGCCGCGATGACGGTTTGCATCCAACTCCAAACCGCATTCATGTCAGTGAAGACATTGATCTGACCACTGCACGCACCGTTGCTGCCATCAGGTAGGTATGAGAGGATGCCTTCTACTGTCCAGAAACCCAAGGTATCGTTCTGGCAGACCAAAGCACCACCGTTGTCACCCTGAAGAGAATTTGATACGATACTAAAATTTCCTCATTTTCTCTAACTGATAAGGATCGGTAACGTTGTTGTTTAACGCTATTCGACTATGCTGAGTACATACGACCGCTTTGCAGTTTACTGGCTATTTTTAACCAACGAATCAGCCAACGGCCTGGTTCGAGGTTTCGAGGGAAACTAGCGCCTACTCTGACCAATCAGCGCTCAGTTAATTGACACATACAGCGTTGTTTCTCGCTGAACATGGTATTCAACATCTGTAACAGTATTCTGGTACCTGATCTACACAATGCTCAAAAAAAACCTGACGAACATAGTTAGAAAAAGTCTTCATCAACCTATGATTGTCGTAAAAGGCGACTAACGGGATCGGGTGGTCACGCTTGCTGACTTGGTTGATGCATGTCATCACATCTCAATTTCGTAGACCGATGCACATGATGTCAATCACTTGTTAGTCTGGTCCAGACATTATTTTCAGGACGCCGTCATATAGTTGCAATACTGCTGAGTGCGGCGTTAAACAACAAACAAACAAACAAAGAATGTTTCAGTGTCAGGCAGGGGTATTGCCTATACACAGAGTAGGGTTCATTTGAATTCCGTGAGTTATACAAACCAAAAGGTACTAATTGTGGCACCCGGGAAGATCCGGGGTAGAATAGGTCTTCAGCAACCATGCTTGTCGTAAGAGGCGACTGACGGGATCGGATGGTCAGGCTCGCTGACTTGGTTGATGCATGTCATCGTATCCCAGTTGGGTAGATCGATGCTCATGATGTCAATCACTGGATTGTCTGGTCCAGACTTGATTATTTACAGAACGCCATGATATAGCTGGAATATTGCTGAGTGCGGCGTTAAACAGCAAACAAACAAACAAATTTCGTGTGTTTATTATCAATGACTACCACTTGGGTACACACTTTGTGCAGAAATCGGATGTTCCGATTCATGTTAATCGATCCTATTTTAAAATCATCTGCACGTGAATTGTGTCATTCTATATGGTTTCTGTTTCTTAATTTCCACTGTTGCCAACGGTGTCTGCCATCAAAATGATTAATTTGTAACAAGCAGTCATATTCACAGTATTACATTAACACAGTAATCTAGGCGGAGTTTAACATAAGTAAAAATAGATGTCAACATGTCGGAAATGTGTACATGGTTGAGAAACCACGCCTAGTTTGGTTGTTACTCACGATGCAAAGTCCAGAATTTGGAGTGGTCAGGAAAGCGCAGTGAGTAGCTGCTGGTTGAACAGATCTCCCTCTTATCATGGTACAGAGGCTGTCATCAATCAACAGTGTATCAATGACCTTGCGGATGCTGGTTGTCGATAGATGCACGCTCTCTGAAAAGGCATCCTGGCTTCAATACTTCTTGTTTGAATATGACTGCGTGAGTGATTGAAATGAGAACCTCCCTTGAGTGAGTGAGTGAGTTGGGTTTAACGCCGCTTTTAACAATATTCCAGTTATATCGCGGCGTGTCAGCTTAATGTGGGAGGAAAGCCCGAAGTGATGCAGGTCTTAGACGTTTACCACTTCGGTGAAACCAACGAGCACGGGTATGGTGCTGACATACCTAGAAACATAATCGGGGCACACCGGGATTCGAACCCACAATCATAGGTTTCTGGCGTGCCCAAGGGACGCAACTCTGCACAGCGAATCGCGGCGCCTTAGACGACTGGGCCACCCGTGCCCCCAGAACCTTCTTGAACACTAGTTCAGTCATGTCACAGTGTTTCAGCTTAATGTCGGAGGAAACCACCCACCGTGACGCTGACGTTTGCCAGTGTGATGAAGCATCTGGATGATGCTGACACACCAAGGCTCCTTAACAGGTTCGGGTTAAGATGAAGCTCTTATCATAATTATTTTAACCTCGGTATCGATTGAAGCATACAACACACTAGCATATGCACATGATACCCTATACAACATACTAGCATACGTCCCAAAATTAGTCGGCTCTAAGCACAATCATCGGATGTTCTCAACAATGGGAAGTTCCTCGTGAAATGAGGTCCCGTGAGGGTTAAAGGTGAGAATAGAGGTACCCAGCAAGCTATGGTTGACTGAACGGACCCGGTGGTAAGGTGGTTATTGATTCAAGTCATCGTAGACCGCCTCCGTGGTCTAATGGTAGAGCGTCCGCCCGGATAGCGGAAGGTCCGGGGTTCGATCCCCTACCACGTCATACCAAAAGACGTTAAAAGATGGTACTTGTTGTTACCCTGTCTGGCGCTCGGCATTAAGGGGCTAAAACAAGGACTGGTCGGCTCGGAGTCAGTATACAGTGTCTGAGTGGGGTATTCATGTTATCTCAATGGGTAGCACTAAAAAATAGGCATTAGTCCGGACTAGTACAAGCAGCCACACACACGTGCATGCACGTCGCTATATAAGTGCAATAATCTTGGACGCGACGTTAAACCCCATTTCACCTCACCTGTCGCTCTCTATCTCCTCAGCTCCTTTTAACATACATTCAGGGTTAACCATGAATTAAACACACCTGCCGTATCTTGTTTGCCATACCCTGCTATGACACAGTTCCTTGGTGACCGGAGTACATGGTACGCATCAGATGGTGGGCACACACGGTTGATTCTGTCCGAAAACGTAATGGGTGCCGAAAGACGTGCAATGGCCACGTTGTAAGCTGCAAGTAAAAGGCATTGAGATAATCCACGTAAGGTTCATATTCCACAATCAGTTATCACTGTGGGTGTTTGGTATAATGTCCATTTGAACAGTATTCCGGGGCGGTCGGGTAGCCATCCTAGTGGTTAAAGCGTTCGCTCGTCACGCCAAAGATTCGGATTCCCGACATGGGTACAATGTAGGAAGCCCATTTCTTGTGTTTCCTGCCGTGATATTGCTTGAATATTGCCCAAAAAAGGCGTAAAATAAAACACACTCACTTGAATTTTATTTCTGTTGTATAACATAGGGTCATCTTGGTGGAGGAATATAGTCTAAAGTGATGCAGGTCATAGAGGTCTACCATTTGGTGAAACCCACAAGCACGGGTATGGAGTATACAAACCAAGACCGCAGGGCGAATCTGAGATTTGAACCCATCTTCATATGATACTGGTTTAAGGGACGCAACTTAAAGCCAATCCCTGAGTGAAATACCAGTTGAGTATACTTTAATAAACAATGAAAGTCATAATGTGCCTGCATAAGAGAGGAATCTCAACCCCAGTGAGTTATTGACACGCCTGGAAGAAATATGAGACATTACTTCTTTTTGCTCATAAAATCCGAACTTGTATGTTTTGGAAATATATATTTCTTATGAAGTTACAATTATTTTGATAAATGTTTACAGACATTTTACGATACAGACCGCCTCCGTGCGTGGTCTAATGGTAGAGCGTCCGCCGGGAGAGCTGAAGGTCCGGGGTTCAATCCACGGCCGCGTCATACCAAAAGACGGTCAGTGATAGTACTTGTTGTTACCCTGCCTGACGCTCGGCATTAAGGGGTTAAAACAAGGAATGGTCGGCTCAGTGTCCATATACTGTGTCGCTATAAAATCGGCATCAGTCCGGACAAGTACAAGCCACACACACACACGTGCAAGCACGTCGCTATATAAGGGCAATAATCTTGGACGCGACGTTAAACCCCATTTCACCTCACTATCACCGACACCTGGTGAAAGGTTGGTACAAGAACAGTGTATGTTCCTCCAGAGTAATGCAAGGACAGGGTCATGTCGTATGATGCGGAGAAGTAGATGAAGTTTTTGGAAGGGTTGTCAATTAACTACTGTAATGGAACAGTCACAAAACATGTCATTTGATAATCGATTTCAGTTTCTGCATATGTAGTTTTCTACAAATACATACATAACGTTAATGCCAGAGAACACCCAGTCTCGATTATCAGCCGAAACAGATTCCACCGGGCGTTAAAGAGAAAATAACGGTTAAATTTATTATATTAATGTATCACTGAAAATCAGTGATGGCACCAGGTGTTCACGAAAATGGTACAAACAGGTGTGTTTGTCGTCAGAAAATAAATACAGGTAGCGGTTGTTTTTTAAATCGTTTTTATATGGAAATATAATGATTATGGTTAGCGGTGCTATAAGAAAAAAACGATGATCGGTACTATGACATATAAAAGAGATTGCAACGGGACACCTGGTTTCATATTCAACAGTATAAATGTCAGCATGAATTTAGGATCGAATAGTAGCTGGTATATATGAGACAAATTAATATATGTTAACAAATGTTAATGACGTAAGGTTGATGTGACGTCAAGTTTCAAACAGTGTGACTCGTCTACA
The DNA here is from genome assembly GCF_023055435.1 of Haliotis rufescens. Lineage (NCBI taxonomy): Eukaryota > Metazoa > Mollusca > Gastropoda > Lepetellida > Haliotidae > Haliotis > Haliotis rufescens. The sequence continues at coordinate 1,079,762 of NW_025963879.1, forward strand.
GTCTTGGTTAAAATCATGGTTAATGATACCTTACCAAGTCGCTCAAACTTTCTGCTCCCTGTTATTCCTGATAAATGAGATGTTTAAACTTTGTTCAGCAGTTTCCAATTTTGTTTAAAACCTTTTCCAAACTTTATCCTGAGTTAAAAGAACATTAGTTGCAGCAGTTTTGGATAAAAGCCTCTTTTGCAACATCGTCGACCACGACTGAGATTGAATACCAATAATGAATAAGTTACATAGTTACCCAAACCAGCATCTGGGTCAGCTCCGGTCACAGTACCGAACGAAGCGAGGTCCTCGAAGTTAGCCTGTGGGTGGATAGTGTAGCTGGTCAGGCTCCTCACTTGCTCCTGCGCTTCAACCGTGGCTCCATCGTAGTCTCCGATCACGACATGGCACAAACCACCACAGCTGTCAATAGATTAATCAAAATACACAGCAAGAAAATAGATGCATATTGAAAAGTCAAAGAGACAGATATTCTCATTATTTCAAAATTCATTACTAAAATTTACATATGGAAATGCATAAGGTTTAGCTTCAGACAAAGAAATAGATCATACACGTTGGACACCATAAACGTTAACAGCTAGGACATAAAACATATTTGTTGTTTGACGTTGCTCCCTGCAATTGTCCAGCTTTTGACGGCGGCATGTTTATAAGCGAGACTGGACCAGGAAAGCCGATGATTGATATATCAATCCAGTGATTGATGTCATGAGCAATTGGGATCGATGACATGCTTCAACCATATATATATACTGTGTGGGGAACATTCCAGTCCGGTATGGCCACTTCGGGCTATCCTCCCACATTCAGCTGACACGCCGTGATTTAACTGGAATACTGTTCTAAGCGGCATTAAACCCAACTCACTCACTCACTCACTTTGTGTCGACACCTACATCACAACGCAGAATGCGTCGAGGGCAATCCATTCCCTATCGATGATGACACCGCTACAGAAAACGAATCCGGCATCATGGACCACTTTGACAAGCCATGGATTCTGTGATGCTGTGTCAGCGGATCCGCTGAAGATACGTGACGCCACGGGCATTCCGCAAGGTGGGACAGCTACAAGACAGATTGGAAAGATTTGCCCCCAAAATATCACATGCGCTGAAACATACATTCGTCATATAATTGATGATGCCAGTGATGCTGTAAAACCAATCCATTAAACTTGGCTTTAGTGATCCGAAATATATACGAATAAGGCCACAGGGCTGGAACTAATTTTATCATCCAAAACTGGCTCTCACAGGAGATATCGCTTGGGTGAGATCAAGCGATATCTACACTATAGATATCGCTGCAATGAAATTGCAGCACAATGCTTTGCAAACCATTGTGACGTCAATGGTTACCATGACGTCACAATCAAAATGACATCACTAATGGCTCTGCTACTGAAGCTGTTAGCAGTATTTTTTACACTTAAGACACTGCTTATTACTGTCTACAAACTTAAAAAGTTGGACGAATGATGTTGGATGATAAATAAAATCTCATCCTCGTGTCTTTTGATATCAAATATATCAACACTCGTTGATAAAAATGGAAAAAATCCTCGGCAAGCCTCGGAGTTTTCCCACTTTTATCAACTTGCGTTGATATATTTGATTATCAAAAGACACGAGGATGAGATTCTCTATATATTAGCCCAGGGCATCGGTGTAATGGCTCACTGCTCGATGGTAAGTTCCTGAAGAATGTGCTTCTGTGACCAGCATAGCTGCTATGTGATAAATGGGGCAGTTTACTTAGGCCTTGCATTCATTTGCTGTTTCTGAAGTAACTTTATTCAGTGAAGACGTAAACTAGTTTGCAAGATTTTTACCCTAAAAAACAAATATAATACCAAACATACGGTACTTACGACACTGGGGGTCGTTCCTTAAAATATGTATAAATTGTCAATGCAAGAGAATAACCAGTCTAGATAACTGCCGAAAAGGGCATACTGGCTGTGAAAATTATATGAATGGACCATTGAAAATCAGTGATGACACCAGATGTTCGCGAAAAGGGTAAGCATGTCCTGTCCTGCCAGTAGCATCTGCCACTCACACATTCACACAAAGCAATCGTAACGCTAGGTTGATCGCAGCTCTTAACATAGACTTACGACTGTCGTAGCCCTATGGTCATCATAACTCCGATACTTTAGAATAGACTTACGACTGTCGCAGCCCTATGGTCATCGTAACTCCCGTACTTAAGAATAGACTTACGACTGTCGTAGCGCTATGGTCATCGTAACTCCCATACTTTAGAATAGACTTACGACTGTTGTAGCCCTATGGTCATCGTAACTCTCATACTTTAGCATAGACTTACGACTGTCGTAGCGCTATGGTCATCGTAACTCCCATACTTTAGCATAGACTTACGACTGTCGTAGCCCTATGGTCATCGTAACTCCCATACTTTAGCATAGACTTACGATTGCCGTAGCGCTATGGTAATCGTAACTCCCATACTTTAAAACAGACTTACGACTGTCGTAGAGCTACGATCGTTTTAAGGAACGGGGCCAAAAAACATACTCAGTGAATATTTTTATCGGCAAGTCTCATTGAGAAATATGGTTCAGTATTTTGATTATTTGATTAAGTAAAGGTTTCGTAGCAATATCACGTATCACTCATTGTGACAATCACCTGAAGGAGTAGACTAATGATGATGACGGTAAAGACGTTGTATGTGTGAAAATTAAGCTATGTGAGTAGGTGAAAACCTTTGAACAAAACACCGTTGACGTCACAGGAATACATATTATAGATAGGTAAGTGACCACACACACAGTCGCACACACACGCACGCGCACACACTAACACACACTAACACACACACACACTAATATATACACACACTAACATACACACACAAACACACACAAAACGGTTTTGTACTTTCTATCTGGAATCTATATTCACGTTCGCTGATATAAAGTATACGTATTTGGAGATAAGTGAAGGGATAGGTAAACTGTATACAGCTTTTACTTTCAAATTTTTTTTCTTTGAGTAATTGTGGTACTGTTTTGCAACGCAGTTGGCATTATTCCAGCAAAATAACCTGAAACTTATCGCGTTCGCACCTGGCAAACCAGTGGTGGATAGCATGATCACCTGTGCTAATTGAGATGCAGTCAGCCACGTCAAACCCGAAATACGGTGTGAGTGTGCTCAACCACTGGTGTTTACGTACAATCACTAAGTTCGCAGTTGACACCAGTGAAGCCCGTGGGACAGGAACAGTTATAGTATGGTTCAGCTAACTGACGGTTACATGATCCACCATTGACGCATGCTCCACTGCCCTCAGCACAAGCTGAAACATATATAAGAATGTTAAACACACACCAATGGATTTAGAAGAACAAAAAACTATTGCAAAGTTGTTGCTCCTTCATTTATAAACTACTCAAAAGAAGGTTAGTACTTCCAGATCTTTATATTTACTATGATTAATCTGCAATTGCATGCCATCTTGAACGCGGTGTTAAACCACAATCCTCCTCCCCTTCCGTCACCGCAGCTACACAGAATTATAGAGCATTAAGTACAGGTCGATAGAAGATTGGGAAATGGTGGCAGAGCAACAACAGAAATTGCGTTAAAACTTGTCTGTCCAAAGTGACTGGTATTTACCATCAATGTCGCAGTTTAGGCCATCGTAGCCTGGGGCACAGGAGCACGAGTACTTGGCTCCAGTGGCCTCACGCTGACATTCTCCCCCATTCTGACAGAGCCCATTGCTTGCACAAGCTGGAAACATTGAGACAAGGACATACAAAGTATACTACTTGCACAAGCTGAAAACATTATGATAAGGACAGTCAGAGCCCATTACTTGTATATGCTAAACACATTGAGACAATGATAATGCACCAGCTAAACACATTAAGACAATTTCCAATTACTTCCACAAGCTGAAAACATTGAGACAATGACATTCAGAGTCCATTAATTGCACAGGCTGACAACACTGTGACCATGACATGACAATTGCATACGAAATAATTTATAATTACTTGCACAAGCTGAAAACATACAGACAGGTCTGTTTGGCAGTTCGAGTATGGCACTAATGTAATGTGAAAATAGTGTTTTTGTCACAAATAGGCATGTTCAATTGCACCGTATATTTCAAATCTTTTTCTTCAGATCTACTCAAAACATTGTTAAAAATCAGTTATTGCTTTCGAAAAAAATATTGTAAGCCGTAGAGTAGTAGTAGATGCATATCCGATTTCTTACTCATTGGCATAGCACATTAATCGTAAATCAAGAACACAAGATAGTGTCATAAAAGTGGCGATGTTATCATTTCCTACCAGCTTGTAAACGGGAACAATATATAAGTATCAACTATAAGTACCGTCTACGTTGCAGTTAGCACCCGAGAAGCCAGGATGGCAGGTGCAGGTGTTTATGATGCATGTTCCGTTAATGCAGGTGTCGGGGGAACACGCTGAAACCGAGAATACATGTTTTATAGAATGACAAATATAAGGTCATATGTTTGCTTGTCATGTCCCCTTCGGTAATATTACAAAGACTGAGAGTCCTATGGCGTGAAAACGTGTTATACAAAAGTCCGCCGGAAAACATCTTGTGAACGCGTTATGATATATTTTGCTTTACGACATCAACCATGTATGTACACTAACGGGAAAAAGTATATTTAAATAATATATATTTCAATACGCATTCATGAAGACATCTCCTCGACTTGTAAGGTCGTGATGTTTCATCTCTTATGGCCGTGCGAGGGTCTATTGGCGTCCAGGAGAACGTTTTAGTGTCGCTTCTGTTATTCAGCGTCGTCAGTTTGGTTGTGGAAGAAGAATGGTATGGGGTGAACACAGCTCATCGGTTTTAACGTGCTGTAATGCCATGGCCAACTGTTTCTATAGACCTCTCCCCAGAACATGTCATGGAGGAGATGGGGCGACAGGAACTAGCTGGTAACGCAAGCTCCGTTGGACCAATCTTAGGAACAACATCCCCCAGTCTGTTGTCCACCATCTGGCGTCCTTAATGCGCCGCCTCACCTCCCCTGTACCAACGCAAATGGTGTCACCCCCGATATGAGTTGTTACACCACCTATTTTGGGGGCGTGTCTCCCTGTCTCCTGTTACCAGATATGGGTTTTGTTAATGAATTTGCTATGATAAACAAAGATCAGAGAAGTGACCAAATATTACACTCTTCAAAAAAAGAAACGCACAACGAAACGAAAATATATGAAATTTTGGAGCTCGAGAATCACATGTTGTCGTTGTACAAAGGCATGGAAAGATGGTCATTGTTATGTCACATAAGGCCACAAGATTGCGCTGAACCCGAGCAGCAATCATGGCTCTGCATCTCCTCGGCACTGACTGGATAAGTGTACGAATTCTGTCCTGCGGAATTCTGCGCCATTCTGCTTGTAACGCGTTGGTCAGTTGTGGGAGAGTCTGCGGGGTGTTCTGACGGGGACGTACATGTCGATTGAGTTCATCCTAGAGGTGTTCGATTGGGTTGAGATCTGGAGATCTCGACGGTCCAGATCTCGACGGCCAGGGCAATCCGTTGATGTTGACGGTGTACGGTGGAGCGTTGTCCTGTTGAAACAGCTCCCTCTGGATTGGATGAAGGTGAGGTTGAAGAATTTGATTCATGTAGCGATGTAGCCGGTGAAGAAGAAATCATGACTCATCGCTAAACCACACTCGTCTCCAGTTTCTCAAATTCCAAGGCTGTAAGGTATGGTACCAACACAAGCGTCGCTGTCGATGGATCTGTTGAATGTAGCGATCCTGTGCAGGTGTGGTAACTCTTGGTCGGCCGGTTCTCGGACGGTCTGAAGTGGAACTGAACTGTGTGTACCGGTCACAAAGCCGGCAAATGGTGCTGTGGTTGACGTTGATGTAGCGCGCAACAGAAGACTGCGATTCCTCTCTTAGGATACGTCCTATGGCGATGTTCAGATCGGCAGCGCTGAGTGTCGGCATTTTCGAACTTGAAAAATGTTGACAACTGAATGACAAATTATTGTCTTATACTTGCCTTTTTATAGCCACTACCACGAGTTACGAATACCATAACTTGCACGTGCATTTTGCTTTACTGTTTTCCTCCATGACATTTTTTTAACAAGTGTGAAAACGAAGCCGTTTAAGACATTGCAAATGGACAATGGCTGTGTTTTGACGCACCGTTTGTAGAATATCAGGCCACCAACATTTTCCAATAACATATATTCAATTTATATACCGGATGTTTTATGTAGTCATGTTCAGTGAACAACATAAACTAGCCACATAAAGAAACTGTGCACGGAGAAAATATATTCTGGATTGAAATACAACACAGCAAGAACAAAATGATGTAGACGATGTAGCAGCTGAATGATCGGACCATAAGAAAATGTCAACGGGACCTGAACAACATCTGGTACGATGACGTCAGAAGATCAAAATGGAGTAGGGGGTCAAACGACAAAGTCACAAAGTCAATAACGGGTATGACCACCCTGTGCGTGAATCACAGCAGTGCATCGGCGACGCATGGAGTCCACCAAATGGGCATGGAAGGCCTGGGGAATGGCCTGCCATATCCCCTCTCAAATCCTGTGCCAAGTCATGGACGTTGTCTGGAGGATGTGGAAGACGACGCAGACGGCGCTCCATTTCATCCCACACATGCTCTATTGGGGAGAGATCTGGATAATTTGCAGGCCATGGCAGTAACATGACATTGTTATGGTGAAGGAAATCCATTGCGACCCTAGCCGTGTGAGGACGAGCGTTGTCCTGTTGAAATGTCAATCCCGGGCCATGACGTTGCAGGAAAGGAATGACCACAGGCCTCAGAATCTGATCTCTGTAGCCAACACCGGTGAGATTGCCCTGAACAACCACCAAAGGGGTTCGGTGCCGTGCTGTTAACCCACCCCAAATCATCACAGAGCCACCTCCAAAACGATTCCTCTCCACAATACAGTTGCGTACATAACGTTCTCCCAAACGCCGGTAGACACGTTGGTGCCCGTCACTGTGGGAAATGTTGAACCTCGATTCATCTGTAAAGACAACATTTCTCCACCATATTCGAGGTTGGCGAACATGATTTCGACACCATCTTAGACGGTTGACTCGATGACGGTGTGTCAGGATGGGACGTATGGCAGGGCGCCGTGGTCGAATCCCGTACTGACGTAAACGATTCCTGACAGTGTTGGGATGGATACGGCGCAGTCCAGGAATTGTCTGGGACGTCGTTACTGCCGTTTGGAACCTGTGTCGGAGATGTGTAACTCGAATCCGTCTGTCCTGTCTTGGAGTCGTTACTCGGGGACGTCCTGAACGTGGGTGGTCGGCAACGTCATTTGTGTTCTGATAACGCCTCACCAATGCCGATATCGTGTTACGATGGCATTGGAAATGTGTTGCCACCTGTTGTTGCCTCATTCCCGCTCGGATCATTCCAATGGCTTCATGACGCTATGCAGCTGGCAATCTTGGCATGATGTGCTTGTGATATGCTTGTGTCTGCGCCTGAGAAGTTTTGAATTTTTGAGTGACCACAGATCATGCTTTCCAAAGTGACAGCGAATTTTGAGTTGCACATGCTGTGTACAGCTGCACAGGATTCACGTGCAGTAACACATTGCACGTCCATAGGCCCCCATCAATGACGTCATATCGCATGGCACATGCATGAGCGTTTGAATGTCTTCAATAATTGCTGTGTTCAAACCTATATTTCATATATGGACGGTGTGCCCTTATATCTATATTTTCTCCCTGTACAGTTTCTTTATGTGGCTAGTATACTACCTGAGCGTTTCTTTGTTTGAAGAGTGGATGTTGTTATTTTCAACAACATAACATTGACACCACTGCATGTAGTACAGTTTTCGCTATATATGTCAATAGTAGGATACGGAATAGCAGAACAATTGAAGTACAAGCAGGGAGAACTAATGACGCGACATGTCGATTCTCATAACTTTAACGATACATCATGTTTATCTTTTAGTTTGTGAGTTCTTTTAGACCACACTTGACAACAATCAGGCTATACTACGGTGGCCTCTAAATAATCTAGACAAACCAGTGAGTGATATTATGAGCAACGTACCACGCCGTTTGGGTATGAATTGACCCACAATCAACCGTGTCACCGAGCCTGACCACCCCTACATTTAGTTATGCGCCTTTTTGGACAAGTGATAGGTACTGGGGACCCAAACTCCCCACGAGGTTCTCGAGAAAACGAGTCATGGTCAAATGCATAGGAATGAAACGGTTGCATATAATTACACGTGTGCCTACAAAATAAACATTCATTTTATTCATTTGATATCCAAGCTACGTCACACATTGGTGATATATACAGCTGTATTTCATTCAACAGAGAGTAAGAGGATCATGTTGGTGTCAAGACAACTGTCTTCGAGATATACTCCGAGCAAGGAGTAAGTGCGGATTATCTGTCCAGAGTGGATTTATTTTGTAACGTTCAACACTAATTCAGGAGGGACGGATAATCCGTTATTTCGAGTTATTCTTTCTATCACACAGATTCTTTTATCTGAGAAAATGTAGAAAAATGCGGGTTTCCTGATTTCAAATTGAGACATCAGCTCCATTGCTATATTGTTGAGATGAGGTCACATAAATCGTCATGACGTCATGAGGTCGCCATCTTCAATTAATTGCGACAACGTTTCACATGACGTTGCTGTGGTCCTCTTCGCAAAGAAGAGAACAATTGTTAATTGTTAATACTCAAAATAAGCTCACCTACTCCTGCCCTAATAATTATGTAATATAACGATATAATAATAATGACGTTATTGTTGCTACTGAGTGGCATAGCTATATTGAAGAACTACACGACGCGTGGGATTGTTTATCGTTCAATAAAAAGCACTGAGGGAGAATAAACCATGAGGGGCGCGGTGTTTTATTGTACGATGAAGAACGACCACGACTCGTGTATTTGTAACAGAAGAGACCCGTGAAGATCCGGGTAGAGAATAGGTCTTCAGCAACCTATGCTTCCCGTAAAAGGCGACTATGCTTGCCGTAAGAGGCGACTAACGGGATCGAGTGGTCAGGCTCGCTGACTTGGTTGAAGCATGTCATCGATCCCAGTTGCGTGGATCGATGCTGATGATATCAATCACTGGATTGTCTGGTCCAGACACGATTATTTACAGAATATTGCTGAAAACGGCGTTAAACAAGAAACAATCAATCAATTAATGTTATATAAGCTATCAACATTATCTTCAACCCCTTTAAGGGTGTTAATAAAATGTACAAGATGTGAACAATGATGACTCCCTGAATAATAAACCATTTTATGAACAGGGGGTTAAGTTCGGTTTTCCGGAAATTCTCACAATCTTTACGTCCATTGTCTGCACCTTTTCTCCCAAATACCGATTGACATACATGTATGTCTCCCATTATTCGATGCGATCGTTCGGCCATTGAACATGATAAAACAAAGTTTCCTTGTGAAATAAACAACGCTTCGTTCTTCATTGTTTTTTACGATTTATCGCGTAGTTATCTTATGTGAGGTAATATTCCCTAAGCAGAGGAAGGGGACCCTGATAAACAGTATACTAGTATTTATTATGGGCTAGATTCCACCGAAGGACAACAGCCTTATTACCCCGGCTTATGGAGCATTTCGCTCTTGAATATAATTCTGAACTCCGAATACAACCCAAGCTGCTACGAGGTGCTATGAGGTTAGGGGTCACATCCTAACGGGTACCCATTCACTGCTGAGGGAACATAATATTCCGAACACTGTCACTTGCCCATGCCATCGCGACATTGACATACAGTCCATACTTGTAGGCGAACATGCTGTGAACAAAAATTGGAATCGACACAACCTGCTTCAATGTTGCACAATCTCATTAAAATTAGATATAAGTTCTCGCTACCGCTAAACAAAGATCTGAGGACATCCCATTACGGGTCACGTCAGACCGACCTTGCGCGAACTTTGACTGACCAATGGAATGACCAATCAGAAGGCAGCTTTCTCGTGCTTTACGGCACACATTTCATATTGGCGACTACGCTTCGAAACATATTTTGACAAATTCTCGATTACAAATTTGAAACCTGAACAAAAACACATTCTGGAATAACTAATAGATGGTCTAGATTGTAAGGCATCAGTCATTAAACCAGTCACTATCGTTCGGAATACCCCTTGTTAAAGTTTTCGAGATTGCATGATTAGAAATCACATTCCGAGTGTCACTTTCATAATCTGGTAAGTGACGCACTGATTGGTCGGATGAAAGGTCGTTCTGTCGTGACTCCTAATGGGATGTCTTCAGATCTTTGTTTAGCTGTAGCGAGAACTAAGGTCTGATTTTAATGAGATTGAATGTAGCAGGCCCGAAGCCCTAGAAATTCTTAGGAGCCACGTTCACCCCCGGTCACCCATCCAACTACTGTCCGTTATCAACCGTGCTTAACTTGGACAACGTTTCTTCACCGGTAAATCAGATTGCAACATTTCTACATGCATTGCTATATAAGGATATTCCTACCTTTAACTCCAATACAACATATTTTGTTGTCAAAGCACAGGGATTCAAGAAACTCGGTACCAGGTGGGCACTCACTCACATAGCACGTGTGCGTTTGTGTCTCACATGCTGAAAAAGAAAACATCAACGAAGATAGAGACAGCGGCCAAGACGTCATTTCACAAGGGTTTGAAAGACACATGACACAACTTTACATACTTTTTCTGTTTTGCTCGATGACTATCTTTAACAGACTTGTTTTATAAATAAATAAATAAAATAGAAATATTTACTTCTATTTTTATTTCTCTTTTAGCAACTGTGACAAATATTGATAATGATACAGTTGTGTTTTAAATTACTTCGACACGCCATGATATTGCTGGAATATTGCTAAAAGCGGCGTAAAACTATATTCACTCACTCATTATTTCGAAGACTGGAACCTTCAACCGCTGACGTCGTATTGAACGTTGGGAATCATGAATAGACTATCAGGAATATGACCTAAATAGTCACGTTCTATAAATAATACAACACCTTAAACTGCGGCATGGTATAGTGGGCTGGCATAAATCGGCATCAGTCCGGACTAATACAAGCAGTCACACACACACACACACACACACACACACACACACACACACACACACACACACACGTGCATGCGCGTCGCTATATAAGTGCAATAATCTTGGACGCGACGTTAAACCCAATTCTTTTTCACCTCACCTTTTAATAGCATCGAGTGGTGTATTGATTTCATAAAATATGATCAAATCAAGGATACGTACTGTTTATTGCAGCAATAGCTAAAACAATTAAACCTACATGTACACCTGTTTTGTTTTGTTTTGTTTTGTCAATTTGTATCTGACATATATTTGTCTCGTCGTGTAGTTCTAGCAACGAAGTCATAATTCTTATCGTTCCTGCTTTGCACAAAAATCAAAATCAGCACGATATATGAGATCTCCACCATTTTGAAGGTCGATCATTTTTGTCATGTAGATTTTAACATAATTGGGATCATATCCAGGACGAATAAGCGGATCCTGGGATGCAAAGATAACTGTACCCCTTTACGACCCCCCCCCCCCCCCCCCCCCCCCCCCCCCCCCCCCCCTCCGGGATCAAACAAACAGAAACAGTATACTCTGCATATAGCCTTGTGCTTGAGCCATCCCATCCCAGCATTGAACAAAATGAACGATTGCCCTGTGAACATTTAAATTCGTCTTTGTGCTGTTCTGTCCATCTATTAAAGGAACAATTATTCTGAACTTACGTGATCTGAACACAAAGGAATCTCCAAGCTCGACGATACCCACAAGGACGCACACAACTACGGTGAAAGCTAACTTCATCTTGGACAAGAAGAGGTCGGGGAAATTGCCACGCATGAAGTGATGTAAAAGGGGCAGCTCTTACATCCTGAACTCATTGTGCGTGTGGCCTTCTATGACTCTCACCAGCTTCTGTGAACAATAGAACACCCCATGTAAACAACCTGCACATCAAGCCTAATAATATTACATTGTATTTTCAATACCCTGATACTGTTCACGAATCGGTGAATCTTAAGGAAAATGCCTTACAATTAAACACTGATTTAATATCCTCGATGGCACAGCCAAATACAATTCTCTTTAGATCAAATGTGTACAGTTCACACAGAACATCTGCCACCAGATCTGTCGTTGTATTGTAATAGTTGCAATTTTCTAAGTATTCATAAAAAGAAGCAAGTATAACGAGACATTCAAAAATAGCACAGTGATGAAAACATGGATGTGGTTATTGAATTATTTAAATTGACGGGGAAACTTCACTTTTAAGCCTTTGCAAACATGGAGAGACTTCACATACATACCAGGGACACTATACAGATATATCAATATGGACTCACTGTACATACTAACCACAATTTAAGCACTGACGAACACAAGCCCACCTATATTATGTAAACATCAACCCCTTCTCAAGCTGTTTACACTGTACCACGAAGGTAATCCGTGTGGCCACACACAGCGCGCCACGTCATAATGTATGAATTATTATTTTGAGGGACAGAATGTTCTCATGGACTTGGCGTGGAAAGTTTAATGTTGTTATTTACAGTATGTCGTATGTTGCCTGTGTCCTCACTGATGCATTACATCTGACTATTTATTCCCCGTAGGGATTACGCGTGAGAACAGGTCCTCAGCAACCTATGCTGGTCGTAAAGGGCGACTATAAATGGATCTGATGGTTAGGCTCGATAACTTCACGTGGCTATATTCTCAAAGACCTCCTATGGTGGTACATAAGCGAAATACTATTTACAACATATTGATATAAATAAAAGCGACAACATTATTTTCATACTCATGAGAAATATATACCGTCGATTGTACGATTCCGACGATTGTCCGATTGTACGATTCCGACTATATCATGAGCAGGTGTTTATGATGGCAAAGACATGTTACTTGGCAGGAGTAAACAACTTTCAAATTCGTGTAGTTGTTTTAACTATTTATAATGGGGCCTTCACACAGGATGGCGACATTTGTGCCTCCCGTGTGCGTCCATAAAATTTGTCAGGTCGTGGTTGGAGGCTTCAAAGGAGACAGAATGGTTGCCTAGGTCGTTCCAAGTTGGTACACAGGAGGTTCAGACATCGCCATGGACGCCATGGTCGCCGTGAATGTTTGAACATGTTCAAAACAGTTGAACAAAGGTCGCCGAGGAGGTTGGTGGCTCAAAGGAGGCAGAAGGGAGGCACAAGCATTGCCGTTGTTGCAGAATGAAGGCATAAGGGTCGCCCAATGGTCGCCAGGTATTTTCCCGTCAATCTGGGCGATGCTTCTGCCTCCCCTGTGCCTCTTTTTGGCGTGCATTGAACGATGACTGTGGCGACCGCCGTGCCTCCATTCGGCGACCACGGCAACCCTTGAGACTTTGCCTCCTTTGAGCTACCTGTAGTGCCTCCTCAGCCTGCCTGTAAATAGAGGGCTTGTACCTGCAGTGTTTCATTGTGGTTGCAATCGCTGAACAACTCGAGCAGTTACTGCTGAACAACTTCTTGAGCAGTTAAATAGAAACACGATTTTTTGGATTTAGGCAACCATTGAACGTCCTGGCCAGATTTGGATCGCTCAAAGGTGGCACAAAGGTCGCAGCCCTGTGTAAATGGGCCTTTACAGAAACCCTTTGAACTCAAGCGATTGCTACTTTTACAGTTTGAACAAACTTATCATGTGTAAAGACCCCATTAGAATCTCGTCAGCCCTTGAGACGAGCCATGGTGTTTAGCAGGATGACGGGTAGTCGTAAGCATGTGGTAGTCTAACATTACTTAGATCATTTTCACCAAGCTCAGCCATGGATAAGCAGATGGGCTACTTATAGAGTCATTCTTCACATTACTATTTTGTATATCGAAATTAATTTTTGTGGCCATATAAATCATTGATACGTCATAATGTATGAAATATTATATTGATATGTAGAAGATTAACGTGGAACGTTTGATATTAATATTATGTGTTGGCTATGTCCTCAGTGACGCAATACACCTGAATCATTTTCCAAACTGTCTGAAACAAAGTTTCTCCGCTAAAACGAGAGTTAGAATAGGTTTCCGGCTCGTAAGAGGCGACTAAATTGTATTGGACTGCCAGGCTCCGCGGTTTTGCTTGATGGCGTTGTGCCTTGATCGTTCTAGCAGTCACTGGCTGGCCTGGTTAAAACTCGCTTTCTTTGAAGCCTGCTGGAGATTCCGGGTCAGAATTGGTCATGAGTGGCGACTCAAAATCATCGGGTTGTCAGTCCCGGCGACTTGTTTGATTGCGTGCTATCGCACCTCGACTGTTGGATCGTTGTTTTAAATATCAAATGTGTGGTCCAGTCTCGATCGATAATTAACATTCTGCCGTCATACAACTGGAATATTGCTGAGTGCGGCGTTAAACAACAAACTTACCTACAGTCGTGATAAAGTTTGAATGTCGTTGTCTGTGGCGACAAAAGTGTAGCGTCTGAAGCCTATTTTAGTATTTTATATAGATTCCAAGATATCTTTGGGGAAACAGATGTGTATCACATCACAATAGCATTGCATCTGACCAAAAGTACATGTACCAACAATTTTATTCAGTTTTCTAACACTCTATCTTCACAATCAGTCAAATACAACCGTTGAACAACCATGTCCTCCAACCAGACACATCAACGACACGGTATCAATAGTGAACAAAACATTTCATGTTTTTCAAAATGTAATTAATTTTGACATATGTGTAGTTCGAAGTTGGGTTTACATGGAAATCGAGCAATACTGAATATTGACCTTAAATAGGGCTATAGAGCTGTACACACCATGCTCTTAAATACTCTCATCTTAGTCTCAGTAAATACACAAATAACAGTGTGTCTTCAGGTGAATGTCCCAGATTACTTTTGCAGTCCACCTACTTGACATGTGTAGAGCAATTCAATATTGGTGCATTTGAATACAGAGAGACTTCCACATCAGTCATATGTGACGTTAAAATCCTCGAATGTTAGTGGAAGAATAACATGGGCATCAAATATTAAAAATATTCTATTTGAGTATGCTTTTGTTATTGTTTGGATACCACTTACTTTCTAAATGGAAACAAAGATTAAGAGACTGTCTTACTCAAAACTGGCACTCCACCATTAATGTAGTCACCAAAATGTAATTATTACAAACAGTATAAATCCTTATTAACCCCTGAATTATATCTCTCTTATGACCTATCGATCCACTCAATAAAACTATTTACAAATTCCAAATGCAAATTCAGATTACACATTTAGACTTACAGTTGAAAAAGATAAACATCTCAATATTAGCTATGAAAACTCTGTATCTTCTGTAATTCCCTTGATAAATCCATTTTTGAAAATGAATGTCATGTTCTCATCATATGCCCAAGATACCAGACCGTCAGAAATCAATACCTCATATTTAACACATTGCTCAGATTATTTAACATTCTTATAATTATTGTCATCAACAGATAAAAATATTATAATATCTATTGGAAAGTCTTTGCTAAAAGTATAAGAGAAGACAATTGGGTGGTCTAAGCATAAATATTTGACTGTATTCATTCATAAACATGACTTGTGTCATAATCATGGTTACATACATAGCAAACTTTCATCCATGCACTCGTCACGATATGGCTGAAATAATGCCGATGTGACGTTAAATATAAACTCAGGTTAATGCAGGTTATATAACATGTATATATTATTGTATTTTGGGCTGGAGGCCTAATCACTGAATAAATCTTGTCTTGTCTTATCTAAATACTCTCAAAAAAACGTACCTAGTTCTTTATGGATCCCACGAAATTGCTGGACTGTTTAAGCTGATATTTTATCATCCGTTCATTTTTTAGGAAACGTATAATTTAAAAAAACTTTTAGAAGTAAGGCGTGCATCACTTCTGGATTTGATCCTACATGCCGTGATATAACTGAAATATTCTTAAAATATGTGCTTAAATATTAAAGACATACTGGACATATATATGTTCAGCTCTAAACGTAATAAACCGTTGTATAGTCGATATAGCGTTTGCCTGGAGTGTGGAAGTTTCGTGGTTCGATCCCCGGCCGCGTCATACCAAAAGACGTTAAAATATGGTGCCTGTTGTTACCCTGTATTGCGCTCGGCATTAAGGAGCTTAAACAAGGACTCGGAGTCAGTATACTGTGTCTGAGTGGGGTATTCATGTTAAACTACGGCATGGTGCCTCAGTGGCCCAGCATTATAAACTCGGCATTAGTTCGGACTTGTTCAATCAGCCTGAACGTGTGAGGCGGCGTTTTATCCTAAACGGAAAGGGGTCGTGTGTTTAGTCTAAATCTGATTAAAATAGATTCTTAATACACGAAAAAGACTAATCTACCACTGTATATCAGCAGCATCCGAAATATATAAACTTGTAAACGATTTAAATTTGTTAAACATACAAGCATGTTGATAATCTAAACGTGTTTGAAAGTAGGGAATATACTCTTGAAAATCTTTCTAATATTAATTAAGTTATTATATAATTGGGTATATATTGAGGCCAATTATACCCAATAGTGGTAACCCAAACTCCCTTTCGCGAGTCAACCGGAAGTAACTAGACTCGAACCTTTTTGTCTAAATATCCTTGGGACCAAATAAATAGTTCGACTAATCCGGGGTTCGACACCTCCGCTTTAACTTTATTACCGTCTGATCTGGCCATCGGACAACCAAAAAAAACATACGTACCAAACGTGCGTGTTAGATAAATAACATTCATGTAACAGGACACAAACACAGAAGCATGCGCCATTTCTACACATATGAATCTGTATGTATTTTATTCAAATTATTCGAATTCTAACTTGTGCTGAGTTGTGCTTTCCAAACGTTTGGCTTCAACTTATCATGCTACGTTTTAACTTATTTACTCTTTGGACTATAAATTAAGTTCGGTATGTCAAAATCAGAAAGATCCTGGCGTGAGTATTTCAGTGTAATTTCAGTTAAAAGATATTTTGAGTTAATTTCGTCATAGGTCAGAGAAAACATACTGAAAACAGGAAACAATTGCCATTTACAGTTTTGAGTTTTGAGTCTTTAAGTGATCAAATAATCATATTTTAATGATATATTTTTCCAGTCACAGTATACTTACACATTAAATGCAGGATTCCCTGACCATTTCTGACAAGAGCCATGGATTCTAGATTGGTGATAATTTCAACTGACTTGTTTACATTTGGAAGCCCTTTGTGTAAATGATGTCATATGATGATATTTCTTCTGGCTACTTGCCAAGGAACGCCCCTTTCTTTATTATCTATTTCCTTTCCGTAATTTGTCCCTTTTCCTGTATCTGTCTCCTGTTTGACCCAGTGACCCAGTCATCCATGGGGCCGTAACACACTGGGTCCCTCAAGCTTGCCAGAAACATGATCGTTGGTTCGATTCCAAATTCGCTTTGATTCTGTTTCTAGGTTTGTCAGTACCATACCCGTGCTCGTTGACTTCACCAGACGCTCATTACTTCTGATTTTGCTTCCATATCAAGCTCCCATATCGAGTGGATTGTGTGTCTGTCCAGAGAGCAGATCCCCTGGCCGCTTCATGCCAAAGGACGTTATAAGGTCCGTGGTACGTGTTACCTTGCCTGGCGCTCGGCATGAACGGGATACAACAAGGGCTGCTGGGCTCCGTGTCAGGGTAGGGTAAGCGTGTTAAACAGTGGTATCTCAGTGGGCTAGCACTATAAAAACCGGCATAAATCCGGACCAGTACAAGCAACCACATTAATATTAGTGGGAAATGTGTGCATGTCAGTTGCCATGTATAGTGTTCGAAATCCTGTATCACTAATACGACCAATAGAGAGTATAAGAGGAGTGTGTTCCGTATCGCAAAAATCGTTATTGACCTACAAATTGTTTTTATTCATTTTTAACAACGCAGTGCAAACCGACATATCTATAGACATAGTGATAGCTTCCAATATAGAATATCTAGCTGTTTGCTACATGTAATACCAGTGGAATATGTGTGCATGTCTGTTGTGTTGTGTTCGAAAGACTTTTTTTACATCACTTAAACGGTAAATGGAGATCATTAGGCGAGTAGGATTCCATATCTTAGATATCGCATATTAGGAATAAAAATTGTATTATGCAAGCCTTATGTTAAATTCTGGGAGTTAAGATCACCTCAGTGCTATAACATCGCTTTGAGCCCTGAACGATTGTCACAGTACCATGTAGCTTTCTTGGAGTGTTAGTATGACCTTCTTTCTAAGAAAGTGTAAATTTTGAAGTCTGTAAGTGTGTGGTGTTTTGTCATTAGGACATACGACCTCGGTTAGAATAGGTCTTCAGCAACCTATGATTGTCGTAAAAGGCGACTAACGGGATCGGGTGGTCAGGTTCGCTGACTTGGTTGATGCATGTCATCTTATACCAATTGCGTGGATCGATGCACATGATATCAATCACTTGATTGTCTTTCCAGACTCGATTATATACAGACCACCGTCATATAGATGTTATATTTGCTGAGTGCGGCGTTAAACAACAAAAAACTTAAGGACATACCAGTACTCATCATGCATTGTTAATTGCCGAGCGAGTACTTCAAGTGAATCGCTGTTCGTATTTTCATTGGTTTGTGTGGACCAGGCTGCCGTGATATATATAGTTAGGGATCATGAATATTTATGGGGATATCTGCAAGAAATCCACGAACATATCCCAAACACATCTATGATCCCTAACCTTCTTTGTGTACAACATAGTGCTAAACGTGTAAATAAGGAACAAGTCTTTGGCCATGCAGTTTTCTTAGGTGCAGATAACGACAGTATCGTCCTGTGTCATTGACTGGCCTATAATTGTTTTTTTCTTAAAGTTGGAAACAATTGACATTTTTCACACATTTTAGACCTTTCAGTGGCGTCGTCATGCCAGACGTCCAAAACTTGAATGTGTAAGTGAGAAAAAAGGTTGTCAAAATTGATTCTTCAAAGATTTTCGTAAATTTAACATTCTACATTATGAGTAGAGCAAAAGGGTCTAATCCTACCTCATTCTTTGTAGCACTTGAACTCAATCTCCCAGACCGTGGGGTTTCCAGGTCAGAATAGGTCCCCGGCAACCAAATTAAAACGCATGCTAGTCGTAAGAGACAACAAAACAATCAGGTCAGACTCGGTGACTTGGGTAATTGCGCACAATCGTACCCCGACAGCATGGATCGCTACTCACAATATCGATCACTGGATTGTCTGGTCCAGATTCGATTATTTAAAAGTTCGGCATTTAACAACACACACTTTCTATAAAATATCGAGTGATTTAATAGTCAAGGTTAACAATGAACGACCTTGACTTGTTGCTTAAATTCATATATATACTTGTTAATAGCTTGAATTTATTTTCAAAGGTCACATGATAACATAAAACGATGATGAAATGCATATTTTATTGTTTAGTTAACAGTTTGGGAAGCACGTACTGTTGCTGACATGTACATTGCAGTTAATTAACCAATGGTCCCTGCTTGCCTCCTGTCTGTACCCTCGGGAAGCCGTCGGCGTGTTCGTAACAGCCGCCTATGGCGCTGCCGAATCTATCTGCTGTTGAATCCAGGTCCAAGCCATAGTCATGTCAGTGATGTAGAAAGTACGAGCGCAAGAGTTTTCTGCGTTGTCTGGCAAATAGGTTACAGTTCCTTCAATTGTCCAGACGCCTGTAGTGTCGTTTTGGCAGACCAAAGCAGCCCCGTTGTCACCCTGAGTTGAATTTGATATATCATTGAAATTTCTATGGACAAACTTTTATTTTCAAAAGTACAACTTCACTTTGTTGTCATCATGGAATTTTGATTACCCTGATCATAAACATACTTTATTATTATAATGTTGTCATCATGGAATCTTGACTACCCTGAACATAAATACACTTTACATAAATATATGAGATTGCTGTTCATCTACGATTTTCTACCGGAGTCAATTATCATGCTAGGTGCGTTTATACTTACGTTGCAGACTACGGCGTCACTTAACGAAAAGCCGCAGTGAGTTGACGTAGGTGGAGCTGGGTCTCTCAAAAAGCCGCATATGGCGTCATCAAGAATGGTCGCATCAAGAACCTGGCGGACGCCGAGTGTCGAGTTGGCGTAACCTTCCACTGGAAACAGAATACTGGTTGTATATTTAATAGTCTCTTGATGATGCCATGGGATTCCAGAGTTATGTGGACTGCAACATAAACCTGAGAGTGCCAAACCCCACCCATCCCTCTATCCCCTGAATCAAGACTGAAAATAATACAAAAATAAAATATCGTATATAAAGGAAATGTTATTAGCTATTACGTTCCTTAAATGTGGAATTTGCATACGATTATATTTGCGCCCCGCGTAGCACACTGCTGAATCTCGAATACCCTCTAAATAGTTCCCGGAAGCCACAATACTCACCAAAAACGATATTGTGTAGAAATGGTTGCACCTTCATAACGAAACCAGCAACCAGTGTATGGAATTATTATTTCACGATGAAAACTATTGACATACGATCAGAAAACAGTTTCTGATCCAAGATAATTGAAACATGGCAGTAGAAGAAATATAGAAATCGGGAGATTTAACAGTGTCTCTCCGATACTTTAAATGTGCAACACTTAGTGTACAATTCGAGTCAACATCAAAGGTCGCTTACATTTTGTGTACGCGTATCTTTCAAATATCATATTTTAATTTGTACAACTCATATAATTAATTGACAAGTGTGTCATTTTCAAATGGTTTGGGTTACTAGTAACCACATTCAACCAAAGGGTGGTTCACGCAAAACTGATGATACTATCTGTTATCTAACCAACTATTCATGTGAAAAAGAGTTTTAGGGACAACATTGTTGTGGCAGGAATATTTACCAAACATTACCTGCAATCCATTTACAGTGTAGCATCATAAATTAATATTAAAGCCGTATTTAATAAGAGAGTTTTGCCACCGCCCGCCACGCAATTTACAGCTTGATAGTCACGGTATACTCCCATTAGTTACACAATCCATAAAACTCCTAATGAGGGCAATAAAAGTGTAAATCAGTTTTCGTAGATATCCATGGACATCCGCGGATTATTCGCAATTTTACTGCAATGATTAATACAATGTCTAAACGTACCATCTATTGCGTTCTGTTTGCCATATCCTGCTACCTTGCAGTTCCTGGGGGAACGAAGTACATTGTAAGCATCAGACGGTGGGCACACGGGTAGGACTCCAATGGTAAAGTCAACGGGTTCGGAAAGTCGTCCCAAGGCCACGTTGTAAGCTGAAATTGTAAGCAGTAATGGAACCAAAAGGTGAAAGTAAACATAACAATTAATATGAATCTCTTACATGGATTCCAATGGCGTTTCGGGCAGTATTGCTCCATTCTCCACAACTTTCGACCTATGCCGACCATTTAGAGTGCAGATTCAGATTATTTGTGCATATTTAGGTTTAGGACTTGTGGGAATTCTAAAGTGGTCCGTACATACTCTGACCTTGGATCTAACAATGGCCTTAGAGTTACTTTGAGATTACATCTCTCTCTCTCTCTCTCTCTCTCTCTCTCTCTCTCTCTCTCTCTCTCTCTCTCACTCTCTCTCTCTCTCTCTCAGTGCTATGAAATGTGATGACATGGCAAGTAAAGTAAAACCAATACGTACGTAGGTATCCTAGAGTATCACCACTCAAAGCAACTAACGATCCGAAGTCGCTGAAGCCAGCACTCCCGTGTACAGTGACGCTCATGTTCCTGATAAGCTGAGAGGGTTCTTCTACTGTTCCATTGTAGTCTCCCAGCAAGACATGACAACCACCATTGCAACTGGCATAATATAAACAACGAATTGATTGGTAACACAAATCACATTCGTCTTCTATTCCCTCTCACTGGTAAAACTGCAGTAATAATATAAATTGGATGTGCCCAACTGAAAGTCCTCCAACGTCATTTGTATGCAACAAAAACTACCTATGCTGAATTCATTGCTTGTGTTTATATAGTTTCATTATCTAGTTCCATAATAACTTTAAGTTGGAGTTGTTTGATTTCCCAATTCTAACCCATAAGCGTTAACTTTTAGATAATTAAGACTTCTCAAATCATTCCAAAGTAGAGAAAGTAAGATTATCTCCTGAGTTGGCCTTGAAATACAGGAATAATCTCCGCATGTTATAACAGTTATACGAATGTGAAGATTGAATATTTACACAATAAAATAGAAGGCCAAACCATGTGGCATCACCTATTTTCATGTGGACTCAAAGACAAACCAGACATGCTTCATCATAGTTTTCGCAGTATACATATACGAACTGACCTAGAGGCACCATGGTTTTTTTTCTTCACTCGGGTCCATGACAATTTGTCAAAAGACCTCTCAACGATTTACATGCAACTTCCTATACGTTTCCATGTCACCGGATCCTGTTACACATCCGTATTGGGCTTTATCAAAAGCAATCAGTGAAAGATTTTCTTTGGCACCGTCATACTTTTTGAAAGTACTCCATAACAAGTTTTCTGCTGGATTTGATAGTAGTATTTGAGTGACAAAGACATATCGATTACCAATCTACCACATATATCCAGGGCTCGCATTTAGGTAAACCTATACCAACCCTGGATCGATCCCCTTGGTTCTCGCGATCTCAACTTACTGCGTAACTCAATGCGCTTTAATCATTTCACTTACAATACTGCACAATAGCCGTCTAATACAACCCATTCCGCACCGACGAGGGTTCCGCTACAGAACACATCGCCAGTGATAGTTTGGACGATTTTGACAATCCAGGGGTTAGCGGATGGTACGTCATCTTCTCCGCCAAAGATACGTGAGGTAATTGGTAAACCACATGGGGGCACCTCTGTAAAGCAAAAGAAACGGTTTAAAAATATACCACAAGTGCATATTAAACATAACGTTATATTGTTCAGTGTTTACAACTTCTGGGAAAACAAAGAGAAGTCTTAGAAGACTATACCATATTTCATCAACTCGAAATCATACAAGAATATAATTATTTGTGTAGCGTTGTTTCACGAACATACAGACGTCTTTTAGGAGTTAAACCTATAGTATTTTCAATTGAGAGGCTCCTAAGGCAGAGGGACCTGTGGCAACTAATATTCTACTATTTTAGAATCCTGCATTCCAATTGATCCGCCAGAGGTATAGAATATATGTTAGGCCATGGTCTTGCTGATGACCGCATTACCGTGAAAGAAAATATTTATTCATAAGCAATTTAACGTTGCTAAATAACGTGTTGCGCTTCCTACGCTTCCTACACTGTATACAGCCTGTTTCGCAATATAGTTCAGGCGGACAACTTGACGAACAAGTGAGTGAGTGAGTATGTTTTTACGCCGCTTTTAGCAATATTCCAGCAATATCACGGCGGGGGACACCAGAAATGGGCTTCACACATTGTACCCATGTCGGGAATCGAACCCGGGTCTTCGGCGTGACGAGCGAACGCTTTAACCACTAGGCTACCCGACCGCCCCTTGACGAACAAGAACCAAGAGAGTGTACAATAAAACTCAGTAATATCAACACGGTTTTACTTTTGGCACTACTCAATCGAGTGCTGTGACGTCATGTCTACCGTGTCACGATACTTTGACGTCATTATAGTGATGTGTACATTATAGTGATGTGTAACAAAACATTACAAAGCTCGCTTCATTTTCTCTCAGATTGTCAGTTTAAATAATGCTTACAGGCTTATTTGTCTCATTGAAGAGGTTCAAGTATTATGGAGAAAAGTATGGTTTGGGTACCTAAAGCAAACATATATGCAGCTTAATACTGGTCCCTGAATTAATCCTTTCAACCTTCTAAAAATATCAGGGTCAACTGATGCCACATCAATAATTATTTCCGCCATAACTAAAGAGTTTGTTTTCTCATTGTGTCATGGTAGAATATGTCAACTGTGTTTTGATCTATTGTACCATTCCTGGAGTCCACCCCACTGTAATATTGCTAACAGTGGCTATGTAGTCAGTTTGAATAACTTATGTGCACTCACCGGATTCACAGTTCTCGCCAAAGAACCCCTCGTCACAGTCACACGTGGGTGCCTCGCCAACGGGTACACATGTGCCTCGGCTGTTACACTCCAAAGCAGCTGAAGGGCAAACTGAAACAGCACACTCACATAAGGATAGCACATATTGAAAAGCGTCTCTTCTGGGCTATAAGGGGGCACGGGTGGCCCAGTCGCCTAAGGCCCCGTGATTCGCTGTGCGGAGATGCGTCCCTTGGACACGCCAGAAATCTATGATTGTGGGTTCGAATCCCGGTTCGCCCCGATTATGTTTCTAGGTTTGTCAGCACCATGCCCGTGTTCGTTGGTTTCACCGAAGTGGTAAACGTCCGAGACCTGCATCACTTCGGGATTTCCTCCAACATTAAGCTGACACGCCGTGATATAACTGGAATACTGTTAAAAGCTTCGTTAAACCCAAATCACTCACTCACTCACTCACTCACTCAGTCACTCACTCACTCTGGGCTATAAAACAATCTTCAATTCCGAAAGGTTTCAAACTGGCTTCATTGGGTTAATCATTGCTATCTATTACCGCACTTACCCATGTTTAATAATCATAAAAATATGGCAATTCAGGAATCAAAATGAGGTATGTTCTAAAGAGCTAAAAGGACAACATTCTGTCACGAACACCCCCATGTTTACCTATGCCTACAGAAATAAGTCGCTCACCTGACTCTGTGCAGTTTTTACCGGTGCGGTTGAAAGGACATTCACACGAGTAATCTGTGTTGCCCATGTTTGTACAAGTGCTTTCAAAGCATGGATCCGGACTGCACACTGCAAAACGAAGAGATATTTGTGAAACGAACGGAATGAACCGCTCATCTTTCTGTAGACAAGCAATCCTTGTACGTTTCGTTGCCACTTATAGCATTCGAAGGTATCAATCCCTAGTGATACATTCTTTCAAGGAAATGCAGTTTACCTCTCTATAATCAGTTTTATACGCTATTCGTTAACAAATGTGTTTTCAGCACACAATCTTTCAGTTACACCTTGTACACCAGTAATCAAGTTAGAGGCCACACCTTGTACACCAGTAATCAAGTTAGAGGCCACACCTTGTACACCAGTAATCAAGTTAGAGGCCACACCATGTACACCAGTAATCAAGTTGGAGGCCACACCTTGTACACCAGTAATCAAGTTAGAGGCCACACCTTGTACACCAGTAATCAAGTTAGAGGCCACATCTTGTACACCAGTAATCAAGTTGGAGGCCACACCTTGTACACCAGTAATTCAGTTAGAGGCCACACCTTGTACACCAGTAATCAAGTTAGAGGCCACACCTTGTACACCAGTAATCAAGTTGGAGGCCACACCTTGTACACCAGTAATCAAGTAAGAGGCCACACCATGTACACCAGTAATCAAGTTAGAGGCAACACCATGTACACCAGTAATCAAGTTAGAGGCCACACCATGTACACCAGTAATCAAGTTAGAGGCCACACCATGTACACCAGTAATCAAGTTAGAGGCCACACCATGTACACCAGTAATCAAGTTAGAGGCCACACCATGTACACCAGTAATCAAGTTAGAGGCAACACCATGTACACCAGTAATCAAGTTAGAGGCAACACCATGTACACCAGTAATCAAGTTAGAGGCCACACCATGTACACCAGTAATCAAGTTAGAGGCCACACCATGTACACCAGTAATCAAGTTAGAGGCCACACCATGTACACCAGTAATCAAGTTAGAGGCCACACCTTGTACACCAGTAATCAAGTTAGAGGCCACACCTTGTACACCAGTAATCAAGTTAGAGGCAACACCATGCACACCAGTAATCAAGTTAGAGGCCACACCTTGTACACCAGTAATCAAGTTTGAGGCCACACCTTGTACACCAGTAATCAAGTTGGAGGCCACACCTTGTATACCAGTAATCAAGTTAGAGGCCACACCATGTACACCAGTAATCAAGTTAGAGGCAACACCATGTACACCAGTAATCAAGTTAGAGGCAACACCATGTACACAAGTAATCAAGTTAGAGGCCACACCTTGTACACCAGTAATCAAGTTAGAGGCAACACCATGTACACCAGTAATCAAGTTAGAGGCCACACCATGTACACCAGTAATCAAGTTAGAGGCCACACCATGTACACCAGTAATCAAGTTAGAGGCCACACCATGTACACCAGTAATCAAGTTAGAGGCCACACCATGTACACCAGTAATCAAGTTAGAGGCCACACCATGTACACCAATAATCAAGTTAGAGGCAACACCATGTACACCAGTAATCAAGTTAGAGGCAACACCATGTACACCAGTAATCAAGTTAGAGGCAACACCATGTACACCAGTAATCAAGTTAGAGGCCACACCATGTACACCAGTAATCAAGTTAGAGGCCACACCTTGTACACCAGTAATCAAGTTAGAGGCCACACCATGTACACCAGTAATCAAGTTAGAGGCAACACCATTTACACAAGTAATCAAGTTAGAGGCCACACCATGTACACCAGTAATCAAGTTAGAGGCCACACCATGTACACCAGTAATCAAGTTAGAGGCAACACCATGTACACCAGTAATCAAGTTAGAGGCCACACCATGTACACCAGTAATCAAGTTAGAGGCAACACCATGTACACCAGTAATCAAGTTAGAGGCCACACCATGTACACCAGTAATCAAGTTAGAGGCCACACCATGTACACCAGTAATCAAGTTAGAGGCCACACCATGTACACCAGTAATCAAGTTAGAGGCCACACCATGTACACCAGTAATCAAGTTAGAGGCCACACCATGTACACCAGTAATCAAGTTAGAGGCCACACCATGTACACCAGTAATCAAGTTAGAGGCAACACCTTGTACACCAGTAATCAAGTTAGAGGCCACACCATGTACACCAGAAATCAAGTTAGAGGCCACACCATGTAAACCAGTAATCAAGTTAGAGGCCACACCTTGTACACCAGTAATCAAGTTAGAGGCCACACCTTGTACACCAGTAATCAAGTTAGAGGCAACACCATGTACACCAGTAATCAAATTAGAGGCCACACCTTGTACACCAGTAATCAAGTTGGAGGCCACACCTTGTACACCAGTAATCAAGTTGGAGGCCACACCTTGTATACCAGTAATCAAGTTAGAGGCCACACCATGTACACCAGTAATCAAGTTAGAGGCCACACCATGTACACCAGTAATCAAGTTAGAGGCCACACCATGTACACCAGTAATCAAGTTAGAGGCCACACCTTGTACACCAGTAATCAAGTTAGAGGCAACACCATGTACACCAGTAATCAAGTTAGAGGCCACACCATGTACACCAGTAATCAAGTTAGAGGCCACACCATGTACACCAGTAATCAAGTTAGAGGCCACACCATGTACACCAGTAATCAAGTTAGAGGCAACACCATGTACACCAGTAATCAAGTTAGAGGCCACACCATGTACACCAGTAATCAAGTTAGAGGCAACTCCATATACACCAGTAATCAAGTTAGAGGCAACACCATGTACACCAGTAATCAAGTTAGAGGCCACACCATGTACACCAGTAATCAAGTTAGAGGCCACACCATGTACACCAGTAATCAAGTTAGAGGCCACACCATGTACACCAGTAATCAAGTTAGAGGCCACACCATGTACACCAGTAATCAAGTTAGAGGCCACACCATGTACACCAGTAATCAAGTTAGAGGCCACACCATGTACACCAGTAATCAAGTTAGAGGCAACACCATGTACACCAGTAATCAAGTTAGAGGCCACACCTTGTACACCAGTAATCAAGTTAGAGGCCACACCATGTACACCAGTAATCAAGTTAGAGGCAACACCATGTACACCAGTAATCAAGTTAGAGGCCACACCATGTACACCAGTAATCAAGTTAGAGGCAACACCATGTACACCAGTAATCAAGTTAGAGGCCACACCTTGTACACCAGTAATCAAGTTAGAGGCCACACCTTGTACACCAGTAATCAAGTTGGAGGCCACACCTTGTACACCAGTAATCAAGTTGGAGGACACACCTTGTAAACATGTAATCAAGTTAGAGGCCACACCTTGTACACCAGTAATCAAGTTGGAGGCCACACCTTGTACACCAGTAATCAAATTGGAGGCCACACCTTGTACACCAGTAATCAAGTTAGAGGCCACATCTTGTACACCAGTAATCAAGTTAGAGGCCACATCTTGTACACCAGTAATCAAGTTGGAGGCCACACCTTGTACACCAGTAATTCAGTTAGAGGCCACACCTTGTACACCAGTAATCAAGTTAGAGGCCACACCTTGTACACCAGTAATCAAGTTGGAGGCCACGACTTGTACACCAGTAATCAAGTTAGAGGCCACACCTTGTACACCAGTAATCAAGTTGGAGGCCACACCTTGTATACCAGTAATCAAGTTGGAGGCCACACCATGTACACCAGTAATCAAGTTGGAGGCAACACCATGTACACAAGTAATCAAGTTGGAGGCCACACCTTGTAAACCAGTAATCAAGTTAGAGGCCACACCTTGTACACCAGTAATCAAGTTGGAGTCCACACCTTGTACACCAGTAATCAAGTTAGAGGCCACATCTTGTACACCAGTAATCAAGTTGGAGGCCACACCTTGTATACCAGTAATCAAGTTGGAGGCCACACCATGTACATCAGTAATCAAGTTGGAGGCAACACCATGTACACAAGTAATCAAGTTGGAGGCCACACCTTGTACACCAGTAATCAAGTTGGAGGCCACACCTGGTACACCAGTAATCAAGTTAGAGGCCACACCTTGTACACCAGTAATCAAGTTAGAGGCCACATCTTGTACACCAGTAATCAAGTTAGAGGCCACACCTTGTATACCAGTAATCAAGTTGGAGGCCACACCATGTACACCAGTAATCAAGTTGGAGGCAACACCATGTACACAAGTAATCAAGTTGGAGGCAACACCTTGCACACCAGTAATCAAGTTGGAGGCAACACCTTGTACACCAGTAATCAAGTTGGAGGCAACACCTTGTACACCAGTAATCAAGTTGGAGGCCACACCTGGTACACCAGTAATCAAGTTGGAGGCCACACCTGGTACACCAGTAATCAAGTTAGAGGCCACACCTGGTACACCAGTAATCAAGTTAGAGGCTAAGGGGGGCAGCTTCACATAGCAGGTGCAAGGTTCAACAATCATCAGTAAGGCCAGGGCTTCCAGGAGCAATACAAGTACACAAAAAGTTTGACACTCGTTTCGTAAAATCAGTATGACACACATGCTGGTTTACTAATCAAAATATATATGCCAACTAATTGCCTAAATCGTTGACCACTCAATTGCTTCTCAAACTACTTAATTTTGGTATTAGATCTACACAATTTCTGTCGTTATATTGTCATCAATATGATATCCAAACCGACTTTCAATGTGTCTCACCTACACCGGAAAATCTGTAAAGTCAAACACCGTTGTGTCGAACTTATGGTTGTCTCGAAATACAATTTTGATCCCTGCGTATTCCTTTTTTATTTATCATTTCGGTTGTGTCGAGCCTCGGATAACTCGAAGTTTTTACGTAGGTACCTGCAACTTCGACACAACGGTGTTTGACTGTATACGTAGGAAACAAAATAGATCCAAATGTTGCATTACAAGCACACAGTTGTCAACATGTTGTTTGCTGTTTAACGCCACACTCTGCAACATTCCAGCAATATTACGGCGATCAATAAATATTCTGGACCAGCAATCTGGTGATTGACAGCATGAGCATCGATCTACGCAATTGGTTTACGAAGACATTAATCAAACTAAGTCGGCGAGTTTGACCTCCCGATCCAGGTGGTCTCTCTCTTCAGTCAAGCATAATCGCTTTTTATGACAAGCGTGGGTTGCTGAGAGATTTGAATTTGTTCGACAAGTGACCACACGAGCAGCTGTAACGATCGTCACCACCTCCAGCATACAAACTACCCTAGTCAATTACACATACATACCATTGAGTTCACACAATTCCCCGTGGAATCCTCCTATTTCATTGCATACACACATCTTCTCTTGAACATTCGAAGGATCAGGATAGGTGCAGTTTGCATCCGAGTCTACTTCATCGCAGGGGTTACCCAAACACACTGAATACCAACAATAACAGTGTCAGTATCACAGATAAAACCATTTCATTTCATAAGGACCTAAAATAACTTTTGATATTCTGGTATGGAGGTG
The DNA here is from genome assembly GCF_023055435.1 of Haliotis rufescens. NCBI lineage: Eukaryota > Metazoa > Mollusca > Gastropoda > Lepetellida > Haliotidae > Haliotis > Haliotis rufescens. The sequence goes on from NW_025963879.1 coordinate 1,110,220, forward strand.
GCTGTGGTGGTTGTATGTGGGGGTGGGGGTGGTGGTGGGGGTGGTGTGTGTGTGTGTGTGTGTGTGGGGGGGGGGGGGGGGGGGAGGGGGGGGGGGGGGGGGGTATTAGCCCCGATATTAGTGTCAGCTTAATGCAAAACCAGATATTATGTTAAACAAGATCATTGAATCAATTTACCTTTTGTGGCAGACAATTCTTCTGGTTTTTTCCAACCACGACCACACATTTAATGTTATTTAAGTCAAACTATCACGGACATTCATGATACAGCCGACAATCAGAGTAAATGCAAAATCGTTAAAAAGGCAGCATTATATATCGAACAAAATGGAAAATGATACTCTTTTATTGCTGACAGCAAAAGTGAATGAGACTAGTGCTGCAATGTCCTTTGTGTGACCGCGGTACGTGACGTTATGGCACTAAATGACGTCATAAATGGAATGTCGCTCACGTTAGAAATTGACGGAAATACGTGAATGAGAAAGAAAATAGTATGAATATATCACACTAAATTAAGTAATGACATTTTAATATCAATGTGGTTGAAATATTATTAAAGATGAAACACTATTATTAATACTTTTGTGCAAGAATATCAGTGAGTTTAAATTATCATCGCATCGGCAATATTTCTGGCATGCAGCAACAGGAAACTGTCTGAATTTGGCGAGACAGATAATGGATGTGGCCAGGGCAAATTATAGAATGCAGGCCTTTCCTTCTTATTTTTTCATTTTGAAAATGTTGAGTTAAAATCATCAACTATTTTTTATATGTATCTAACAGAAAGTTAAATACTTTTGAAACAGAGAGTGAGTGAGTGAGTGAGTAAGTTGTGTTTAACGCCGCTTTTAACAGTATTCCAGGCATATCACGGCGTGTCAGCTTAATGTGGGAGGAAAGCCCACGAGCACGGGTTTGGTGCTGACAAACCTAGAAACATAATCGGGGCGAACAAGGATTCGAACCCACAATAATAGGTTTCTGGCGTGCCCAAGGGACGCAACTCTGCACAGCGATTGACGACTGGGCCACCCGTGCCCCCACTTTTGAAACAGACCACTGAAGACATGTGTGTAAGTAAGTATGGTTATACGACGCTTTACCAATATTCCAGCAACGTCACGGCGGGGGACACCAGAAATGGGCCTCACATAATTGTAGCCATGAGGGGAATCGAACCCGGGCCTTCGGCGTGACGAGAGAGAGATTAAACCACTAGGCTACCCAACCGCCCCGAACACAATTAAGAATGTGTACAAAAACCAACTATATATAACTTATTTGTATTCATTAATTGACTGTGATAAAGGGGATCGGAGTGAAAAGGCAGATACTTACAGTTTTGATCGCAGTGGAGGCCAAAGTAATTGTCAGTGCATGTGCATGCGTAGCCTGGGACGTTTTCACTATGATCACAGGTTCCAGAGTTACATGGGTTTGGTTCGCACACTGAAAATGAATCATAAATGCAGTCATATGGAAGTTTACAATAACAATAGTTAAATAGTGCAAGCAGAATATTAATAAGAATTCTGGATATCAACAGGGTGTTATTAACCTTCTATCTTTATTCCTCTTTACTATGTGAAATTGATAACATAAAAAATCTTAATCTGCACGCTTGCATCATATATGTATTGAGTGTAGTGACCAGATCCGACGTTTGTTTGTTTGTTTGTTTGTTTGTTTGTTTGTTTCACGCCGCTCTCAGCAATATTCCAGCTATATGACAGCGGTGCATCGAACACCAGGATTAGGATACGATAACACGCATCAACCAAGTAAGTCAGCCTGACCACCGATCCCGTTAGTCGCCTCTTACGTAAAGCATAGTCGCCTTTTACGGCAAGCATGGGTTGCTTTTGTAATCCGGGGGTGAGATAAGACGTGTTTTCATAGGTTAAACAAGAAACTACACAGCCTAAGACCGTGGACATTAAATAAGAAACATATTGTTGTAACTCTTATCAAGCCATCAGTATTTACAATTCGTTTCGCAGTTGGCACCAGTGAAGCCCGGGGCACAACCACAGTTGTATAATGGTGCATCTGCCTGGCGGTTACAGGTTCCACCATTGATGCATACTCCAACCCCAGCACAAGCTGAAACATATATAAGAATGTTAAAAACACACCAATGTGAGAACAACAAACTATTGCAAAGTTGTTGCTCCTTCACTTATAAACTATTCAAAAGAAGGTCAGTACTTCCCGATCTTTATATTTACTATGATTAATCTGGTGAGGTGAAATTGGGTTTAACGTCGCGTCCAAGATTATTGCACTTATATAGCGACGTGCATGCACGTGTGTGTGTGTGGCTGCTTGTACAAGTCCGGACTGATGTCGATTTATAGTGCTAGCTCACTGAGATACCATGCCGCAGTTTAACATGAATACCCAACTCAGACACAGTATACTGACTCCGAGCCGACCAGTCCTTGTTTTAGCCCCTTAATGCTGAGCGCCAGACAGGGTAATAATAAGTACCATCTTTAAACGTCTTTTGGTATGACGCGGCCGGGGATCGAACCCCGGATCTTCCTCTCTCCGGGCAGACGCTCTACCACTAGACCACGGAGGCGGTATATGATTAATCTGCAATGGCATGCCATCTTGAACGCGATGTTAAACCACATTTAACAAAACAAGCTTGATTAGTATTACTCCCCCAGTTGTAAGCACCTAAAATGATAATATAAATAAAAATGATAATAATATATGTTTATTACTCCCTCAGGTGTAGGCAACTACTTATGGTAATATAGATAAAATTGATCATAAAAACATAATGTTAATTAAGAACAATGTCAAGCTAGAGATAATTTTGTCGGGTCGCAACACGCCGAAAAGACATAATATAGTGTTTGTTTGTTGGTCAACGCCGACGTCAGCAATATTACAGTTATATGACGTCGGTCTGCAGATAATTGAATCTGTACCAGACAATCCAGTGATTGACATCATGAGCATCGATCTACGCAATTGGGATACGATGACATGCATTAACCAAGTCAGCGAGCCTGACCACCCGATCCCGTTAGTCACGACAAGCATGGGTTGCTAAAGACCAATTCTTAGCCGGAAGCTTCACGGGACCATAATATAATGGCTTATGTGTGGATTTCCACACTCCAAATACTTCCAAGTTTATACAAGTTACACTGTAAACATTGTGTTTAAAATGTAAACACAGACAAGTCATGTTTCAAACTAAACATGATTAGAAATGTGTTTAAATTCTAATCGGAAAACACACTTGGCGTGTTCTATCTAAACGCATTTAGGTCTGAACATACGAAATGAGCTATCGTCTTGCAGCCTAAACACCACCTAAACACAACATCTCTACATCCCTATAATGTTAACATGTTCAGAATCTTACATGTTAAAACATGTTTAGATTTTGATTATGTTCATAAATGTGTTGCTGTTGTATCACTAGTAGTACTTCTCTCATACATGAAGCTGATAATGATAGTATATATGATTACTATGAAGACCCCTAACCTCTTTTAGTTTTTTTAAGACGCTATACATACTTAGCTGTTAAATACAATCCTAAACATGGTTAAAGCTTTCGCACGACACGCCGACAGTTCGATTGGGTACAATGTATAATGTCCATTCCCAGTGACCCCGTGATATTGCTGGATTATTGCTAAAAGCGGCGTAAAATCATACTCACACTTCAGAAACACCCAAACTTTAGGGAAGACTTATCTAAGCTTCCAAAATTTGTCTTTGACGGAAAACTGTATTAATCTACAACTCTACAAAAAAAAGACTTGTCTAAACACATTGGGAACGTTAGTAGCTTGTGTATTGATCTAGCACATTGCAGTGATGCATGGCGCTTGGAAGTTGTTTCTGCAAGATGACCTAATTTGCATATTTATCGAAACGTGATCTAAGTTTATCGGATTGGTTTATCGCATCGAAAACACTATCAATTTATGTATGAGACAGTCTTGTATGTGTGATGAAAGTTGTTGGGATTTACCATCTGTTTCGCAATTGTTGCCAGTGTAGCCCGGTGCACACGCACAAGTGAAATAGGGAGAGGCGGTCCCACGCTCGCATGTGCCACCATTCTGGCAAATAGTTGGATCTGCACATGCTGAAAACATACAAATAATGACACACCCATGGTTATGGTGTAGGTAGTCGACTTGAGAGTAGAGCTAACAAGTTATGAAGTATTACATATTGCAAACCATTAAGTCTATTTTCTCAATGGGAAGAATTGTTATAAGCATTTTGAAATAAATTGTCATGCAGTATCAGTGATATTCCAAATAATTACTTTTGTGCATGTACTGGTACAGCAAAGGAAGAAATAGTAATAACATGGACAACCCTTAAGTATAGAGAGGGGCCTGAAGTTAGCAGCGGGTTCGTTATTCGTTATTCGGGTTTGTTATTCAAGGGTGTATTTTAAACAATTACAGTGATGTGGTCAAAAACACTTAAACTCATTTACAGCAGGTTCGCCTTACATCATCATCCAAAAGCTGTTTAGTTATATTCAGTACTTTTGAATAACGAAAAACAAACCTGCACCGGGTTCGTTATTCAGACTTGGTATAACAAATATGAGATACCGTATTTCCTGTGGGCTCGTTATTCGTACTTCGTATTTCGAATAACGAAAAACAAGCCAGCACCGTGTTCGTTATTCAAAGGCTGTATATTAAACAACTACAGTAATGTGGTCAAATACACTGACACTCATTCAATATATGACAGCAGATTCGTCTTACATCGTTGTTTCTCGTTATTCAAAACAACTGATTAGCTTAACAGTTGTTGGGCGAAAGACCATAGACTATCTGATATTTAATAGAATTTTTGGACATAAACTGAATAACAAACCCGAAGCTCTTTTTTTCGTTATTCAAAAGTACTGAATAACTAAACAGCTTTTGAATGATGATGTAAGAAGAACCTGTGTATTTCAGTGTATTTGACCACGTTACTGTAGTTGTTTAATATATAGCCTTTGAAAAACGAACCCGGTGCTGGCTTGTTTTTCTTTATTCTTCACACACTGCTAACTTCAGACCCTAGTATTGAGTGCCTATGTTGCAATCGGTGTAAACTAGTTGCCTCCTCTTACAAATATGTGCTTACAAAAGCTTTACTCTTACCGTCAACGTCACATGTGGGGCCAGAAAAACCCGCATCACAGTTGCATGTGTTGGCTCCATCGACAAATGCACATGTTCCATTTATGCAAGGGTCTGGCGTACATTCTACAACAAAGAATATTGGTACCATCAAACAAACATTTGGACCCATGCACCAACGGGAAGGTATATTTCAGATAATGGTATGCTTATCTGGTAGGAGGCATTGCTACCCGTGTAGATCCGGGTTAGAATAGCTCCTCAGTGGCCCATGTTGCCGTAAAAGGTGATTAAACACACACACACACACACACACAAACACACAAACACTGACTTGGCTGATGCATGTCATCGTATCCCAAGCACTCACACAAACAAACACAGACAGACAGAGACAGAGACATGCACATGCACACATACACACACATATCCACACATACACACACATGCACATACACACAAACACAGACACATGCACATGCACACATACACACAGAGAGGGTGACACATACACACATATATACACGCAGATATATAGATATAGATATAGGTATATATACACACAGAGACATACATACATATATACACTAATACATACATACGCACACAGAGGGTGACACATACACACATACATACACAGATATACACAGATACACACACACACACACACACACACACACACACACACACACACACACACACACACACACACATATATATATATATAAATATATATATATATAGTGTTGGTACAAGCAAACCATTTACACATACACACACACATTATATATATATATATATATATATATATATATATATAAATAGTGTTGGTACAAGCAAACCATTTACAAATACACACACAGATACACAGACTTACACACACATATACACATACACAAAGAGAGACATGCACACACATATACACACGCATACACACAGAGAGACATACACAAATACATACACTTACGCACACAAACACAAACACACATCAACAAACACACAGCAATTATTCTAACACTGAATAATGACATTTAATTGGCAGCATTTCAACATTTCAACTCTCATAATAACCAAAGGGGTTGAGTAAAGCAGTTTAAAGGATGCTAAATTAAAACTAGCTTCAAGTAATACCCAAGCATCCAGTTATTAGGTTACAGGTCCTGATTAGTATAAACCAGTGCTGGTTTCAAGCACAGAGGACTCCAGTTGTGAGGCAGGACAAATGGACCAAGGTTATACATACGTGGAGCTCCAACACAGCAGATCTCGTTGTTAAAGCACAGAGATTCCAGAGGCTCGGTGCCCATTGGGCACTCGGTCTCAGCATAACACGTATGTTGTTGCGTCTCACATGCTGAAATTATTATAAAAAGTTTTGAATTAGCATGTACTTTAAATTAACAATTCGTCCTTTTAAACATAGTATCTAATGCCATGTTACACAACTACAATAATTTAAATCTAAATGCTTCATTTTACGAATATATAAACCCAAGGACCCAGTAATAACCAATAACCATCAACAAGGCGGGATTTCTGCGGCTAGACGAATAAGACTTGTCATTATATTGAACATCACCATATATATCCCGCAATGAAATAGTTTTGAGCACGTCATATGTTTTTTAAACAAACCTAACAGCCAAAAAAGGGTTTGTGGGTACGCACGATTACATAATACATAACACTGAAATCATTTTGTAACGCCAATGACTTCTTTAAAAGTATAAAAGTAACAAAATCCTAACGAAATTGAAGCCGTTAACTTCCAAACACCTACACTAACTAATGACATTGCTACGTTTATGACAGCATGTGTACGAAACACTAACTAATGACATTGCTACATTTATGACAGCATGTGTACGAAACACTAACTAATGACATTGCTACATTTATGACAGCATGTGTACGAAACACGGAACACATCCCCCGCTACGTCATTCGACTTAAGGTAGAACCCGTCGTATAAAAAAAACACCCCTTCCACTCTTCGAAAATAAATATTTATTGCAATCGAAGATTTATTTACTCTGCTTCATCACTTAAATACATCTAATGAGTGCAGAATCAAATTACATACCACCAAAAAGAAGTTAAAGAAAACCAGATTTGTTCAAATGACTATCGTTAATCTGTCATGGTCATGACATATTAACTATAGCCATATGAAACAATTCGGATGTTCTTTAACTTCTTTTGAATACCATATGTAGGCAAACAGTTACTGCAACGAGTACATACCTATCACGATGTTAAATTGTGAATACACAATGCCATTTAGAAAGTGGTCAAATGTAACAAATGTTATATTTGGAACAACACTTTCTTAGTAAAGTACAAATTCTCGTACTTTTTTGGGTTGAGTCGACTCTGGCAAGTGCGGGTTCGAATCCCGGACGGGACTCAACCCCAAAAAGTACGAGAATCTGTACTTTACTAAGAAAGTGTTATCCCAAATATAACATTTGTTATAGTGTTAAATTGGAATAATAAGTGTAATCTCTGACATGTGTCATGTACCAAATGTAAAGGAATAATATCATTAAAAAAACTTACGTGGTTTGAACACAAATCCTGTGGCGAGGCCAACAAGGCAGCAGGACACGAGAGCAAAAGCGAGCATCATGTTGGTCCAGGAGAGCTTGGAAGAAAGTCCACGTCTGAAGGACTACTGTTGGAGCAGTATTTATATCCAAATTTTGTGTATGTATTTCAATGTTTTGATACATATTCCTATTCACAAACTGTGTTATGAGATGAGCCTCCACCATGAACAAATAATAAAACCTACACAATAACAGACAAGTATATGAAACACGCCTTCAACCCTTAATAGAAGGCCACAACAACAGACCCTCGTCCTCATTGGTAGTATTGTTCACGCATCGTTGGACCTAAATGAATGAATGATCTTCTTTCCGACACTGGTTCACTGTGTACGTGGCTGATGGCAAATAAGCCAAGTTTACGCGTAACTTGCAAACGCTACGAAAAATTGAAACCATCCTTCCATTAGCCACATCTGGCAAAGCTTTAGCCAGATGTAGCTTCACAAATAAATATATATTTTTGCTTGCTATCAAAGTCTTTTTTCATGTTCTAAATCTAAATTGACTGTTTTCATAAACATCTGATCAAGTCATAACTGATAGTGATGATTAGAGTGTTTCTTGTTAATCACGTTAAGAATACTGTTGCCTTTGTACTATTGAAACTATCGGCTATGGTTAAATACATCTATCATCGCAGGTATAAGTCACTTTTCCAACAGAACCAAACCAAGTAAAGGTGGAGTATATGAATTATGATAATAAAAGTGTCCATCATGTTTCTGTGTATTATGAGCACGTAACAATTGCACAGGGAATGTATGGCCAGGCCTCGATGAAAATGAATATAGTAGCTGGTGTTAACGGTCTTTTAAAGACATCAGTGCTGGGGGTACATAATGATGACTTGGTTTAAAATAATGGTTGTTGTGAAATAAGAGGCATAGACGGTGGTTTTATCATGCATATGTTTAAACTTAAGTAGAGGACTACATGTTATGTTACATATTGATTTTATCATACCAACTGGTTAGGGCTGCTGATGCATTAATCATAAATGTGATAACTTTCAGTTATCAGCAGCTTTTCAATCAGGATTTCACCATCGAAGGCCTGGTTTTGTCATTCAAGAAATGTGATGGTGGACATTAAGGTAATTTTTACAAATATCACACATTACTTGTCAACATCATGTGCGATACTATCCCATGCCATAAAGGGTTTTGTTGACACTCTTTCCTTATTGGCACTTACTCTTTTAATGTAGACCGCCTCCGTGGTCTAGTGGTAGAGTGTCCGCCCGGAGAGCGCACGGTCCGGAGTTCCCGGCTGCGTCATACCAAAAGACGTTTAAAGATGATAATTGTTGCTATCCTGCCTGGCGCTCTGCATTAAAGGGGCTAAAACAAGGACTGGTCGGCTCGGAGTCACTATATTATGTGTGAGTGGGGTATTTATGTTAAACTGCGGCATGGTATATCAGTGGGCTAACTCTATTAAACCGGTATTAGTTCGGACTAGTACAGGTAGCCACACACACATACATGCATGCACGTCGCTATATAAGTGCAATAAGCTTGGCCGCGACGTTAACCCCATTTCCCTCTCTTAATGTAAATTCTGTGAATGGCAGGTGCCACCGGTAAAGCTTACCCTTTTGCCAACGTCTGGCGTCATCAATGATTTTCATTCATCCATTCATATAATTTTCACCACTTTTTAATTTTTACTACCTTTAACGAGCTGGAATCCGTTTCGGCAGATATTCTAGATTCTCTGGCGTTGAGGTTTTACATCTACACTAAAATCGCTGAAGTGAGCTTAACGCTTTAACCCATTACCATGACTAAACCATACTACAGTCAAACACCGTTGGGTTGAAGTTGAAGGGGCCTACATCAATACTTCGAGTTATCCGAGGTTCGACACAACCGCAAATGAGGAATAAGGAAGGAAACACAGGGAGCTTGCCTTTACTTCGAGACATCAGTGTTCGACACAACGATGTGTGACTGTGTGTCCACGGATGTGAGGATCAAGCCTCCAAAAGAAATTCTTATCTACTTTGCACTTGAAAAAGAATAGACGAAGCATGACAAGGGCCCTTTTGACACCCTGGCAATGGCAAATGGTGAAGTTTAAATTTTTCAACGTCGTGATCATGTAAAATATTCTGTTCGGCAGCAAAGTCAGAACTCCGATGTGATTGCCCTGACATGAAACAGTGTGTGCGACCAATCATGAATTCCACGTTATTCAATCCGTATAGAAAGTGGTTTTCATACTTTCATTGGTCATTCACGTCCATCTAGCTTACGTCATGATCTGTGGGTCCGTTGACACCAAATGTTGAGCACATATCCTGTTGAGTACATAGCTACAGTGACGCGGTACTATTTCAGTATCATTATCGTGATAAGATTAGAGTAAGATTGCCTTATCTCCAACTGTGATCGCGATAAGCGGAATAAACATTGCTCCAAAATCGTATTTTGTTCAACACGAACATTTGGATTAGAACTGTCAGACAAACGCTGCATACCACTAAAATATAGATGGTCCTTAAATTATTTAATACTGAATAATATGAACGACTCAATGCCGGGTCCAAATAAATATATTTGTATTTCATTTTGAGTACATGATAAACTAAAGGGATTTACTTCTGAACTGAACATCAACCATGGGGATTCCGGGTAAAATAGGTCCCCAGCAACTTATGCTTGTCGTATGAGGCGACTAATGGATCGGGTGGTCAGGCTCTGTGACTTGGTTGATTGTGCATGTCATGGTCTCCAATTGCATGGGTCGATGCTCATGATATCAGTCCAGACTTAATTATTTACAGAGCGCTGTCATATAGCTAGAATAGTGCTGAGTGTGGCGTACAACAAAGAAAATACTTTTGAACATACGGTACCAACAAGGAAGATGGTGAGTTGGGGTGATATGTGAAAGATTATTGCACTTTATATACAGCAACGGACATGTACGTGTGAGTGCCACTCACAGAATTTACATTAAAAGATGTGAGGTGAGATGGGGTTTAACGTCGCGTCCAAGATTATTGCACTTACATAGTGTGTGTGTGTGTGTGTGTGTGTGTGTGTGTGTGTGTGTGTGTGTGTGTGTGTGTGTGTGTGTGTGTGTGTGTGTGTGTGTGTGTGTGTGTGTGTGTACTGTGTGTACTCTGTGTGTGTGCGTGCCCGCGTGCCTGCGTGTGTGTGTGTGTGTGGGGGGGGGGGGGGGGGGGGGGGGTCTGCTTGTACTACTGCGGACAAATGCCGATTTTATAATGCTAGCTCTCTGAGATACCATGCTGCAATTTTAACATGAATACGCCACTCGGACACAGTATAGGACTCCGAGCCGACCAGTCCAGTCCTTCCGCTCTCCGGGCGGACGCTCTACCTCTACACCACGGAGGCGATCACCAGGGAGAAGGAGAATGAACATATGTTAAAAACCTATTAATACGTTGCAGGAAGCAGAAGTACTGTCCCTTGGTCCCAAGTAATGTGTTCTTCCCTTCCTGGCGTTTTATATTGTGTCGTCGTTTAACACTCTCATTTCAGTATCGTTTTCAAGTTAGTTTTTAACAAGGAATTGTGATACATTACTCGTACTTTTACTGTCTTTTGATGGCAGGCTTTCAGAAAACTGTCTAGTCACAAAATGGCAGACATATTGCCGATAAACCTCAACACACTCACTCACTTTTAGGGGACACGGGTGGCCCAGTCGTCTAAGGCGCCGCGCCTAAGTTGCGTCCCTTGGGCACGCCAGAAACATATGATTGTGGGTTCGAATCCAGGTTCGCCCCGATTATGTTTCTAGGTTTGTCAGCACCATACCCGTGCTCGTGGGTTTCACCAAAGTGGTAAACGTCTGAAACCTGCATCACTTCGGGCTTTCCTCCCACATTAAGCTGACACGCCGTGATATAACTGTAATACTGTTAAAAGCGGCGTAAAACCTAACTCACTCACTTACTTTTAATAAGTAATCGGTCTGCTGTGGTTTAACATTTACTCCACCTTGATGGAGAATGCTTCTCAAGATGTTTGTGCAAAAAGATTAGATGACTCTTGTGTTCTAGTTGTTCTGTAAGTTGCCTTTCAGAACCCTACTTTCGCGGGTTCGAATCCCAGATTCGACCTGTTTATGAAAGTTTGCTTATAAGGACCTTACCCTGCTCGACGAGGTACTGTACATGTTTAAAAATACTGACGTCGTGTCTGTCACATCCTTATGCATGGACAATCTCTTCGTTGGTATCCTACGGGTTACATGTACTCGATAGCACCGTTGTCAATAGAGGATGTGTTCAGGCTCTTCATATAGTCCCCACACTTGAACGGTGGACATACACACATCATAATTACCCTTTACAATTCCGTTTGAATCAGGTGTCCCTACACTACAGATACTTTCTACATAGGTTATTATTAGAGTGCTGGGGACAGATAACAGACCTGTGTATATTAAATGTTTGTATAAACGTCGTGGCGTCAATCTTCATGTTGATGTGCAAGTATGGCTTCTGCGTATGGCCTTGAGAAGAAGATATATTATTTTCAGTTTAGAAACTTCTGTTGACAACAGGTGTTCTGTATATTTTTATTGAATTTAGTATGTGAGTACACCAAGATCGGTCTTTCACAAAGGAGCCTGTGTAAGACGTTATCGTCCAATAGAACAGTGCAAACATTTTTATAATTAATTTTAATCATAATTCTTGATGGACATGACTGTCTTACGATGATCTACGAGTATTTATTCCCAACGTGGTGAAGATACCGGTAGTAAGATACTAAATCCGTAAGTCACACGTCGTACCTTGTTTTATTCGTTTGGATTGGATAACCGTGACCTCTGTCACACCGGGACTACTTTTTCATTAATAAAAAATCGCGAGACGTCCTTCATTTTGCAACTACAAGGCAGAACTGGACAAATTTTATGAGAACGAAAGATATTTACAAACACTTTATGAAACCAAACAAGATAGTCACACGCATCAAATTCGGTTTGCATACTATATAAGTTATGCATAGAGCTTCTACAGACATTATACATAATCGAGCTATATCCATTTCCAATGTACGACTACCGATCAATAGAGCGAGAATCCCCATGAGCGTGACGCACCCGACCTCTTTCGCAACTTTCAATTTGATTTAACGTAAAAGGATAAGTGTGGTGAAATGAAGTCTGTTTAAACAATCGGGACAGATATCTAGCCTTACTTGGGATGATCCGGTTGGGCCATCAGTGTCCCCTGCGAAGCGTATTTTGTGGCTATGTTTCGGAAGGTGTTGTTCATGAATGAACGTACACGACTGCACGACCAGATCGCTAAAAGTGAACAGTTCCGATACAAATCATTCGAAAAATCCGTGGAAGTGTGCCTGACTTCTGATTTTGTGGTTCCAAACATCCCAAATGTGAACAATAACATTCCCTATCTTCTAGCGTAAAACGCTGTGAGTAGATCACGGTTGTCTGTTCTTATGTCGGTAGTGACCTTGCCCTTCGATCGTTCGAAGCTGTCACTGACATGCAAGCAGACTTAAGACTTAGTTGATTTTCACGTCTTCAGTATAGGGTGGTACCGTTAACATGAATGTCTTTGGCGAAAACTCTGATTTCCCTCTTTCAAAATGGCACGGACATGATAAAAATTCAACTGATAGATCAAGGAAACCGAACCATTTTGATTACACAGACGGGACCCCGGCAGTGCGAGTGACCCGAGTGTTGGTCCGATATTCAAAGCGCGGCGCAAAAATTTTCTTATAGGTGTCCTGCGTACTAACAACATAGCGCTTGAATAACCTTAGGTGGAAGAATTTATTCCAAAAAGATTTTGAGCGTCGGTGCTGTTTTGTTTGCAAACACAAGAGCAGGCGCATGTTGCTAATGCGTATGCATAGAAATGTCAACAATGCCCATATTTGGACATATATCACTATTCATCTCGTTCATCACCTCGTTTTTGCTCGGTCAGATACCATAGAATGTCCACTAGTTTCGTAAAAATGGTATCTAACGAGAATGAGTGTAGTATTCTCTATTTATCATTTAACTAAAGCATTTATCCATGACAAGCTTATGACATACAAACATGTATGTCATACCCCAATGACATAAGTATGCAAATTAGATAACCGGAAGTGGGACTTTTTTCGCCGGTGAACGTGAGTAGGTGTTTACAAACAACATGGATACCTTTGATGTTGGAGACATTATTTCAATTATTCTGCAAAAGTCTGTTCAAGTATTTTGTTTAAAATAATCCGAGGAACTTTTTTTCTCAGCGAAGGAATATGCCATAAAGGAGTTAAGAGGTTGTATATTTTGGTTTACACGGCTATGGAAAACATGTATCACTACGCACGATCTATACGTAAGATTTCGACAAGTTGCTGATGTTAATGTTTAATGTAATTATTCCTTAATTGGGAAGCAAAAATGTGAAAATGATAAATAGAATTCATCACTCGTGTTTTTTAATATGGGAAATATCAACCTCGTCCCGTTAATCGGTATTTGCCTCGCCAAAGGCTCGGCAAATACCGATTAACTAAGACTCGGTTGATATTTCCCATATTAAAAAACACGAGTGATGAATCCTCTATTTATTACCTACGAGGGCAAACATATCGGGGTTCATAAAATTGATATGCGCCCTCGTGTCATATCACGTCACGAGACGACAGAGCATTGTTTCCGTCATCTGGACGGCATTGTTGACGACATTCGAATCTTATTGTGACGTGAGGTCGGAATGACATCACACTAGAAACGACGTCATAGCTGAATATTGTTGACGTCATTCGAAAAATTGTGGTTCTGCTGCTATTGCGACTTGCCGTCCTTATAGGTAAACACTAAAATTCGCCTAAGTATGTAGACATCTTCTTCGGTAAAAATTAGAACATTATATTCGTGTTAATGTCATAGTATGTTTACGACACCCGTGCCTAAATACCGGAATTTAGACACTCGTGTCGTAAACATAGTATGACATGAACACTCATATAATATCCTCTATGAAATGTGCATTACTACTGTGAAATGGTTTATCGTTTGTTTGTTTGTTTGTTTGTTTGTTTGTTTGTTTGTTTGTTTGTTTGTTTCCGTGCTTTATCGTAGATTTGAAAACGTTTCTGACATGTTTAGACCGATGTCTAAATTCTAACATACTTTCTGTTGAACTGCTTTTATGATGTCGAATGCAATTCCCTATTTTGACTTGTACCACATGTTCCCGCGTTTGTTCAGGTGAACAGTTGACTTGCTTTTGTATGTGTTTGTGACGGATGCAAAGATCTTATGACATAGTCGGAGTAGTACACTCGACTCTGCTTTTAGCAGAGATTTTTACGAATATCGAAAGGGTTTTGTCGCTTTATTTTAGGCACAAAACTGTCAAGACGCATATAGTTTAACTGTTATATTAGACGCGGTTCAACTGTGAAGATAAACGCAGGTACACTGTATCGATTAACACGGTTAAGCTAATAAAATTAACACAATTTAGCTGTTAAGATACGCACGTGTAAACTGTTAGGATGAACATGGTTAAAAGATTAAGAAAACAATTTTGAGAAAGACAATGTTAAACTATCAACATACTCACCATGAAACTGTTGAGATACACACGATTAAACGCTTAAGCTGTGCACGTTTCAACTTGTAAGAGTTACATAGTTAAACTATAAAATAATCACGGGTCGGATGTTACACACTGTTCATGAGCAGCATCAGACATTAATGCCACCGTTACACTATCAAAAACTTGGTTAAAGAAAACTTTGATCAAGTTTGATCAAGTTTTCTTGATCAAAGTTAGGCTGTTTACACTCATCAAAGTATTTGACAGGCTGTCAGGCTGGGAATTATCTTGCAGTGCCGGGTGCTGCTGAGGACGAATTTTTTAATGTTGTTATGAGTATTTTGTGTATTGTTGAGAAGGCGGCGTCAAGGTGGGCAAAGGAATATATGGTCCCGGGATTGGCTGCAAAGGAGGCACCAACTTACTGCTTACAATACTCCTCTCCAAGAGATGGATAGAGAGGATGCCAGTGCCTATGTCAACTATCTACGAATGAACAGGGAAGAGTTCGGGTTTCTTCTAGGAAGAGTGAGGAAGTACATTTAAAGGCAGGACACAAGACTGGATTTTTTGCATTCTGATTGGCAAAATTCTTTCACAGTCCATCAAAGTTTGATGAGAAATAGGATCGGTTTCTATTCCATCAAAGTTCGTTCGTTAAGTTTTTGACGGTACGTTACACTATCAAATACTTTGGTCAAAAAGGACGTTGGCAAAGTTTTTTATCAACGTTTTTGATAGTGTAACGGGGGCTTAAGGAAGCTAACTATATGTGATCGATATTTAATTCGTGATACATTTACACGGCGATGCGAAACACATATACAGTTCAGTAACTCGATAATCGCCAAAAAACAATAGGGACATGCAGTTCAGAAGTTCACAGAGTTCCATGGCCTTATCGGGAACTGGAGTTTTATAGCAAATCACCAATCAGAAAATAACCATTACAAGTTATTTGTGGTTATTGTATCATTACGATCATGAAGAGTAATTCAGGGCTATAGAAAGAATGAAATAACGACGCATTTGTGGGTTTGTTTGTTTTTGTTTAACGCTGCACTACGACCTGTAAATAAAGGATTCTGTGCCAGACAAAATCCAGTGACTGACATCATAAGCATCGATCTACGCATATGGGATACGATAATATGCATCAACAAAGTCATCGAGTCTGCCCAGCCGATCCCGTTTGTCACCTCTTACGGCAGGCATTGGTTGCTGGTGATCAATCTTAACCCGGACCTTCATGCGAAGGGGGTTGGACGGGGAGGGGAGCAAGGGTTGCTGAAGATCAATTCTAACCCCGATCTTCACGGGGGTACAAGCATTGGTAACTGAAGACCAATTCTAACCCCGATCTTCACGGGGGTACAAGCATTGGTTGCTGAAGACCAATTCTAACCCAGATCTTCACGGGGGTACAAGCGTGGGTTGCTGAAGACCAATTCTAACCCAGATCTTCACGAGGGTACAAGCATTGGTTACTGAAGACCAATTCTAACCCAGATTATCACGGGGGTACAAGCGTGGGTTGCTGAAGACCAATTCTAACCCAGATCTTCACGAGGGTACAAGCATTGGTTACTGAAGACCAATTCTAACCCAGATTATCACGGGGGTACAAGCATCGGTAACTGAAGACCAATTCTATCCCGGATCTTCACAAGGGGGTACAAGCGTGGGTTGCTGAAAAACAATTCTAACCCCGATCTTCACGGGGGTATAAGCATGGGTTACTGAAGACCAACTCTTACCCGGATCTTCACGGGAGGACAAGCATTGGCTGCTGAAAAAACATTTTGGATCTTCACGGGTCACGACGTATGGGTATTGCCGTTTATCAGTAAATATATTTCCTCTCGCAACCATGTTAAGTGCATGAGTAAAACTGTGACTGCAACGTTGGTATCAGGGAACATGCTTTTATAAAACCTTCTCCCTGTGATCGGGGCACATGCAAACATCGAACCGCACCCCTGTTACCAGGGCACATGCATCTTTTCGAACTGATAACCTGTTTTCTGGACATAAGCATACATAACACTGCCCATCTCATATTCGGGCACCTGCATATACCGCTACCTTGTTAAAGAGTCATGTGTATGTGCCGAACTACTACAAGTGCATGTGTGGACCTGCTGCCTTCATATCAGGAAATATGTATGTATTGAACAGCATCCTTGTTTTTGGGGTACATGTATGTATTGAACAACATCCTTGTTATCGGGGCATATGTATGTATTGAACTGCATCCTTGTTATCGGGGTATATGTATGTATTGAACTGCATCCTTGTTATCGGGGTATATGTATGTATTGAACTGCATCCTTGTTATCGGGGTATATGTATTGAACTGCATCCTTGTTATCGGGGTATATGTATGCATTGAACAGCATCCTTGTTATCGGGGTACATGTATGTATTGAACAACATCCTTGTTATCGGGGCGTATGTATGTATTGAACTGCATCCTTGTTATCGGGGTATATGTATGTATTGAACTGCATCCTTGTTATCGGGGTATATGTATGTATTGAACTGCATCCTTGTTATCGGGGTATATGTATTGAACTGCATCCTTGTTATCGGGGTATATGTATGTATTGAACAGCATCCTTGTTATCGGGGTACATGTATGTATTGAACTGCATCCTTGCTATCGGGGCATATGTATGTATTGAACAACATCCTTGTTATCGGGGCATATGTATGTATTGAACTGCATCCTTGTTATCGGGGCATATGTATGTATTAAACATCCTTGTTATCGGGGCATATGTATGTATTATACATCCTTGTTATCGGGTATATGTATGTATTAAACATCCTTGTTATCGGGGCATATGTATGTATTGAACTGCATCCTTGTTATCGGAGTATATGTATGTATTGAACTGCATCCTTGTTATCGGGACATATGTATGTATTAAACTGCAACGTTGTTATCGGGGCATATGTATGTATTCAACTGCATCCTTGTTATCGGGGTATATGTATGTATTGAACTGCATCCTTGTTATCGGGACATATGTATGTAATAACTATTAAACTGCAACGTTGTTATCGGGGCATATGTATGTATTGAACTGCATCCTTGTTATCGGAGTATATGTATGTATTGAACTGCATCCTTGTTATCGGGACATATGTATGTATTAAACTGCAACGTTGTTATCGGGGTATATGTATGTATTGAAGTGCATCCTTGTTATCGGGGCATATGTATGTATTAAACATCCTTGTTATCGGGGCATATGTATGTATTGAACTGCATCCTTGTTATCGGGGCATATGTTTGTATTAAACATCCTTGTTATCGGGGCATATGTATGTATTAAACATCCTTGTTATCGGGTATATGTATCTATTAAACATACTTGCTATCGGGGCATATGTATGTATTAAACATCCTGTTATCGAGGGCATATGCATGTATTAAACTGCATCCTTGTTATCGGGGCATATGTATGTATTGAACTGCATCCTTGTTATCGGGTATATGTATGTATTGAACAATATCCTTGTTATCGGGGCATATGTATGTATTAAACATCCTTGTTATCGGGGCATATGTATGTATTAAACATCCTTGTAATCGGGTATATGTATGTATTACACATCCTTGTTATCGAGGGCATATGTATGTATTAAACATCCTTGTTATCGGGGCATATGTATGTCTTAAACATCCTTGTTATCGGGTATATGTATGTATTACACATCCTTGTTATCGGGGCATATGTATGTATTAAACTGCAACGTTGTTATCGGGGCATATGTATGTATTGAACAACATCCTTGTTATCGGGGCATATGTATGTATTGAACTGCATCCTTGTTATCGGGTATATGTATGTATTGAACAACATCCTTGTTATCGAGGCATATGTATGTATTGAACAACATCCTTGTTTTCGGGGCATATGTATGTATTGAACTGCATCCTTGTTATCGGGGTATATGTATGTATTGAACAGCATCCTTGTTATCGGGGCATATGTATGTATTGAACAACATCCTTGTTATCGGGGCATATGTATGTATCGAACTGCATCCTTGTTATCGGGTATATGTATGTATTGAACGACATCCTTGTTATAGGGGCATATGTATGTATCGAACTGCCACGTTGTTATTGGGGCACATGCATGTATCGAACTGCAACCTTGTTTTCGGGACATATGTACGTATTGAACAGCAACCTTGTTGTTTGGACACTTTCATGTTTTCATATTTGAACTTCATATGAATAAGTTTTGAAAAAAAACAGCGTGAAGTTGATAGCAATAAGTACCGGTTATAATGAGTTCCTATCACATTAAACCATACCAAACCGAGGCTTCCATACGTGCCCGAGAACTGCAGAGAAAGCGACATATCTTTCTTCGCATTCATTGGTGTCCATAGCCATTTTCATAGCTTCCGTTTCGCAAGCAGGCGACAGTGGTGAAAACATGATACAAGAGGTCATCCAAGGGAGATTACTCTAAATGACCTGGCTGGTGCAGCTGGTAGAACTCGGGTAATCATACCTCCGTGGTATGAGTATCGAGGACTGACAACTATTGCCTAATGCCTTCATGTCATCACAGAGTTTGAGATACAAAACGGCCAAATCACCTCAACAACATGGACAGAGAGTGAGTTTGGACACTTCGGTTATTTCACGGCGTGTCAGTTTGATATGAGAGGAACGCCCGTGATGCGTTAGGCCAGGGAGTTCTATATGAGAACTTGTTATTGACTCCCATCAAGCGTACTAAAGCGTTGGTTTCCCTGGAACATCGTTCTTCAAGACATAGAGAATCTCACCTGGGTGTTTTTTATATCAAATATATCAACACTCGTTGATAACTCGAGTTGATAACACTCGTTGATATAAGGCAAGCCTCGGAGTTTTTCCACTTTTATCAAAACGTTTTGATATATTTGATATCAAAAGAGACGAAGGTGAGATTTTATTTATCATCCAACATCATTCTTACAACGTTTTCAGTTTGTAGACTGTAATAAGCAGTGTTTTAAGTGTAAAAAGTACTGCTAACAGCTTCAGTAGCAGAGCCATTAGTGATGTCATTTTATTGTGACGTCATGGTAACCAATGACGTCACGATGATCTACAAAGTGATATCTCCTGCGGGACCCAGTTTTGAATGATAAAAGTCAATACAAGACAAGACAAGATAATGTTCTATCATGACGTCATTTCTGGTGATTCGAACGTGCGCTCGCAACTTGATGACGTCATATATTGGACGACGTTATTTGTTTTAGAGGGAAATGTCTAGTAAGTTGTTCCCCCATAGATGCAGTTGGGCTACACAGATAGATGCAGTGGCGGAACGATCGCATCCAAAAGTGGGAGAGATATGACAATCGGTATCAAGAGAAAAGATACAGATAATCGACTGTGAGATTATGCGTGAAGGACTTGTCCGACATTTCCGAGGTCGGATTATGTTCAGGGAGTCATCATTTTTAAAATGTTGATAAATATTTAAGAGCTTTTACATTTTCTCAACATCCTAAAGGAGGCTGTACATAATGTTGATATCTCATATAAGAAATAAACGACTCCTTGTCGTTTATCGTACAATAAAACACTGGAGGAAGAATTAACCACTCGGGGCTGCGCATAAGCTGTGTGAATTTTATTAGAGATGGATATTCAGTGTAATAAGGCGAGAGATAATTTCTTCTTAGAGTGGCATATCGTTCACACATAAACATCACATGGTATTCACCTCCAATATATTTTTGAATAACAGAAATCGCAAAACCGTTCATTATGGGTAGTGTAACTGTGTCGTCAAAGTTCCTTATTTAAACGGAAATTATTACATCTAAACTTTGAAATATATACCTTAATGTGATGTGGAATGTCATTTGTTATAACGTTCTGTGTTCAACATAGATTTGAGCTGAACGTAGTAATAACATTTCGATGATAATTCCATGATTGAAGAATGCCAGTTTTGATACAGGTTATCTGAAAGTCTTTGCTGAAATCCATTTAGGAATAATGTTATATGTTTTTCAGGTCCCTCACAAGTTCGATACTTTGGGGGTTGCTGAACTCTCCGAGCCTTACTACAAAGCATGTAAAGTACAACCATTACATGAATAAAGTAAAGTACTTCCCATGCTTACAGGCTGGATTATATGAATAACATAGAGAGAGGGAGAGGGGGGAGAGGGGGGAGAGAAGGGGGCAGAGAGAGAGAGAGAGAGAGAGAGGAGGGGGGGGTGAGAGAGAGAACCTCGAAGATGTACCTAGATCAGGAAGATCTTCGACTGCTACCACAACGAATGATGCTTATAAACTATATACATGGTATTATGGATTATCGACGACTCACCATTCGTCACGCAGACAGCACCGTTGGCATCGCTCATGACTTGAGGACATTCTGTTGAATATACTTGACAAGACAAAGGCGAATCTTATGATCAACGCTGTCAGCCACAGACTAAATAACAGTGGAAACATCTAACGTCTCCTCTGAAGAAAGCAAAGTCTGTTCCATCGACTGGCAAGGTAATGGCTTCGGTATTTGGCAAAAGTTTCTGATCGTCATAGCTGCACTACATGATAACAAGATAGACATAATTTTATGGCTAACAACTTCTTCAATACTGTAAAAAGCGACGTTTCGGTATAGATCCTTATACCGTTGTCAAACAAGACTGAAAAAAATAATAACTTGTATGGTTTTGACCTCATTGAAAAGCTTCCACATTTACCAAATTTGACACTATCAGATTTCCACCTCTTCCCAAACTTTGAGAAGGAACTGTCTAGCAAGAACGTCATTTCTCCTGTTGGGGACATTTACACCAGCAAGGGGAAGCCTTCTGCATTCGGATGGGATTATGCTGCAAAATAAATACATTTCTCCTGTTGGGGACATTTACACCAGCAAGGGGAAGCCTTCTGCATTCGGATGGGATTATGCTGCAAAATAAATACATTTCTCCTGTTGGGGACATTTACACCAGCAAGGGGTAGCCTTCTGCATTCGGATGGGATTACGCTGCAAAATAAATAACCCCATCACCGCAGTATAAAAGTTAGGCTGGGAACTTTTCACCCACCACACGTAATTTCAAAGCTTAATATTATACCTATACTGAAAGTAGGGTCTGAACAGCAGAGCATAGTCCGCCTGTAGCCAAAAGGTAATCAGTTATAACATTAATAACATCACCTCCTACGAATGTCAAACTGCTTGACATCATCCATCCTCATATCCTCATATTATATCAAGCTCAACATTGCTATTGAAAAGTGATTATTTTAAAAGAATTGTTTGACAGTCATTTCTCACAAGTTGACGGATGACAAAATAGACACAATTTATGGATAAATAATGGACAACTTCTTTTTCTACTGTAATGGCATCGTTTCGGTATAGATCCAATAATAACAACAGAAGGATAATACTATAACAACATGCTGTACAGAGCACACATGATGAGGAAGCAACACGGGTAAGTGATTATTATTTAATGAGTTCATAGTAGGCGGGATGGGATGAAATAGCCTTAATCTCTGTTGATTATTGGCTTCAGGTGGCGGCGGATGTGGACTGTTTTGGTTTGTTGTTGTTTTTTATTTTAAAAGAGCTGTTAAATGAAGCACCGAGTGGAAATAGGGGTTGAAATTGAAGGTTGTCTGCATGGGACTGTCGAATTAAAATTCATACATCAGATATCGCTTTGGTGAAATCAAGCGACAATTCCTGGGAGATTCACCACTTTGAAATTTCATCACGATTTATTAAGACCATTTTGACGCCATCATTACAGGACATCACAGTCAAATTATATCATTAGTCTCTATGCCACCGACGGTGATTAGGTGTTCTGTTTATGCTCAAGACACTGGTTATAACTGTTTACGAACTGAAAACGACAGAGGAATGATTTTGGATGATAAATAGTATCTCACTCTCGTCATATCAAATATATCAACACTCGGAGTTTTCATCAATACAGTCTGATACTTTAAATCAAGAGGCACTCGGGTGAGTCTATATATTTCAGTCTTTCAAAATTGCTGTTCGTGATTGTGTGGAGTTCACAGTCATCACAATTAATGGAACTAATTGCAGAAATGTTGCACCACAAAAAAACTAAAAGTGCAACCTCGCTATTTCGACTTCCCGGGTGAAACAATATTATCGAGTTACCCGTAGTTCGAGACGAGTAATGGCCGGGACCACAAAGTAACATTGTCTAAAACGAAAGATCATCTTTGGGGAAATTAAAAAAAAAAAAAATATTCATATGTTGAATTTCCCAGACCGTTTCGCTTTGCCTTAAAGGGATTCTTTTGCTGTGAGGACGTAGTTTTCATGTTGAGTTGAGTTGTTTTTTAAATTAGCCATTTGAAAAGCAGTACGAAGTTGTGTAGGGTCCATAGAATTATTACTCACCACCCACAATGCATACACCATGCACACACTTGAAAAGTAGAAGTACATGCTTAAAGCTACTTAACATGTTCAATCAAATACTGTAACATTAAAGTCAATAGTTAGCTCGGGTTAAGAAAACAATGACAAGGTGAATCACATGAACTGGTATTTACTGATGTTGAATGTCAAATGTAATATTTCCTTTGTGGCATTTGAAATCCACATGCTGCAATGTATGATAAAAATTATTTTATTACACTCCTATTTCTCAATACGTAACTACTTTTTCAAAATGTGCAAACACTTGCTGGGTTTGTTTTCTCGCGATATTGAGGTATCTGATTTGATTCAGTGATAGCTGAACTTTAAGATTCCTTTCTCAGTTCATGCATCGGTACGTTTGACAGCTGGAGGACACGTATCAAGGTTTCCGCCGTCCTGAACTTCGTCGTTGGCTGTCATATCTGATGTTTCGTTGCTATGAATAAAGTAATAAAAATTAATACAATATCTTAACTAAATGTTTTTCCTTCCAAAATCTGTTTTGTTTACAGAGCATTACATTTGCTGAGACTTTTTTAAATTCCAATTGAAAAATTTTAATGCAAAGGGGTTAGCGTGCTATCAACTTATCAGCTGGCACAGCTTCATGCTCGCGACAGGCTGATTGTATCCTCGGGCTGTTTGTCGAAAATAAATGAAAATTAGGGTTGTATCGGAAATAGCTTGAAAAAGGTCAAAACGCTTGTTTCTAGTGTGCAGTCAAAGAGGAGATACCCTGATAATGTATTTGGAACGCAAGAAAACGTTCTGCGCACTCTTCGGCCAGCTTCAATGTGTGCGCGTGAACTTATTCATGATCATAGTCATTATTTTGGTGGTTATTGAAATGTGTAGGTTTTATATATGCACAACGTTTATAGTCTCTCAGAACACAGTATAGCATTATAATGACTGTAAAAAATCATCTGCCTGTCTGCCTGTCCAACTTATCCAACCAGGCATAGTTTATCCCCATATATATATATATATATTGTGTGTGTGTGTGTGTGTGTGTGTGTGTGTGTGTGTGTGTGTGTGTGTGTGTGTGTGTGTGTGTGTGTGTGTGTGTGTTTGTGTTTGTATTTGTATTTAGATATAGATATAGACAAAGTAGTTACAGACAAAGTGATATTCGAGTTGGTCAGCAAGCCTTACATGAGATGAAACGTTAATCTGACTCGCCAGAACAAGTAGATGTCTATTAATCTAAATAGCAACAGTTATTATATATTTAGTGGTGAAATAATGGATTTATCTGAAGTATAAAAACGTCCATAATTGATATACCACCCGATTGAAACAATATGCCGGAACTACTTTCAATCTCCTTCAATGAAATAATGATTTCCAGAGTAAAATTGTGAACATCAGTTTTAAAAGAACTGTCAATAATATATCGATTGTACTATTCAAACTACATTATTAGCATATGTTTATGAATCATTATCAAATGGTGATGTTACAGGGAGTTCGCGAACGGTGGAGATAATTATCTAATACATAGAACATTTGTCCTTTCTTAACTCACCATCCTGCTTGTAACGTGTGGGTCATATAATCACAGGTGACTTGTCTTTTATTGACTAGAACAACATTCGTCAAATATGAACCAAATATCATGAGCAGCCTCCTACCAATTGAGATCACCATTTTAAAATCATTGTGGATGCTGTCAAAGCATATGCCAATAAATGGGCCTGATGAGATATGTGTTTCTTCGGCTGACCCCAAACCTGAGATCGAAGACCTCCGCCAAGTCTTCACTCACCTCAACAATTATCCACCCAAACTCGTTGACAAAGTCATCTCTTCTGTACTCTATCCCATATCCAGATCTGCGACCTGTAAACCTGAATCAGCGCCCTTCCGCATCGCACTCACATTCATAGGAAAGGTTTCCCACATCATCAGCCATCTCCTTCAACAGCAAGCCAATATTGACACCTACTTCACCAGTTCCAGCTCATTCAATACCCCACTAAGAGCCAACGACAGAAACTCAACCAAACGCCAAGAACCTAAAAGAGTAGTTTATACAATTGACTGTAACTGTGGACAATCCTACGTAGGTGAAACATCCCGCCCCATCAACACCAGAATCAAAGAGCACAAAACTTCAACCAAATCAGACAGTAAATCAGCCACCTCGGACCATATCAGTAACTGCCCCAATCTCAACATCAACTGGGAAACGTCCAAATCCTCTCCAACAACCTCAATGACTTCACTAAAAAGAAAACTAACAGAAACAGTTCACATTCGCCGCCACAAGCCATCAATCAACAGAGATCAAGGCTATTTCATCCCATCCGCCAACTATGGACTCATTAAGCAATAATCACCCCACCTATGTGTACTTAATCCTGCTCAATCAAGTTGTTACAGTATTATACTTCTATTGCCATTGTTTAACCTACACACGTTAATCTCTCTGATGTACGTAATTGTTGTTACTGTTAATCCTCCACCTACTATATATGCAATCGGTACCATGCTCATTATTCAAGATCTCCTAAAGCCAAGAGATGCAATAGCGAAGGCCAAACTAACTCTATTTCTGAGAGATGGACAGCTACTCGAACGTATATAAACAGAGCAGCAAAGGAAAAAAAGGAAATTATATCAATATACGAAAATAGAAATCATATCAATACAAAAACAGAAATTATGTGAATACCAAATTCACAATAGATATGTGTACCCTACTCACACACAGGAGTCCCAAAGAGGGACAGGTCAGCCGAAATTGCTTAGGCAGAAGGCGACCTCTTAAACACTTAATGCAACAACAACATCATTATTCAGCCTTGCTTGACAACGGTATACGGATCTATACCGAAACGTCGCCTTTGCTGTAGATAAAGAAGTTGTTATCCATAAATTATCTCTACTTTTATC
Organism: Haliotis rufescens; assembly: GCF_023055435.1. Lineage (NCBI taxonomy): Eukaryota > Metazoa > Mollusca > Gastropoda > Lepetellida > Haliotidae > Haliotis > Haliotis rufescens. The sequence goes on from NW_025963879.1 coordinate 1,136,892, forward strand.
CTCTTTTGTACTGTATTCCAACTCTATCAAAATATCTGATTTTTCAACTTTGTCCACCTCTATCCCTACATGCGAAGCTTAAGGGAAAACTTCATTCCCTGATCCGTGGGGCTTTTGATACAAAACATGGTGACCATAGATATAGTTACAAATCTGTCTTCAGAGGTTCCGGTCAATTGTCTAAAATGAAAGCAAAAGCCATCTGAAGTTTACTGAGAAAACAGTATGTGAAATGCTGGACTTCCTCATTAATAACATGTTTGTAACATGTTTGGGGTAAGACACTCAGGCAATAAGTAGACATCCCCATGGCCAAACAATTGCGCTCCCTTTCTGTTTTTTATGCATATGAATCGGAATTTCTGCCCGGATGGTCAAAGACAAAACAAGGTAATTTAGCCAACAGGTTTAACTTAATAAGCTTCGATGATCTGATATCGTTCAATAATCATCAAAAAGCCAATTCCCTCCCACCGATTTACCCACTGGAACTAGAAATACAGGAGACCAGTGAGACAGCTTCATCTGTTTCATATTTAGATCTATGCATAATGATTCAGAGTGACAAAAAAAACTCCACAAGATTCTATAACAAGAGAGATGACTTCTATTGTCCAATAATCAACTTTCCCTTTATGTCGAGCACTATCCCAGCAGCTCCAGCCCTTGGTGTCTACATTTCACAACAAAGAAATTAAAGATCGTCATACAACTCTTACTCAGAAGTTGATTGATCAAGGTTACAACATTCAAGGCCTCAGTAAAGCTTTCAAAAAGCTTAATGGTAGACATGTGGAGGACATTTCCAAATTTGACACATCAGTGACAAAAAAGTCCTATGCAATTCCCTATTTTGGCTTATGTCGATATGTTTCCTTTTTTGTACAGGTGAACAATTGACTTGCCTTTGCATGTGTTTGTGACGGGTACCACCAGTGGGAAGGGTAACGCTCAGATATCATATGTAATCATCACTATTTGATAGTGATTCATAAACACATACTTATGATATAGTCAGAATCGTACAATCAACTTAACTGTTGGCAGGAATGTGTAATGAATATGGAAATGGTTTACAACTTTTATATGTCAAGTAACATACATCGTGACCTGATAAAGTTTACACTTTCACTCGTCGATGCGCCTCAAATGAAGATATAATTTTTGTCAGGTCACTAAATGAGATAAACATGCATAGCCCCATGTACACCCACAAGTTGTGTCAGTGTGAACTGCTGGAGAAAAAATGAAATAAACAAGAAATGGTTATTCAATAGTGACGTATACAGGTTTCATAGTTACCTTAAATTTGCAGTTTTTCGCGACAGTTTAAAGCCTCGTAACGCTCTGATAACGTTTGTATTTTTTGTAAGAGTATGTGACATTCTTAAAAGCTATGACGTCACTACAGGGTCACCCTGATTGTAACCTTTGTTTAAGAGTACATAACGGTTGGTCAGGAGTTTTCAATATGAGTATATGGCTGTGATATTATTTTAAGCCAAACTTAAACTCAAATCACTATGTTGTATGAACAAGATGATGTTGTGAAGTAAATTAATACAGTTTCGTGATACAAGTCACCTTTCACTTTTTTAGTATCCTCTATGAATGAAATGCTACAGATTAAGAAAATAGTCTCCATTCGATGACTTTGTCATTCTCCAAGATTTGTAAGTACAGAAATACAGTGAACTATAAATATGGGGATAGGTTTCCTGCAGCTTTGGGTGAAAAGGTAATCCTGTTGTAATTCAAACCTTCAAAGTGTCTATTCAGATTTATTTGTGTTTCGTTTTCAAGATGTGATTTAGTGTGAATATTCTTTTTAAATTATAGGAAAGAAATATTTTCTATTCAACTAGCCACTCCCCTAAAATGCACAAGTTTCCATAACTTTCGACCTATGCCGACCCTTTAGAGTGCTTATTCAGATTTATTTATGTTTCGTTTTCAAGATGTGGTTTATAAAGAATTTGATAGGAAAGAAATATCTTCTATTTAACTAGCAACACCCATTTCGTACACATGTTTCCATAACTCTCGACATATGTCAATACTTGTCTTAACCTACATCACTGGTCTATTCTTTATTAACGTTGGGTGTAACAACCCCACATCTGACAACTACTTGCTAATGCTAATTCATAAGCATTGCAGAACAATCAAACACCATGTATGCAAATAGGTTTTAGACTTGCGGGAACTCTTAAGTGGTCCGTACATACTCTGAACTTGGATCTAACAATGACCATGTTTTGCGTATTCAACAGCTTTTTGTAACTTCACACTATCCTGTTTAGAAACGCCCTGGTGTGGTCTTCCAATGCCAATGCCATACTCTGGTCACAACAACGAAAGCAAAAGAGTTGTGGAGATGTTGTCCGTTTGTTTGACAACTTTAACCTTGGATCTAGCAATGACCAAAAGTCAATAAACATTCGTTCGAAATAGTGAAATTGTGGAAGTGATACCATGCATCTATTTGCAACCAGATGCATCTCTGTGATGTTTGATAGTATATGGCATCAGGGTGGGACGATAGGATATCAGAGTGGTTGTAGGCTTATCCTGGTGTCTCTGTTATTTCAGCAGTGACATACTCACTCATTCACAATATTGGCAGCTAAAGTTTCCTTTGAGATTACATCGAGCATCAAACACGTCCTGAAACGTAAGTGAAAATAGCAGAAAATATATCCACAATACCAACATGTATGTAGTTTATGAACATCTTTCGTTGTGGTGGCAGTTGAAGGTCTTCTCGTTGAGACTGTAAACAAATCATCTGCCTGTCTGTCTGTCCATAACCTTTTCAATCAGGCATAGTTTATCCCCATATATATTATGTATATGTATATGTGTGTCTCTCTCGGGACACTCTAAAGCATAGAAAAATATACCCAAAACTAAATACTGTTTACTATTCAAATTAGGGATTGTTGAATGAAATGTGATGGGAGACGGGACGTTATCGACTACTGTTGCTACAGATGTTGAGGGGAATGCCTTTGGTGGTCTTATCACTTCGGTGACTCCGTTGTCAGAGGCCCGATGATCGTGTGATTGGATCTCACATTTCGGTGACTCAATAGTCAGAGGCCCGATGATCGCGTGATTGAATCTCACATTTCGGTGACTCAATAGTCAGAGGCCCGATGATCGCGTGATTGGAACTCACATTTCGGTGACTCAACAGTCAGAGGCCCGATGATCGCGTGATTGAATCTCACATTTCGGTGACTCAATAGTCAGAGGCCCGATGATCGCGTGATTGAATCTCACATTTTGGTGACTCAATAGTCAGAGGCCCGATGATCGCGTGATTGGGAGGGGAGTCGGTGCATGAAAAGAACACACAGTTCTATTTTATCCAATACAAAAGTTCATAAATTTGAACATTATTTAGGGACTTGTCATTTATCATAGGGTGTAAAAAAATGTTACTTATATTTGGGGGGGGGGGGGGGGGGGGGGGCATGAAATAATGTGTCTAACGTTCATTTTCATTTCAGCTTTCTCCCTCCACGAAAATATAACATTATCTGACAAGTACATCTAGATTCGGTACAGTTCGAGTAAAATATTTTAAATATTCTAAAGCTTATACATGTTTTTATTTAACTCTAATTTGCAGATTAAACCAAACATACACTTGTTGTTGGTGACGAGAAGTAGTTGAATTTCTTCACTTTCTAACTGACTACTACTACTGACCTGGATCTTCCAATTACACGAAAGTCGATTGCACGTGCAAAACGTGGAAAGGCAGTCGGCCTTGACCTTCTCCCAGTTGAGGCGCTTAAGAACAGCACTTGTACCGACATTCTTTGCAGGCTTTTTACTTTTTGCTTTGAAAACAATATGTGTCCAGAAACCTGGCGCACTTGTGTTATTAACCCTGTTAAAAAAACTGATACCAATCCACGTGATCCGTTAAGTTATCGAGGTATTTATTTAATTTCGGTCCCATGTAAGCTATACGCCGATGTGTTAAACACTCGTATAAGCCGCTGGTTAGAAACTAATAACGTTCTTGCTGATGAACAAAACAGTTTTCGTTCTATGCGAAGTACTCAAGAACATATATTTAGTTTATTTTCCGTTATCAAAAATAGAAAGTTGTCCAGAAAATCCAAATATGTTTGTTTCATTGACGCGATGAAGGCGTTTGACAAAGTGAATCGTTCGTGTTTACGGCATAAACTTCGTCGGCTTGGCATCAGTGGTAAAATTCTCTATGCTTTACAAGCAATGTATGATAACACCTGGTCAAGTGTAAGATACATAATTGCTTAACAGATACATGTACGTTTCCAGTAACTTCTGGAGTTAGACAAGGATGTGTGTTGTCTCCTACATTGTTTTCGGCATTTATTAACGATCTTGCAGAGGAAATTAATAAACTTAAATGTGGTATTCAGGTAGACGATAATATGTTATTATTATGTATTTTACTGTACGCGGACGACGTAGCTTTGATTGCTCCAAACGAAATTTCCTTACAGCGTATGTTAGACTGTGTCTCTCGCTGGTCAGCACAATGGTGTTTAAAAGTAAATGTAAAAACTCAAGGTTGTTCACTGTATGATAATCTTATTCAGCCTATACTTTCGTACGGTTCGACTATCTGGGGCCTCTAGCAATTCAGCTGTGTTAATTCTGTTCGTTTCTTCCTTGCGGTTTATAACAAAACTCCAAATTTATCACTCCGTGGCGAATTGGGATGGACAAGCTCACTTACGAAACAGCATATTGAAATCTTTCGTTTTTGGCAGCGAATACAAGCGGTCGATCGCAATAGACTTCTTTGTTGGATTAGTAAATGGTCCACAAAATTCCGTAAATCCTTGGTAAACAATGTTTTGTTTTGGATTTGCTTAAAAGTTTAGACCTTAATGTCTCTGACGGTCTGCATTTAACCCAATCCGATTTTACCCGTCTAAAATATGAGCTATTATCGTTAGATGAGCATAATTGGTATTCAGAATTGTGGAATGATAGAGGTTTACAAAATGGAAATAAGCTTCGTACTTATATATTGTTCAAACACTCGCTGTCAGCTGAACCCTATGTTACAGGTATTATGGACAGGTCTAATCGTAGTATCCTAAGCAAGTTACGCTGCGGCACATTACCCTTACAAGTTGAAATTGTTAGATTTGCTAAACCTATCACGCCTTTACAGGATAAAATTTGTAAATTATGTAATAATAAAGCTGTAAAAGGTGAGATTCATTTTCTTATCAACTGTCCATTTTATTCTGACTTCAGATATGATTTATGGTTGAGAATTATTAAATCTGATCCTATATTTATTTCATTCTCCCCTGTGGACCAGACAGTGTTCTTAATGAACTGTAACACGTATATAAAACCTCTTGCCGCACTTATTTAAAAAATGTTTGTACGAAGGCAACATTTCCTTACATAAAATTGTAATTCATTTTAATCGGGTTTTGCAATCCTATAAGTTATAATTCTTTAATGTTTTCCATTGTCCATTGTGTCTCATCGGCCTTTTATGGCTTGATTTTGTATGTATTTTATGCAATTTTTATATGTATAATGTGTACACACACAACATGTGACACATAAATAAAATATTTTCTCCTTTTTCTTTTTTCTTCTTCTCTAATTCCGCATCAGAATATATGTACGCATTCACCACGTTAAAAGTGATGACGACGACATTAAAATTGTCAATTTACACGAGACGACGCAAAACCCTTCTCAAGAGGCATGAGCCACTGTTTACATCCATCGCCAACACAACTCAAATGCAAACCAAACATTCAGGTAACCGATGAATGGAATTGACCTGTGTTAACAATTTCTGACTACATCCGCTAACCCATTTCGCGTTTGGATCCTGTTACTGTTAAGAAACTAGAAGAGTACTTTGTTTATCATAACGAAGGAGTGTTCCGATGTCAACCGTGTATCGCATCCTTCAGGTAGGTCATTTTCAAACAACACGTTACCAGGAGCCGTCTTGTCTGACACACAATGCCACAATCATTGGTGTCAAGTGGATGATGCCGTTATTTTCTTTAGCGACAGTGATCAATATAGGCTTAAGGATGTTAACACCCTTGCCAAATATTTATCCAGTTTACATCTGTGTTACAGCGTTCACCACACCGCCCTACCCGTTCCGCCTGGCTGACTTTAAAAGCATGATTTTGTCCTCAGTTTAACATTTCCCGCATTGTGTAGGAAATATCATTGATAGAAAATGTGGCAGGGAGGGTTTAATTTTCAATAATCTCGTGCCGGCGTCACAATGATGTATGTGATGGTGTTTATAGATATTACGTTCTTGAAAAGTATATGAATTAAAAGAAGACTGCTCAAATGCTTTGACAAAGTTCAAGTCAATGTTGACAGTTCTGATTCTTAGAAATATTGAAAGTATGGGTTAACCCTAATACATACGTATATTGTCATAACTGATACACGCAGAAGGTGCGGCCATTACATTCGGTGTGAAAATAAACAGTAATATCAATAATGTTTCTTGTAAATGTGACATGAAATCACGAATAAGGAAGTTTCTCGAAAACTGCTTTAATTCAGAACGTGGAGGCGCACTGTTAGTTATTGAAGAGGACAAATGAAACATATGTTGAGTGTGTTGATCTACCAGGTGTGGTGTCCCATTGAAGTAGAATGGGTTTGAAAAACAGAGCGGCCAAAGCATATTTTGTACATGTAATAGCATGAATTAAAACTTAAGCAAACAAATCAAATTAAAAGTAACACTTTGTGCAGGTTAACATCACGTTGAATAGCAAAAAAATCCAAATTTTAAATTTGAGTATAATCGGTACCAAACATCTTTACTGCTCCTGATATTTCATTTAATTAAAGATATTTACTTTGAAGGTGTACAATAATTATCCAATCGAACCTTTTGTTAGGAATCTGTTTCATTCACTTTGTTATGTATGGTCTATGCTTAACACATCAATCAACATCTTTAATCATTTGGTATACTGCAAATATTGTTCATAACGGTATCCCATGTATGGTGTTACGCCAATATATAAAACAAGTTAACAGTACACCTTCGAGTCACGTGGAAAATATTAACCCTTTTTGAGCTCATCCTTATCATCTGCATGCAATTGTTTCGATGCCATGACTCATATTTCAAATACTTTCTTAACAAAACGAGATGTATAACTGTTTCATTTATTGCGAACATTTAAAGTAACAGCAACAAGCTTGTAACATCTGCATTGGAAATGTCTTCCTTGCAAATTTATGTGAAGGGTCTATTTTAATCTCCATATAATCTGAGAAGAGAAAACCTATACCTCTAAGTTGATTTTATCATATGTTTGATTTTCATTTGAAAATATCTTTTGATATATCAAAAATGAACTGTACAGGCGCACTCAAAGAATACTTCTACATGGTCTTATAATATCATTTATAACTCTTAAAAAAAATATAAAAGAATTCACATGATTAAGTATTGTTGATTGTGGTCTTGGATATGTTATCTTTGAAAATCAAAAACAATAACAGAAATGTACAACATTTAAACCGTAGTAGAGGTCATGTGGTTGCAAATTAATTTCTTACCCCAGTCTTCATTGAAACAAATACATTTTTACACCAAATTACAAGCCACAGTTTAGTTGTACCAACTGTTGCAGGGATAAGTGATGGTTAGTTAGACATGATCAAATGTTCTTTCAATTTTTAATGAAAGAAAAATCGGTATATTTCTTTTTTGCCCTTCACTTTAATATAGAACGTTACACATACATGATGTATCTGCGCACCTTGCAAAAGATGCCTGTTGCTCACAATTTTAAAGTCGATGTTTTTAAAGCAATTGATTGTTGTCTAACTAAAATATGGAAGAGCTTAAAAATATTTTATTCAAATAATAAAGGATTACCAAGACCTACATTGATGAATAATTGTACTTACATGTTGTTAGAGTAATTTTCGACTTACAAACACATTTTAGGGCATTGGTTATAAAGTTGAATGGAATGAAACAACTTCGCTTATTTTCAAAGAAAGCCCAGTAGAACAATTGCATTAGGTATCTATGAATAACCTATGACACTGAAACGTATTGTTGAATACAACTGCTTTAACGGAAATCTTTTGTCTGGTCATATTTACTTATATTTATTTATATGGCACTAATTCCGTAATTATAAGTACCGTATACCGACAGACATACATATCTATTCAGATAAAAGCTCCAGTCCATAATTAATGCATGTGTAAAGCGCATGTTTGTATGACCGTATCTTCCTGCTATGTTAGGACCTTTACATGGAGCTTTCACACCGTCTTACACACGGACAGCTACGTTTTGAATGACAATTGTGTAAGTAGTGGGTGCCGCCGGTCAAGCAGGACATGTCTCACATTGATTTTCAAGGAACCCTTCACATGATGGTCATGACTTGGTTGCTATTTACGCCCTGCGGAGTCTTGGAGTCTGTTCAGCAGATATTCGAGACTGTTTGTGTTCTGGCATGAACGTGTACTGATGCTGTCTCGTGTACTTAAGGATTGACTGTGTATTTTATCGGTTCATTGAGGTATGAAAAACCGATGTGCCAACTGTATGAATATGAAGAAAATACACAGTCAATGCTTATAATTAAATTCGACAATGTAAATCATGTTTTATCTACAATAGTTTAACCAAAAACAGCTGTATATATCAAAACAGTCAAAAATGACGAGACTGATAAACATTCCAGGTGTAGGAATACATACTGTGACGTGGCATGAATCAGGTGTTCGTTTAATTTATGCACATAACTTGACATGCATACACAGTCAGTAGACAGTCAACGGAGGGTGTAGGATCAAAAAAATGTTCATTGGACCTGTCAATTAAGGCAAGAGGCGAAAAGAACTGCAACAGTCAGACTGTAATGAACCGGAAGTAATATGACCGGGAGAAGGCGGCTGTTTCAGATAACATGGTCAGTTACGGCCAGATTCAAACATTACTTTCCTGATTACGGTAAAACACAGTAGGAACAATGCTAGTCAGAAATGAAACATGAAAGTTGAACCGCGGCGAGCGGGTAAAACACAGGCGAGCGAGTCTGCACGTTTGGGCAGTTTCATTCATTCTCGGCCTTTGGTTTCAAAAGGTAGTTTGGACAATGCATATGCATGAAAGTCGCTAAATGTCCTGTACATGACGATACACGTGAGCAGAAAGGGAATTCCCTCGACTGTAATATTGGGATTCCCCGACATTCCGCAGTAATAAAAGTAGTGCGCCTCGGTCGGCATGGCTTAATTTTTTTCATTCATTGGGAAATGAATGCAATAACACGTGACCAATTGAGCTAATCAGAATGCAGGAATTTCAATGAACACAACGAAAATTTAATTTATTTGTTCATTCCTGCTGAAGGTCACCAAACCGTCTTTGTGTGCATTAGGATATAACAATATCAGCATCTCGGGTACACGTGTTTGCACGCTAAACAATGTGTTTGGTCACTTAACTACTAACGAGAATAATTAAATGTTTATGCTGAGTACATTGTGAGAATTTTATATTCACAATTACATTTTAAACAGAGGCGTACATGTCCGACTTCCTCAAACATACATGGAGTTGATCACCAAAGAATATAGATATATGTGGATGTGGATACTAGAACTGTTGGAATTGGGAAATAGAAACCATAAAGAATTTTAAAGTAAAAGTTATCATTATAATTCTTGAATTATTCAAAGATGGAGGTGCGAGGGGATTTCATTTTGATTTGTATCGGATCGTGATACCAAGCTTAACGGATTGTTTTATTACATCCAACACACTATTCATTATATTGTTGAATATACCAAAATATCTAAGTGCTTAGAGCATGCTTAGGCATGGAGTACAGCTCTATATAAATGGATTGTTGTTGTTGCTATTGTTGTTGTTGTTGTTGTTGTTGTTGTTGGGTGATCCTGGCAGTCAGGCTGGTAAGGGCTCAGGGCCCTTGTCCCCTCAACACGCAGCCCAGACAGCGAATGGGACTTCTAGAACCCACCCAGAACGTTTCGGAGAATGTGAAGACTCCCCAATACTGCAGCCTTCTGCCATCACCCAGAATGTCAGAAGGGCTGTGTTCCTGGTCACAGCAAAACCCGGATACTCTCCAAATGTCAGTTAACAACAACTATTATTATTATTGTTGTTGTTGTCGTCCTTGTTGTTGTTGTTAGTGGTGGTGATTTTGTTGTTGTTATTGTGTACAATGTAAAATAAAAAATGCAGCAAAGAGGGTTTGGGTGAACCTTGCACAGTCAGGCTTGTTAGGTTGGCTCATCATCAGCTCAGGGCCCTTGCCCCCTCTACACGCATCCCAGACAGCGAGTGGGACTTCTCCCAGGAAGCGCTGCCTAGTCAAACCAACCGCGAACGTTTCGGAGAATGTGAAGACTCCCCAACACTGCAGCCTTCTGCCATTACCCAGATTGTCAGAAGTGCTGGTTTCTGGCAGCACAACAGACTGGGAGGTACCATACATAAGGCACCGAGAACCATGGGGAGCTTGGGATGCAAGCGTGACAGGTCCGCATATTTGCTATGTTTTTCCTGAATCTTGTCAATGACATTGATGTCAGACCGGACTGAGAGATTTCAATGATACACTACATTTCATTAAAAATGACACGGTCAGGTTTGTTGGCCTGGATACGTCTAAGGCTATACACGGGTCTATTCCATAGAATTTCACAATTATCTTTTGCCATGACGAACTCTACATATAATGGGTCGTACCATGCATGGACCTCTGAGACAAGACCACAAGACGGTTATAAAATGATCGAGTCACGCCGATCACGTCGCTTAAGAAACTCTGTTTGTGCCAAAGCTGGTCATCCACTGACAAGGTGTTGGACAGTCTCATTAAATTCATTGCATAATCTCCATTTCATATTTACGTTTTGATGCAAAATCCCACACAGACGGTTTCGAGAGGGGAGTGACTGGTCCTTAGCAAAAAACAGAAATCCTTCTGTTTCATATTCAGGCCAGCCGACTTCGTCTAAGCGAAGGACTCTGCTTGTTCGCTGGTTATCTCAACACACTGCACATAAACTAGATGCAGTGGTCATTGAAAAAACAAACCTGTTCCGATTTGATATGACACTTCGCTTCGTTGACTCTCATTTCTCTACCGTCCAGCTTTACGGAACCATCCACAAAATCACCATTGACATTTAGATCATGTCCCACATCCTAACATCATTAGTCTTGACCTGTTTTATAAGAGAATCACCAGACAAATATCATGAAATATCACCATAAAATGTCACGAAGAGCCTCCACGTTAATCAAACAATGGCCTCCCATTATAACTGGTAAATATAAGCGACTGGGGGAAGGCGATAAATACTTTCTCATGCAAATTTTGTAAATGGTGTTGCAAGGCCATGCTTTCCCTTTTCGCGAACACCTGGTGTTATCACTGATTTTCAGAGGTCCATTCATATAATTTTCACAGCTATTTTGCTCTTGACGCCAAAAGAAATCTGTTTCTGCCTGGTTACTTTCTCCCATTGACAGTTGATATTTGCTGCAATAATCAAAGGACTATTACGATACTAATAAAATAATTGTACCACTATTGCAAGAGTCCTTGGATTGGTGACCGCGTTCGGAACCTTGGCTCCTGAGAGTTTCTAGGGCTTCGGTCTTGCCCCACACTGAAGCACATGTAACACATGTGGTGTCTCCTTTGGTAAGTTAGTTTGTTCGAAATTTGTCCGGCTCATCATCAGCTCAGGGCCCTTGCCCCCTCCTCACGCATCCCAGACAGCGAATGGGACACGGAAGCACATGCAACACATGTGGTGTTTCTTTGGCAAGTGAGTTTGCCTCTTTTCACCCAGCAGTGAATGGGTACCCGGTAGTATGAGGGGTTGTTAACCTTCCAGCGCATACCAGGCAGTTTGAGTTATATACTCCCCAGGGAGATGAGAATGATCCACTGACTGGGGTAATAAAGTCTAAGCGCTTACAGCATTCTTATGCATGGAGTACAGCGCCATAAAAATCGACTACTGTTGTTGTTATTATTATTATTGCGATAATATGGCGAGTACAAATCCACAATTCACATTTCATGGCAAATTTTGACTGTCCTAATAAGACCACTGTTTCCTGGAACGGATACCCAACATGATTTAATAAGACATATCTGAATTAAGCAAAAAGAAAAAAATATTTCCTACATCCATTGAAAATATCGATAGGGTAGTGCAGTGTCGATGTTAACTATTGACATCCCTCGTTGACATGTTGTCATCGGACCGCGGACTGTGGCAATAAATCTTTAAACCCTAAATCTACACACTTGCAGTCAATCGTCTGTTGGTGGCGTGTATGTGACTGAATATGTACAATACGTTTCAACAAGATGTAAGTGTTCACATTACGCAAGATAAACATGTGTCTAACTCGTTTTTCAGGGTCTTCCAGCTAAACCGTCATGAAATTGGACAAGGTTAGACAAGGTGGTTAAATGTAAAGACGTGAACAATAACGGTTGTAACAAGTAGGTGTAACGTCTAAAGTACACACGGAAATGAAAAAACCCTGTTTTTTCGATCTCAGATTTTAAATAAATGCAGTTAATATACAAAATATATAAATATTCAAACAACTCAATTAGTGCTAATTGGGCCTTGGCACAAATACAGCGCATCAAAGGTTTTTATGTCTTTTTACACGTAAAAGTGTGTAAAAATGGGAACAAAACAGACTATTGTGAAACTGAGCATAACCAGGTGTTTGTAGAGCAAGGTGAATGTCCATGACATATGACACCTTGACGACAGGTGAAAACAGTTGCTTGAAACCCACGTGCATGTGATTTGTCAGTGGTTAGTGATTTGTCAGTGGCATTGTGGGATAGTGAATCATCGTCAAAATAGCAGAACGTAAAAGTAATATATTCCCTTCTCAAACAACAACTTTCATGTCATTATTATTATGTACGTAAACATAGCTGTTATTTTTATTGTTGTTTTGATAACTTTTTTCCAGGCTAATTTGCATAATGCCTATAGCCTGTTTCTGCCATGTCAATTTGGACTTAGTTTTATTTTTGACTGTTGAAAGTGCCTAAAACTTACCTCCTGTACAGTACATTTTTTAATGAGCACTGAGATAAAACTAGCAAATCCAGACTAGTACTTTTCCAGTTGTTTTGTTATTTCGTATTTACATCTACGTAATGCTTTGTGTCGATTATTAAATCCAGCAAAACAGGTTTTTTTCATTTCCATGAGTATTTTAGTCCGGAGTACCTGTGCTGAATCTTGGCCCGATATGCACATTCTTTAACGTATTGGTTATACCGTTAGTTTCGGGGACCTGCTTGTCGTTGGTTCGAAATAGACCAATTATCATCATTGATTCGTCATACCCGTGAAGATCCGGGGTAGAATAGGTCTTCAGCAACCCATGCTTGCCGTAAAAGGCGACTATGCTTGTCGTAAAAGGCGACTAACGGGATCGGGTGGTCAGGCTCGCTGACTTGGTTGATGCATGTCATCGATCCCAATTGCGTGGATCGATGCTCATGATATTAATCACTGGATTGTCTGGTCCAGACTCGATTATTTACAGACCGCCGTCATACAGCTGGAATATTGCTGAGTGCGGCCTAAAACAACAAACCAACCAACATTGATTCGTCAACACCACAGTCATGGAGTCATGGATTTCACCAAGGGGTAAACGTGAACGATCGGATCAATGTTGGGCTATTTTGTAACATGAATACTGTTCAGAGCAGCGTTACACCCAACTCACCAAACAAAGGGATACATTCATTTCACCATCCACTGACGATACGGTTTGCTTTTTCGCCTTTACCTTTGCTCTTGATCATCATGTATCTTCAAATAAGTAACACGGTGTCGGATGACTAACATACACGTGAACTCACGCATACGTAGTTTCGTTTAAGTTTCTGCTCTAGACGTTTCTCATGGTTTTCTTAAAATAATAATTCATTGGCCCTCCCATCCGTCGGGTGAGTCAGTTGTATGACAGTAAAAGCATCACACGTCAGGGTTGGGTGCACACACAATCATGTCCGTTGTGGGTCGCAGCTGGTCTCACTTCAATGATAACATACACAGATACATCACAGATACAGCAATATTCCAGCTACATGTATATGACGGCGGTCTGGAGTTTGGGTCAGACAATCCAGTGATTGACACCATGAGTATCGATCTAGGCAATTGGTATACAATGACATGCATTAACCAAGTCAGCGAGCCTGACCACCTGATCCCGTTAGTCGCCTCTCACGACAAGCATTGTCGCCTTTTATGTCAAAAATGGGTCGCTGAAGAACTATTCTACTCCGGATCTTCACAGGTCTTATCAAAACGTGAGAACATTCATTCAACAAATCGTATTAATATGCCTAATTGGACACGATTCTTTACCATTCTTGTTTTGAATCTTTCACTTATTTCTAAGCAAGTGTGATGGCACACAGTACATTTGCAGCGTTTAAATCAAGGGCGTGCGTCCTGTCCAGGTTGTCCTTGATAGCTTACGACTCGGGCAAGACCTTTGGTAAATAGGCGCAGCTTTATATCATATGCTACGCACAACCCTTTAAATTAGACGCTTTACAAAATGACACCCATGGTAAAACCTATTTATCATAAACCTTAGCCTGGTAGTGTAAATGATTAACTTCAGAAAGCTGTCTGTCACGTTTAGAAATGGGAGGATGAGAAATATACATCCATACAACTGACGCCCGCACCGTCATCTTGGCAAACATCTTGATCGGCCCAAATACCGGTATTGAAAAGATGTATGTAGATTGTGATGTATCAAAAGGGCGAACTTGATTGACGAAAACCTTTTGCAGGTTCGTTTAAAGCAATAAGAGGAGTTGCTACACTGCTATCCTGTACGACTGTTCACAAGGTTCGGTTCAATAGTATATTTCATGTTCCGTTAAAATTGATATTAATGTTAAAACTAAAAGACGGCTGCACACACTTTAAAATTGAAGTTTGCTACCGTTGACGTATGTATGCAGCGTGGTTGCCGTGGTGAATATGTAAATACGGCGTATGTTGGTCAATGGGTGGGGTGTAGCTAAGTCAATACGTTCTGCCTTAACTCACCTGTCATCTCGTCCCCTTTCTTCGCAGCTGCTGTCAATTCCCACATCAGCCTCACAAGATGGCCGCTCTCACCATCACGCTCTGCCTTGCGCTATTTGGAGCCGTTTTGGGTAAGTGAAGTTACATCAAATTGTTTGTTACTCAGGATGGTCGCGAAAATGAAAAAAATTGTAACTTTTTCATGCGATTATTTTTTTATGAAATGGTTTCTGTCTTTTATATTTTGAGATACTGTATGTGAATTGATAAACGAGGCATAATACAACGATTGGCGTTATGTAGCCATGCTTATCGAACCGGGTCAGCTACATCAATATCAAAATATAATACTTGTAAAATGATACTGTGGATTCTACCGGTTATGGGAATATTGGGATATATAAAATATATATAAAACATTTACTTCTGAAAGAAAAATATAACGAATACCCCCAACATATAGCCTGTAATGCTAAAACAATTAACAACACCAAAGGTATTTTTAAAAAGGAGGGGTCAAAATCCTCTCTCCTCAGTGTGCGTGTGTGTGTGTGTATATGGTGGGTGGGGTTACAACATGCTACATTTGGTTTTAAAAAGGGGGTCCGGACCCCTGGACACCCCAACCAACCCCCTCGTCTGGATCTGCCTAGGGGGGATTTAACCATTATATTTGGGGGATGCTGCCATGATTTTAACCTAATCTATTTATTGAAGAGACCTAGAGTACACGCGTGACTACATGTCCTTAGCACCTGGCTCGAGGTAAAGATTTGTTTGATATACTAAATCATTTATTAAAGAGAACCATGTCTGAACCTCTATAACTCGAACTCCATTAACTGATATGCCTTATGGTCCCGGTAGGATCCGTTGGGTCACCATCACCTAATATGGACACTCCGCTTGACTCGAACTTAGGAGAACCACGGACCTATATAACTTGTATAGGTCCGTAGGTTTATTTTGGTTTTGATTAACAGGTACCACGTTTATCTGAAAAAAATATATTTTATGTTTTACTCTAGAAAACTGGCCTGTAATTAATTTGTGTGAAGTTCATCCCGGAACTACCTTCAGACCGTCACAGTGCAGTGACACTGTGTTTTCATAGTAAGGTCCAACCCGTGAATATCCGGGTAAGAATAGGTCTTCAGCAACCCATGCTTATCGTAAGGGGCTACTATGCTTGTCGTAAGAGGCGACAATCGGGATCGGGTGGTCAGGCTGTTTGATGCATGTATCCCAATAGCGTGGATCGATGCTCATGATATCACTCTCTGGATTGTCTGGTCCATACTCGATTTATTTACAGACTGCCGTCATACAGATGGAATGTTGCAAACAAACAAAAAACATAGTAAGGCCCCACAGAAAATACATAGTGCGTACATAAATATTTTCAATGGCTCCCAACGTTTCAATTTAATGTATTGCTTAAATATTCCTACACTCTTTCGCATTGTAGCCACGAGTTTATTCAAATCGTATGTACTTAAATATAGTTAATGTGTACCTGCACAGGCTACGTGTTTGCCTTGAACCCACTCTCAGTCTTCTACATATTGCCACACTTTAGAAAACCATTAGATATTTTATACTTTAAACTGAAGAGATTTTTTAACAAAAAGATAACTTACCAAGAATCGTAGTGTTTAGCCAATAGCGGGTGGCCCAGGCGTCTCAGGCGGCGGAATTCGCTGTGCAGAGTTGCGCCCCCTGGGCACGCCAGAAACCTATAATTGTGGGCTCGAATCCCGGTTCGCCCCGATTATATTTCAAGGTTTGTGGTAAACGTCTGACACCTGCGTCACTTCGGGCTTTCCTCCCGCATTAAGCTGACACGCCGTGATATAACTGGAACACTGTTCAAAGCGGCGTTAAGCCCAACTCACTGACTCAATAAGGTGTCTCAATCCGTGCCTGGAAGGCACAGAAACGCGGCGTAAAACTTGCTCAAATGTTCCTATTGTTTTGTTCCTACCTCATATTTAAAATATTCGAATGCTTCTACATTTGGTGGCACGGGAGTGCCTAAGTTTATTTCGTTTAATCAAAAGTGTGTTTAATTTTGTTCCAACCAACAGGCCAAGACTGCGGTCAGAGTCAGTTTTACCCAGAAGGAAGAATCATTGGCGGAGTCCCAGCCTCAGCATGCAGTGTTCCGTGGCACGCACATGTCCATTTTGTCACGGACAACAAAAATCCCCCTTTGAACCCTTACGGACTCAATGCCATCAACACCCTCAACTGTGGTGCAGTCATCATTGACGAGCTGCATGTGATGATATCGCCAACGTGCATGTTCCTGTAATATATATTTGTAGTTTTACCATAGTTATTCTAGTGACTATAATAATAATAATAATAATAATAATAATAATAATAATAATAATAATAATAATAATAATTTGACGACGACGACGACGATGATGATGATGATGATGATTGGCACGAGTAAAGAGTGAGACTTTTGAGATGTTTTGATTCTTTTCAAGGTATGGAACAAATGTGCAGAATCTTCTCGCGAGGGTACTGATCGCAGCTGGAGATAATGACGTCAGCATCTATCCAGAAACCTCCACTCTAGGCTTCACCCAGGAACAGTTCCGTATTCCGGAAGCCATTTACTTCCAGGACGAGTACACCATTAGAAACCAGGCGGCCCTTTTCGCATCCATCAACCCGAATATTGAAGAATTCAAAGCATTTAGAGGCAAGTTGTCAACGGACCATCCTTAATTATCCATTGAACTTAGATCTCCATGATGACTGCACTTCCAACAGTTACAGAATTCCATTATGCGTAGCTGGTTGCCCTTCCAACAGTAACCGAATACCAATACTCGTAGCTGCTTGCACGTCGAACAGTAACAGAATTCCAATGCACGTAGCTGGAGGCACCTCCAACAGTAACAGAATTCCATTGTGCGTAGCTGGTTACACTTCCAACAGTAACAGAATTCCAATGCACGTAGCTGGTTGCACTTCCAACAGTAACAGCATTCCATTGTGCGTAGCTGGTTGCACTTCGAAAAAGGG
Source organism: Haliotis rufescens (assembly GCF_023055435.1). Classification (NCBI taxonomy): domain Eukaryota; kingdom Metazoa; phylum Mollusca; class Gastropoda; order Lepetellida; family Haliotidae; genus Haliotis; species Haliotis rufescens. The sequence continues at coordinate 1,155,078 of NW_025963879.1, forward strand.
TTCGGTTTGGAAGAGATGTCACCGCCTCCAGCCTTCTTAACACATAGCAAAGAATGTTTCTCGCTCATGGGTGTAATTTGATTGAACGGCTATGTAAGTGTCGTGCCTTTGGACTCAGGCTCACAACGAAGCTATTATAAGGCATCGACCCAGGGTATTTACCATAATACAGTGGAGGTATGCCAACAAACTGATACAATTCTCAGTGGCAATCCACTACACCTCTAAGCTCCTAGTAAGTGATGATCAGCTCATCAGACTTGTGATGACCCAATGGTCGATGGCGCTTTTATTCGCTATGCAGAATTACGCCCCTTACACTTAACAGGAGGTCCTAAAGGTTTGATTATGATCCTTTGTATATCAGCACAATTGCCACCCGGACAATTGCCACCAAGATCATTTCCCACCCGGACAATTCCTACCTAGGACAATCAATACCCACCTTGCCACCATAAGCTTGCTCGTTGATTTAACCAAAGTGGCAAACATTTAAAACCATTTTGTGATGCTCCCCTGCAGTAAACGGCTTTAAACCAAATCACTCACTCATTCCAGATTCTCTGATTATTTCAGATAACCAGTGTGGGATAATAAAGGTGACCGAACCGTTCGTCATGAACCAGTGCGTCAACAAATTATGTTTGCCCACAGCGTCTGACTCTGCCTGTACTTACAAGGGATGTATACACACTGGGAACGGTCTTCGCACACAAACATGTAAGTGTTTGTGGACAGCCAGTAATGTATACAAACTTGGAACGTTCTTCGCACAGAAACAAGTAAGTGTTTGTGAACAGCCAGTAATGTATACACACTGGGAACGTTCTTCGCAAAGAAACAAGTAAGTGTTTGTGGGCAGCCAGGAGTGTATACACACTGGGAACGTTCTTCGCACAGAAACAAGTAAGTGTTTGTGGACAGCCAGTAATGTATACACACTGGGAACGGTCTTCGCACAGAAACAAGTAAGTGTTTGTGGACAGCCAGTAATGTATACACACTGGGAACGTTCTTCGCACAGAAACAAGTAAGTGTTTGTTGGCAGCCAGTAATGTATACACACTAGGAACGTTCTTCGCACAGAAACAAGTAAGTGTTTGTGGACAGCCAGGAGTGTATACACACTGGGAACGTTCTTCGCACAGAAACAAGTAAGTGTTTGTGGACAGCCAGGAGTGTATACACACTGGGAACGTTCTTCGCACAGAAACAAGTAAGTGTTTGTTGGCAGCCAGTAATGTATACACACTGGGAACGTTCTTCGCACAGAAACAAGTACGTGTTTGTTGGCAGCCAGTAATGTATACACACTGGGAACGTTCTTCGCACAGAAACAAATAAGTGTTTGTGGGCAGCCAGGGATGTATACACACTGGGAACGGTCTTTCACAGAAACAAGTAAGTGTTTGTGGACAGCCAGTAATGTATACACACTGGGAACGGTCTTCGCACAGAAACAAGTAAGTGTTTGTGGGCAGCCAGGGATGTATACACACTGGGAACGGTCTTTCACAGAAACGTGTAAGTGTTTGTGGACAGCCAGGGATGTATACACACTGGGAACGGTCTTCGCACAGAAACAAGTAAGTGTTTGTGGACAGCCAGTAATGTATACACACTGGGAACGTTCTTCGCACAGAAACAAGTAAGTGTTTGTTGGCAGCCAGTAATGTATACACACTGGGAACGGTCTTCGCACAGAAACAAGTAAGTGTTTGTGGGCAGCCAGGGATGTATACACACTGGGAACGGTCTTTCACAGAAACGTGTAAGTGTTTGTGGACAGCCAGGGATGTATACACACTGGGAACGTTCTTCGCACAGAAACAAGTAAGTGTTTGTGGACAGCCAGTAATGTATACACACTGGGAACGTTCTTCGCACAGAAACAAGTAAGTGTTTGTTGGCAGCCAGTAATGTATACACACTGGGAACGGTCTTCGCACAGAAACAAGTAAGTGTTTGTGGGCAGCCAGGGATGTATACACACTGGGAACGGTCTTTCACAGAAACGTGTAAGTGTTTGTGGACAGCCAGTAATGTATACACACTGGGAACGGTCTTCGCACAGAAACAAGTAAGTGTTTGTGGACAGCCAGTAATGTATACACACTGGGAACGTTCTTCGCACAGAAACAAGTAAGTGTTTGTTGGCAGCCAGGAGTGTATACACACTGGGAACGGTCTTCGCACAGAAACAAGTAAGTGTTTGTGGACAGCCAGTAATGTATACACACTGGGAACGTTCTTCGCACAGAAACAAGTAAGTGTTTGTTGGCAGCCAGGAGTGTATACACACTGGGAACGTTCTTCGCACAGAAACAAGTAAGTGTTTGTGAACAGCCAGTAATGTATACACACTGGGAACGTTCTTCGCACAGAAACAAGTAAGTGTTTGTGGACAGCCAGTAATGTATACACACTGGGAACGTTCTTCGCACAGAAACAAGTAAGTTTTTGTTGGCAGCCAGGAGTGTATACACACTGGGAACGTTCTTCGCACAGAAACAAGTAAGTGTTTGTGGGCAGCCAGGAGTGTATACTCACTGGGAACGTTCTTCGCACAGAAACAAGTAAGTGTTTGTGAGCAGCCAGTAATGTATACACACTGGGAACGTTCTTCGCACAGAAACAAGTAAGTGTTTGTTGACAGCCAGGGATGTATACACACTGGGAACGTTCTTCGCACAGAAACGTGTAAGTGTTTGTGGGCAGCCAGCTGTCTCTACTCCCTTATCCTCTCTTTTGGGTCACGAGAAAAGGAGGCACGGGTGGCCGAGTCGTGTTTGGCGCCACAATTGCAGTGCAGAGTTAGGACCCTTAAGCAAGCCAGAAACCCATGACCGTGGGTTCGAATCCCGGTTCGCCTCGATTATGCTTCTAGGTTTGTCAGCACCATACCCGTGCTCGTGGGTTTCACTAAAGTGGTAAACGTCTAAGATCAGCATCATTTCGGGCTTTCCTCCTACATTAAGCTGACACGCCGTGATATAAAGGAAATCAAGGTACCTGACTTACGCACCTGTGAAGATCCGGGGTAGAAAAGGTCTTCAGCAACCCATGCTTGCCGTAAAAGGTGACTGCTTGTCGTAAGAGGCGACTAACGGGATCGGGTGGTCAGGCTCGCTGACTTGGGACGACGTGGGGCGTTGTTCACAATACCAATCACAAGTTCATCAAGTCCAGGCTCAAATATTGACAGACCGCCGTCGTATAGCCCGAATGTTGCTTACTGCGGTGTCATACAAAATTAATAATGAATTGATATTTGTGCAAAGTAGCCCCGCTATAAGGGACACCTGGAATATCAAAGACCCTGGGCTACGATTGCTTTCTAAAACAGGTCCTGATATATGTTGACGGTAATCGAGCGCTGTTGTGCTACTGGCCGCTTTCAAATATTGATGGTGCCAACCCCTCCTCCCCTGAATCCCAAATACCATCTAAATACCATCATTATTGCACATATAAGCGACTTCCATGCACGTATGAGTGTGTGACTGCTTGTACTAGTTCAGGACTGGTGCTAACCCACTGAGATACCATGACAGTTTAACATGAATACCCCACTGGGACAATGGAAATACTAACTCCGAGCCGACAAGTCCTTGTTTTAGTCCCGTTATGCCGAGCGACAGGCATTCTTTTGGTATGATGCGACCGGAGATCGAACCCCCGACCTTCCACTCTCCGGGCGGACTCTCTACCACTAGACTACGGAGGCGGTCTGACTTCAGTAAGGAGGTAGTTATGGTCACCCATGAATCAATCGGTGATGCCTGTGTATAAGATACAATTATCGGTACCGGTTGATCGATGGCGTTCGAGCGTAAATAGAACAGACCAGCTCTCAGCTTTAAGAAGTGGTGGGGTAGCCGAATGGTTACTGCGCTCGTCCCAACGAACGCCCCGTTTCGATTCTCAAGGGTAGAAAGAGTAAAGCCCATTTCTAGTGTACCCTGTCGCGATGTGCCTTGAAATACTTGATTGCTTTTCACTTTTCGAACAAGTTGAGACTTCCAATGTATGTAGCTGCACATATTCATTTCCTATTTCTGTCCTTGCATTTATTAAGAGATGTCGTTATTTCTTTTCTAGTACCCACTTCAGAGCCAACAAGGAACAACCAGACCGACATTATCCGCATGACCGCTCTACCCCCTGCTGCTTGTGCTGTGCTGGAGGCCATGGGAAAAGCCCTCCCTGCAAACGGGGGTCTCTGTGCCAAGTCGGAGACCGGTGGAGTCCCATGCATTGTAAGCGACCACTCGCCAAGACCAATATATCAGCCTCGTACCATGTGATTGTTACGGGGCACGGTAGCAGAGCTGCGTCCCAAAGGGGTGCCAGAAATCCCGGTTCGCCCTGATTATGTTTCTAGGTTTGTCAGCACCATACCCGTGCCCTAGGGTTTCCCCCAGTGGACCTGCATCACTTTGGACTTTCCGCCCACATCAATCTGGCATGCACTGATATAACTGGAATACGTTCAAAGCGGTGTTAAACAAAACTCAATCACTCACGCACCTTAAGTGTCACACCAATGATATTTCCGGTTAAGAATATAGGTCCTCGGCAAATATGTTGATTGTTTGGTGTCTGGATCATTTGTGTATTAGATGGTTACCATGTGTGTATCGAATATTTGTCGGATAAACCTACACATTGCTACGGCGTCTGGCAATGGTAGAGTTCGCACACGCCGCCTTATTTCATAAGCCTACTAGAAACTGAAAGGTGATGAAGCGTTGTGTATTCAAACCCGTTAAGTATTGACGATGTTGAACATTTAAGCGATTAGTTGTTCTCCATAGCAACTTTCATATTTACAACGGGACATGAAGTGTCCAGGATGAAAATACGGCTATTTCCATTTACAATTTTTGTTTTCAGAATGACAATGGTGGTGGGCTCGCATGCTTCAACACCGACACCCAACGCTGGTTCCTCCAGGGCACTGCTCTCGTCGACAACTGCAACGCAGCATCGGCCTCAAGTTTCGCTGATATCTCTCAATGTCTTACCTTCATAAACGACACATTGAACGGACGCACTGCTCCCGCTGTGTAAAGGACAACAACCTCAAATGACGACCTATTACAGTGACTAGACTCAAAGCCAGTTATGATGCAATAAATATGTTATTTTGTCAAAGTAAACCTCTTCTGTTTTCACTTACACTGTTTTACGAAGTTATGCTGTGACGAGGGAATGTTGTTTTACGCTAGGGAGAATTTAGTCTGGCTGTAGGCCGGGCATGGCAAACCAGCGGTTGACTGTAAGGGCAACGATACACATTGACTAGACACGATGGAACAAAGTCAGATCATTTTCGCCCTGGTTCGATTAACCACATGGGTACAATGTGTGAAGCCCATTTATGGTGTCCCCTGTCGTGATAATGCTGGAATATTGCCAATAGCGGTGTTAAACCATACTCGTTCGCTCATTTCTTTACCACCTCGATTCTGAAAGTTTGATTTGTACAACTGTAAACCAACACTGTATACAAATATTCCGTGGACGGTGCTCCCTTTTTGAGTATCGATGCCCAGACACGCAGAAACTAAAGGGTAAACATGTGACTGGTCATTTATTAAAGGGGTGGGAGGTTTTTGATGCACATATGTACTGAAAATAATGACCATCCCTAATGCTTGTCATAGTTTTTGAGTGGGGGCACGGGTGGCCCAGTCGTCTAAGGCACCGCGATTCGCTGTGCAGAGTTGTGTCCCTTGGGCACGCCAGAAACCTATGATTGTGGGTTCGAATCACGGTTCGCCCCGATTATGTTTCTAGGTTTGTCAGCACCATACCCGTGCTCGTGGGTTTCACCGACGTGGTAAATGTCTGAGACCTGCATCACTTTCCTCCCACATTAAGCTGACCCAGCAGTTGTGTATTGTGTGAAAGATAGTTTTAGTTTTTAAAAAGTTTTAAATCAAGACATTTTAAAAAAAATAACACCATGTGGAGGTAATCTTTTGGTGCAGACTAAGCGCCAGTACGATTCATTTTTTATATATAAAAGCGCTAACTTAATATATTTTCAATTTAAACTTTCTTTCTCAGTCCTCAAACAAGAGCATGTGTCATGAAAAACTAAGCAATTTCAACTGACCTAATATGGAGGAAAGTCGAAGGTGATACAGATGACAGAAATATACAATATTGGGGATGAACTCAGGAAAAACAGGTGAGCACAGGAATGGTGCTGAGAAACCAAAGATTATACAAACACTAAACACCCATAAGGACATGAACAAATGGCTACTTCAACAGTATTTCTGTTATATCATGGCGTGTCAGCATGAGAAAAGACAGCATTAACATTCCCCGGCTGAGGTGAGGTAAGGTGAAATGAGGCTTCACATGGCGTTCAAGATTATTGCACTTATAGCTACGTGCATGCACGTGTATATGTGTGGCTGCTTGAACTAGTCCGGACTAATGCCGATTTTATAGTGCTAGCCCACCGGGAAACCATGCCACAGTTTCACATAATACCCCACTCAGACACAGTATATTGACTCTGAGCCGACTAGTCCTTGTTTTAGCCCCTTAATGCCTTATGATGTGAAGGGTAAGAAAAAGAACCATCTTTCAAAGAACTGTGGTATGACACGGCTGGGGATCGAACGCATGACCTTCAGCTCTCCAGTCAGACACTCTATCCACTAGACCACAGAGGCTGTCCACTCCTCGGCTGACTGACGCTTGGAAAAAAGTTGGCAAATGAAATAAAGTCACCATTAATTTTAACTGTAATGACAATGAGGATTGTGACAAGAATGTTGTTTCATCGAAAGGATCTGTTTTGTTGTTCATGATGTCAATCACTGGATTGTCTGGTCCAGACTTGATTACTTACAGACCCCCGTCATATAGCTGGAATATTGCTTAGTTAAACAACAAACAAAACATTTAAGCAAGCATGAAATGCTCATATCCCAATATTACATGTCCAGATGTGTGCAAGGCATTAGCCCCTATAAAGGTTCCTGCCAAGGAAACATTCTTTAACACTTCCAAACTATCAAAAGGCACCAGGCTACCACTAGACCTGTCTATGTGCCAAGTTTTGTGAAGAAATATTGAACATTTTTCAAGATCTGCTTCGAAACGAGCACTACAACCATTTTCAGTCTAAGTCAAAGTTGTTGCTAAGGAAACTCGAAAAATAATTTTTGGAGAAAAAAAACTATCAAAAGGCACCAGTTTATCACTAGACCAATCTATGTGCCAAGTTTGGTGACGTTTGGTTTGGTTTTCAAGATCTGCTCCAGATACAACCACTACTGACATTTTCGGTCTAAGTCAAAGTCGTTGCCATTGAAACTCATAAAGTAAACTTTTCAAAAATCACAAACTATCAAAAGGCACCAGTTTACCACTTGACCTTTCTCTGCGTCAAGTTTGGTTAAAATATCCCTCATGTTTTTTTAGTTCTGCTCCAGAAATGAAACAGAAAGACTGAAGGATGGATGGAAAGCACCCATTCCTATATTCCTATAAAAGTGGGTGGGGGGCCACAAACACACACACAGAGAACCTACACAACCACCCCCATCCCCAGCCCCACTATCACCCTATCCACCGCTGGATTCGCCACTTTGTGATATAACTGGAATACTGTCAACAAAAGTAGCCTCAAACCCAACTCACACCATTACACAGTAAGCAGCCAATTGGAGAGAACAAACAAATGGTCAAACAAATGCTGTGAAGGACCATCCATGGTCAGGACGACCTCCTGTCACATCCTAATGTCAGGGCACTGATTCAATTATTAAGATGACAGTCATCAGCAATGAGTCACGTCCTGCAGCCACAATGGCTACCCAATGGATGTCTGTCCACCAGAACCTTGAGGAACCACTTAAGAGCAGCAGGAATGGCGTCCAGGAGAGTCATCAATCATCCCCAACGAGCAGATCACCATCAGGGGTTCCGTTTGGCATGGTGTTTAGCAGGATGGGCTTGGAAGTGCAACTTGGAATCTCGTGCGCCTAACTTCTTTACTTTTATCATTATGGTATTGACCAAGACTCCTTGACTTTCATGCTACATTTCGGACAATGGTATGAATACACAAACCCCAGCCCATCAGTAATTTTTTTAATTAATACGCAGAGAACACTGTTAATCTGTAATACTAGTTAAATTGTCCAGATTAAATACTTTCTGGATTAAGTTAGAAGAAGAGGAAGAAGAAGAAGAAGAAGAGGAGGAGGGAGAAAAAGAGTGAGTGTATGAGTATGGTTTTACGCCACTTTTAGCAATATTCCAGCAATATCACGGCGGGGGACACCAGAAATGGGCTTCACACATTTTGCCCATGTGGCTAATCGAACCTGGGTCTTCGGCGTGAATAGGGAACGCTTTACCAACTAGGCTAAACCACCACCCCAGGAAGAAGAGGAAGAAGGACAAGAACAAGAAGAAGGATGAGGAGGAGAATGTCCATTGAATAAATGTAGAAGGTCCAAAAGATATTCATCCGGAAGGCAAAGTGTCCAGATTAACAGGGTCAGGACGAAGAGAATTTCACTGCATATTAATCACAAAAATCATAACTCAACACTTTACATAAATGAACATCAAATTATGCATGTATATATTTTATTTTCAATTTTTTTATTTGTTTACACTTGAATACCCAGATTTATTTCTAGAATATGTTCAGCTGCCAGTGTCTCTGTACAAGAAATCAATACACACTGGACATAGCACTGGGCTGCTTCCTGACAGTGATGCCTGCTTTCCTCACCAGCAGGCATCATTAAATCTTGCCTCAAAACACATACAAGCCAGCTGGAAGGACATCATGACGTCATCAAGACTGATGTGACATCAACTGCTGGTCACATCACTTTCGACTATGCTTGCATGTCGAGTTAACAAGTTCACAAGACTACTTGAATATTGCAACACAAAAATATTTGCCGAAAATAAATCTCTGCATGTTGTGAACTCATAATGACATATTTGTTCTGTGTCAATGGTGCAGCGGTATATAGCAAGCCAAAGTCCATTCAAGTTGTTATCGTGCCCTGAATCCTGAATACCATCTAATTTTTCAGTCTGAGTCTCATTTACTCACCCCTGAATCCCGAATACTACTTAACAGAAATCTCAAAACCACATGTCTGAATTCACTTCACAAAGGCAGAATGTCAGTCACAGACGAAAACCTATAGAACAAATTGATGGGGGCCTCAAAGGGTGAGATTTGTAGTTAAATTACTAAAAATGTAGTCGAAAAAATATAATATATAAAGGAATTTTATTACACACAGAAATATGTTTTCTTTCAAATGACTCTTCATACCAAATAAGATTTTATTTGGGGCCCGCATACCACACTGCTGAGCCCGAATACTCGCAAAACAGACCCCCAAATCCTGCATACCAAAGGTGGTTGGCACCCTCTTCAGCATCACAAGTTTTTGCTGCAAAAATCAAACATCAGACGAAGGTCCCATCCCCCAAAAAGTAACATCAGCATTAATTAAGGAAATTTGATTTTCAAACTCTCTTAGTGTGCAACATGTCAGCTTTTCTGTTAGCTCAACTTTTGTGAATGTCAAATATAGCATCCGATAATTGTCAATGAAATTTCTTCTTAAAACACTGAGGATGAACATAATCTCAAAATATATTTGTGTGTGTGAAGTGTCAGCAGAAAACATGACTTTGAAATTGGAAAAAATAATCCATTATGAAAATATATCAAAATATACTGAACAAAAAAACTTAATAGTTTGGGGGATATGTTAATGAAATTGTGTGCTCAGTCTTCATTTTGTTCAGTATAGTTGAAAATAGGCTGGGAGACCTATGATCCAACACATACAGTTAAACCCTGTTATCTCGAAACTACTGTGCTCTAACTTTGAGATGTTCGGACATTTGACAAAACAAGGCATGAACTAGTAACAGAATTATTGATACCACAGCAATATGATTGCAGTCAAGAAATTAAGAGCACAACACATCAAACTGAAATGATAAATAACAATTGTCACAAATTATGTACAGTGTACATGTACCTTATCTCACCAATATCGCCTCAAGCTTGTTAATTCACAGCTTGGATATTGTGAGTAACGTATCGCAGCTTGGAGTCCTTTAATCTGACCTTGATTAGCGCATGGAAGTGCCGCCATGTATTAACTCATGTCTCCTCGCAATGTATTAGTTCTCAATAAAGAATACCATTACAAGATAAGAACATAATCGGTACAACTGGTTTAAAGTGCACAGGGGCGGTCAGGTAGCCTAGTGGTTAAAGCGTTCGCTCATCACGCCGAAGACCCGGTTTCGAATCCCGACATGGGTACAATGTGTGAAGCCCATTTCTGGTGTCCCCCGCCGTGATATTGCTGGAATATTGATAAAAAGAGGCGTCAAACCAAACTCACTCACTCACTCACTTAAAGTGCACAGTACTTTTACAGCGATGTAAGACGTGTGAGGAAAGGTTCTAGATAAACTTGCGCTTCTCATAACTGTTAATGTGGCAAATGCCAATTTCAAGATAAAGGTACAAAATTCTATAGTACAGTCAAAGTTGGGTCTGAGTCCAAGGAACAAGAATTTAATATAAGCAGGCAAATATATATGCATTTGTATAGCAAAGCGGTCAAGACAGGAGAATAGGTTGGAGATATCTGTACATTCAAGGTAACAGGGTTCAACATAACTAAGTTTGACTGTAAATAATACATGTTACCGAGGCAAGGTAGTTAACTGACCGTAAAAGACCAGTTTCCACCCTTGACAAACTGGGCTGGAATTTCTGGGCTCATTAGTTTGAGTTATGTCACTTCCGCTGACCAATAAGATTCCACTTCTCATATCACTTGCATTTGCCTCAAACAAAATGGTGGCGCCCAGTCAAGACGATCAGATCGATAATCAAAATCTGAATGCAATAAAACGAATCTTACTTTGCGAGGCGCGACAAATCACGTGAGGACCTTGATTAAAAGATTAAAAGATTTGGAAAATATCTGTTGTCGCCGAGTTGGCTGTACACATGCTTAGCAAATCCTGCAATTGACCGAAATCTGCAAGGCAGTTCACGAATCAGATGTTGATTTTGGTACGCGATGTTGATTAGACAATGCATATACTCGTTAGTCCAGCCAAAATTCCAGCCTAGTTCAGCAAGGGTAAAAACTGGACTCTTAAAGTCAGTTTATTCCCTTGCCTGGGGAAGATGATACAGCCACATGACTCATACTCGCATCTGTATACAAAGCCCTTTACCACTGTACAGAATAAAAACATCTACATGTGTATGTTACATTATGTACAGGTATTAGTTTATAATGAAAATAACATTTGATTCTTCTCGGAAATAGAAGAATTTTCTCACTTGACAATGAAATGATTTTCTTTTGAAGAAAGCTGTTCCATCAAATTTGAAATTTTACTTCTGACAACAACCTTCTAAAGTTGTCTGAAAGTTCATATCACTGGTGTGAAAGACTGAAACTATAACCAGATACAATGGCTGTGTACTGTGATCAAGGGAAAAAATGTAAAAAGCGTTTAAGAGAGAAAAAATTTAGTCTCTTTTTCATTTTTTCTTCGTAAATTCAAATTTTCAGTTAATTCTGTGCCTAACAACCTCTCAAAGTTTTCTCTTTCTGAGCTGTGTAATTTCTGACACAAAGAATCATAGGCTAGATCCAGACGGCTTGAATTATACATATTTACCCTTCTTATCTACACTGTGTGACACACAAATCTTGAAAGTATTTTTTTTTAAATTCAAAAGTTTGCAACCCAAAATTCTTTATTTTATTTTTCCGAGTTCCGAACTTTCATTTAGCCATTTCATACAGAGGTGAAATATCAAGATAACTGCAAAGATTGATCAAGTCATAAAGTAACTTTGCCCTATCGTCCTGTGGCTTAACAGCTATAATGGTCGTCACGCTGGCACAACGTCAACATGTCCCAGCATGCATGATGCCAGATCAGCAAACTGTTCTCTCTCTAACATTGAGGGAGAACAATCCTTCAATACAGCAGACTACCAATCTCATTAAAATGAGATCTTAGTTCTCGCTATTGCTAAACAAAGATCTGAGGACATCCCATAACGGGTCATGTCAGAACGACCTTTGATCGAACCAATCAAAGCATCGCTTACCAGATCGTGAAAGTGACAGTCGGAATGTGTTTCCAAATCATGCAACCTCAAAAACGTTAACACAGGGTATTCCGAACGACAGTTACGGCCTGTACGACTGATTCCGTCAAAATTATCGTCTGTCTCTCGCTTCCGTAGGATTAACATTTGAACGGAGGAGGCGTTGCACAGTGCATGGGAAGCACTGCCATACAATCCCAACCATATATTAGACATTCCGGAATGTTCGATTGTTCAGTTTTCAAAATTTTAATCGAGAACATATTTTTCAAGCGTAGTCTGAAATGGAAGTCGCCAGGTTGAAACATGTGCCATAAAGCACGAGAAAGCTTCCTTCAGATTGGTCATTCCATTGGTCGGTCAAAGTCCGCGAAAGGGCGTTCTGACGTGACCCGTAATGGTATGTCCTCAGATCTTTGTTTAGCGGCAGCGAGAACTTAGATCTGATTTTAGTGAGATTGAGCAGACTACACACTAGGAAACCAATGCTGACAACTCCAGAACATCACCTTGTCAACAATAAGCAATATCAAGCTCCCTTGAGCCTGACACAAGTCATTGTTTATAGGTTGGAATTGCCACTGAGATTGTTACCAATTCTTTGCTTGTTTGTTTGTTTGTTTAGTTTCTTTGTTGTAAACACCACAATCAGCAATATTCTCGCCATATGACCACTATGACTGGACCAGACAAACCAGTGGTTGATATTATGAGCAACGATCCATGCCACCAGGGGATGTCGGTCACAGAACCTGACCTGTCATTTCATTTAGTTGCTAAGTAATCCAAGAATAGGTAGCTGGGGTCATATCTGACAAGGATTACTTACATGCAACCATGATAACTTTGTTAATGTATTGGGTTAAATCTCTGGGAAAATAGTAGGGCAGGGACGATACACCAACTGTGAGATTCGATATGTGTCACGATACCATGCTCACGATCTGATACATATAACGATATTTCATGTGCTCTTATCTGTGGTGAGGAGGCCATCTTTTTTCATGGTCAGGATGGCCCAAAACCTGGCACACTGACACTTTACAGTTGGCAGTGTCAAAATATGGGGCAGTGGTTGTAAATATTTATGTTTTCACTCCTAATTTTCACTACCAATTAGTGTTTAGTATTACAGTCATTGAAGCAAACATTTAAGGTAGGAGTCCATATTTTTTACTTTGTGGCGACATTCGATACTTATTTTAAACCTAGGAAAATGCACTAAAACACAGGGTAATTTTCTCAAACCCACACACATCAATAGTCTTTTTACAGTCAATTCACAAAGCATATCTACTATCACATTTGAAGGTATTCATCCATCATTCACAGGTATTGATATTGGGCAAGACAAACACACTTGTGTGTTCTGATACTTTCACAGCCAAGGAAGAACAATGTTCCTGGTTCAAACCTAGGAAGAGGTTTAGTGATTCCACATCACATCATCACGATGTCTGTATCTTCATCTCTGGGCACACCATGTGCTTCCTGTATCACATGCGCAATGGATGCCTCATTCAATCACTGACACATCATCTAAAACCTACAGAAAGTCTTTTGTGTCATGCAGACCACAAGAAGTCTGGTTGATCAGACACAAATAAGAACAGTGTCAAATGAAAGCAAGTCAGACATCAATCTCATTAAAATCCGAGGACATCCCATTGGGGGTCACATCAGAATGAACTTTCATCCGACCAGTCAAAACTTACCAGATTGGAAAGTGACAGTCATCATTCATCATTCATTCTAAATGACAGCTATGGGCTGCACGACTGAATCCGTCAAAATCATTGTCTATCTCTTGCTTCAATGGGATAAACATTTGAAATGGAAGAGATTTTCAATAATTCTTGTAAAGAAATGCCATAAATCTATAAAAGTCAACTTTCTTTTGTTCAGTTTTCAAATTCTGAGCTTTGTCAAAATAGTTTTCAAAGTGTAGGCTGGAAAGGAAGTTGCCAGTTTGATACTAGTGCTGTAAAGCTAGAGAAAGCTGCTTCCTGATTGGCTAATGTTGACTTTTTGTTAGTCATTTCATTGGTTGTTGGATAATGTTGACTTCTTGTTAGTCATTTCATTGGTTGTTGGATAATGTTGACTTCTTGTTAGTCATTTCATTGGTTGGTCAAAGTTCGGGATAGGTCGTTCTGACGTGACCTGTAATGGGATGTCCTAAGATCTCTGTGTAGCTGTACCGAGGCTGAAGATCTGGTCTTAATGAGATTGGTCACACATGTTCAAGTGTCAAATGAAAGCCAGTCTGACACTTTTAGGACAAACAACTATGTTGTAAAACTGTTTTCACCTGGTTAATACCTTAAACTTAGACACGGATATATATCAACCAATCCACAAAATCAAAATCATCATCATGCCAACAAGGCAAATAACAGGTTAGCCCGCCACTGGCGTTCTGTTCTGCCAATGATCTGAACACAACAACTACCCTAAGTTTATGTACACTATGGGAATTTCGACGGTCGTAAATCTCCAATATCCTTCATATCAGGCCCTTGTGACACTGTTATATTGAAGGCCATACTCTTGCCATACCAGCCAGCCGTGTATCATTTGAGTTAAGACTTCTTGTTGCCATGGCGACACTGGCACTATGACAGGAGGTCCCTATATTGTGTCTCTCGTTGTGCCTTGGCTCGAAGTCGGCTACTGCGCCGAGCTCGTGATGGTTTGGTGTCCTGGAAATTACAGCATTCCTCATCATCCTGGAGGTCCATGGCATCTGTGCTAAGGTAGTCCCACTTGGCCACCGTCCCATCCCACTGGAAGACAAGAAGAAATGCAGGGTTCATACAGATGTCACACACATTATCAACTTGTTCAGTGGGCTGGACTGTATTACAAAGTCATGTGCCTAAAGGGTGGTGCTCACTAGACACTGACCATCAAGCATTTCATTCCAAATTGGTTCACAAATGTTTCACTCCTATCGTTCATGTAATAATAATACAAACAGGAACGATATTAATAATAATGTAGCATTAATGATTATCATCATTATCACAATGATGATGATGATGATGATGATGATGATGATGATGATGATGATGATACCACTGTTACTCACTGATGTGCTCATGATGATGTTCTCATATGGGTGCCAGGATACATCTCGCACACACGCTCTGTGGCCCTCCAGCTTACGAACAATCTTCCCCGTGAGGAGATCATAAACTGAAAACAGTCAAGTATACATAGTTAACCTACATTTCATCTACCACCACCCACAGGTGGCATACATTGGTCAATAAATGTAACTACCACCCACAGGTGGCATCCATTGGTCAATAAATGTAACTACCACCCACAGGTGGCATCCATTGGTCAATAAATGTAACTACCACCCACAGGTGGCATCCAATTAGTCAATAAATGTAACCACCACCCACAGGTGGCATCCAATTAGTCAATAAATGTAACCACCACCCACACGTGGCATCCATTGGTCAATAAATGTAGCCACCACCCACAGGTGGCATCCAATTAGTCAATAAATGTAACCACCACCCACACGTGGCATCCATTGGTCAATAAATGTAGCCACCACCCACAGGTGGCATCCAATTAGTCAATAAATGTAACCACCACCCACCGGTGGCATCCATTGCTACCGCCAAACAAAGATCTGAGGACATCCCGTTACAGGTCATGTCAGAACGATCTCTCGCGAACTTTGACCGTTCAATGTAATGACTGACAAGAAATCGACATTAGCCAATCAGAAGGCAGCTTTATCGAGTTTTACAACACTAGTTTCAAACTGGCGACTATGCTTCGAAACATATTTTGACGTATTCTCGGTTAAAAAATTTAAGACTGATAATAAGAACATTCTAGATGGCCTAGATTGTATGGCTATATCATAAAACCTGTAACTGTCATTCAGAATACCCTCTGCTAAATATTTCGAGGTTGCAAGATCAGAAAACACATTCCGTCTGTCACTTTCATGATCTGGTAAGCGACGCTCTGATTGGTTGGATGAAAGGTCGTTCTGACATGACACGTAATGGGATGTCCTCAGATCTTTGTTTAGCGATAGCGAGAACTAAGATCTGATTTTAATGAGATTGGTTTGTGATCATTCAGGGAACATTAAGCATATAAAGGTTCCTGGTTCACCTGGAACAGAAGATGGTAACTAAAGCAGACAACTCACTGACAACGTTCCCTGTAGCACATCCGGAGTAGACATACTGCTGGCCCGTCGTGAACTGAGGCGAGAAGTGACAGCGGATCAGCGTGTGAAGGACACCGTGGCCCTTGAAGGTCATCAGTGACGTATCACCCGCAAGTCGATGACGCTTGCCCACTGAATCATAATAATAATGATGAAGAGGAGGAGTAGGAGGATTGTAATGGTAATGATCTTGATCAAGATAATAGTGAGGATATTAATACAAGGTCATTCAAAACCACAAGACTCTACACTAGCTCAAGCTACATGACTTTACCTTTGTCAATAGATCAGTAAAATTTTAATTTCAACTGGATTATTGTGGGCTGCTACTGGTAAGCCAGGATAAGTTGAGTTGGGACCTGACAATTAACCCTGTATGACTATGTATAAGGTTCGCCCACTGGCGCGTACCATTGTGAAGAAAGAGGTAGCGGGTGCGTCAAACAGTCTGATGGATATGTGCATGTCCTGTCTTGGCTAACAAGTTTTAGCTGCGAGTTCATTAGCACATAATAGTATGTGCTCATGCGACGTACCTGATGACTGTGTAAAGGGTGACAGCAAATTTGCATTGATAACAATAATAGAGAAGTATTGTGACAATGAAGCAAATTCATTTGTTGCAAAAATGGAATATATACTTCTATCACACGACTTTTAGAGAATTCTGGAATCAACTTGTCACACTGTCCTCTTAATAGTCTTATGAGCAACACGTGTGTCCATGGGAGTGAAGTCAATTTCATCGTCATGTCCTGTATGTGCACAACATGCACACCCCCTCTCTACCTGTAACAAACCAATCCAAATGCCCAAATTCTGTGCACCTCCTACTTGTCTCAAATGTGTTTGGTGAGTTGGTTCAACTTATCCTGGATTACCATTTTTTAGCAAGGGGGCAAATGTAATAACATAAGGTTCCTTTTTTAAGCAGACACTAGGGCTAGGACAAGTCCAAATTTACTACCCGGGTACCCATGCCCCAATTACCAGATCTTACCTGGGTACCCGGTGTTAGTCTCAAGAAATAGGTACAAATGTCCGATTGGTAATAGTTTGACCTTAGCCCTGGCAAATGTATTTAGATGCATGTATAAAACGATCTGGTCATGCATACACTGAAGTTGACAGAAGTTTTATCTCTTCAAACATTTAAAGTCTGAAGGAATGTGTGCATAGTCAGAAAGAAATACGAACATTAGTCACTTATAGTGTAACCGTGGAAGTTCTAGATAATTTTTGCCATTAAACAATATATCACGTGACTAACCACGGCTCCGTGTAGTCATGTGGGTATCTGGCCCCTGCGCAGGAACCACCCAACCCGAGTACCCGAGTTACCCGTCCCAGCCCTAGCAGACACCAGAGCGTTTAAAATCCTGTGACAGTGTGGGACAAGACTGAACCCCTAGAAACCCACAAAGCAGTCAGCTGGTCAAGCATGTTCCCCCATCTACCTACCATACTGCCATCTACAATAACCTGCAAGGGGCTTTCAATCAGTTTGTATACCCTATTCTGGTATTTTCTCTACTCCTGCTGTGAGGTTGGTAGTGGGTTCGTGGGAGCCACTGTTTGCCCTCCGTCCTTGTACTTACTCTTCCAGGGGACCTGTTGCCATCGGTAGTCCCATCTCTGGTTGGAGACAGCCTTCTTTGTGGCCTGTACAACAAACAGGGGACGTGATGAGGTGGAATGGGGTTTAATGTTGCCTACATTATTATTCCACTTATACAGCCACATGCACATCTCTTTTTTTGTTAGTGGGAGTGTTTGTAATGGTCCAAACTAATACCAATTTTATAGTGCAAACTGAGATACCATGCCACAGTTTAACATGGATACCCAACTCAGACGCAGTATACTGACTCTGAGCCGACCAGTCCTTGTCTTAAGACCCTTAATACCATGTGCCAGGAAGGGTAACAACAAGTACCATCATTTAACGTCTCCTGAATGAAAAGACCATGGGAGGGAACCACCGACCTTCTGTGTTTCAACATACAACTACAGCGATTTAAATCAGATGTGTAAGTGAACACACACTTTAAGGTTTCCAATGTGAAATCGGGCACTTTCTTACAAGCTTATGTGGTGATTTGGCCGTCAAATCAGCTGTTATAATCAGGAACATACAATTGGGATTTGAAACCTCTGATTCACCATTCTTAATCCAGTATGTTACAAAGACAGCAAGAATGTCAATTTAACAGAATGCCATTCAGCAAAACCAATAATGACATTTACAATAGACAGAGAACTGATGCCCCGGGATCCCAGCTTATGATGTTCATGACAGTTTCCCCAGCCAGAGGGGAATCCCACTCAATACACTGAATCTAAGCAGCCTTCAATTTCAGGGCCCTTTCTCACCAACCTCAAACAAGGTTGTGTTGACTCTACATAATCATCAGCGTGCCACATATATTCGCCAGTTTTACACAGTGGAGGCATGGTTGACAACAACCATGTGTCTACATTGACATCATCAGTTAGAGCCCAAGGTGAAGCTTAGAACCAAAGCACCAATAACGTTTAAACAACAACAATTAAATTTTCGTTGTGTTCATGGAAATTCCTGCATTCTGATTAGCTGAATTAGTCACGTGTTATTGCATTCATTTCCCAATGAATGTAAAAACTTAAGCCACGCCCACCACGGCACACTACTTTTATTACTGCGGAATGTCGGGGAATCCCAATATTACAGCGGAGGGAATTCCCTTTCTGCTCACGTGTATCGTCATGTACAGGACATTTAGCGACTTTCATGCATAGTCATTGTCCAAACTACCCTTTGAAACTGAAGGCCAAGAATCACGCAGTAAATGACCATGTTATTTGAAACAGCCGCCTTCTCTCGGACATATTTCTTCCGGTTCGTTACAGTCTGACTGTTGCAGTTCTTTACGCCTCTTGCCTTAATTGACAGGTCCAATGAACATTGTTTTAATCCCAATCTCCGTTGATTGGCTACTGACTGTAAGCGTGTCAAGTTATGTGCATAAATTAAACGATCACCTGATTCATGTCACGCCACTGTATGTATTCCTACACCTGGAATGTTTATCAATGTCGTCATTTTTGTCTGTTTTGATATATGCAACTGTTTTGGGTTAAACTATTGTAGATAAAACAGGTTTTACGTTGTTGAATTCAATTATAAGCATTGACTGTATATTTTTTTCGGTTCATTGAGGTATGAATCGAAAAACCGATGTGCAAACTTTTGTAAGAATCCGCTACGCAGATTCATACAGTTTGCACATCAGTTTTTCGATTCATACCTCAATGAACCGAAAAAAATACACAGTCAATCCTTAATTGTTTTAATGGCCATGTAAGAAGTAGGGATGTTGCAATGCAGGGGTCACACAATACGATAGATATCTCGATACAGAAGCCACGATACTATACGCATCTCGATACTGCATATTCAACATTTTTTGCAGTCATTTGACTGAGAATAGAGTCCATAGACTCTCTCATTAAGGTAAGGAAGGACAACTGACAACTGACTTATACCCATCAACATGACTGAGTCAAGCTAACTATTCTGTATGAGAAACTAATAAGAAACAAACAAGTTTACGTACTGTAATGTGACCAGAATCATGGAAAAGCTGGTCTGTCTTATTATCTGGGCGGATTCGTAGAGACGACCAAGAAAGTTATGAATTAAAAAAATAGTTTTAATAGCTTATTGGTATTGATGCGAGATCAACATGGACAATCAGTATGGGGTTAACTGTGAATCGATGCAAAATTAAATGTAACAGATATCATATTATATCATATCATATCATATCATATCATATCATATCATATCATATCATATCTCATATCATATCATATCTCATATCATATCATATCATATCATCGTTGGTGTACCAACGACTTGCAACATCACTAAATACAAGTATCTTCAAGAACTAAAAACCACTGTATGCATCACCCCAGCATGATGAACCTGAATTGTGTTCCCTGAGAACTGACTTCAGATATGTGCAGAAACATACATACTATTTCAGAGAGGTGGGGCCGGGTAGTGGCAAAAACATTGCATAAATATATTTCGATACAGGTATCTGCATTGCAACACATACAGCAAATGAGATATATTGGGAGCTAAAGTGTTACAGTGACTGACACTAATTATACATGCTGGTCCTGGTTTTTTTAAACTAAAGTAAATATAACTCAGTACGACCAGTTGCCACCAGTTTGTAGTCATGGCTACAGGGGAGATAATGTAAGACAGAACGATTACTAACATGTTTCTGGCGTTTTGTTAATCAATTTCGAAGCGAAACATCATTTATGAATGAATTTCTTGTTAGTTAGTGAAACAATATGAATATTAACAAAACTTGTTATATTTTTTACCCAAAATACCCAATAACAAAAAGAGCATTGCAATATGTTTGTATCATTGGTAAGCATATTGCAGTATACTGTTATATCAGTAATACCAAGCAGTCCTGCTCTTGGGTGACAATCATCTTTCAGCAACTAAACATGCACAAAACAAAACATCAACAGAAACAAGTAGGTACATCTGTCTTACATCAATGCCATCCTTGTTTGAAAAGTGCCGCATGTCCCAGAGCTTGATTGTCTGGTCCTTGGAGTTGGATAACAGGAAGCGGGCATCTTTCTGCAACATAATGCTGCTCTCATCACCATCACCATCGACTCAGTTTGGTCACTGCTTTCCAGTCAGTAATCCATCAAACAAGAGTCAGGGCCCACTTACTCAAAGCGATCTTAGCGCTATTACTATTGTAAACCTATGTTAAAGTGTGGGAGTTACAATCATCTTAGCGCTTAGATAGCTTTGAGCAAGTAAGCCCTGGAGATAACATCCCCCCAGTCTGTTGCAAATCGGAAATTGAGTTTGGCTACTTATACCCCACTTTTGGTTCATTGCCATTGGATACCTTCAGTGCACTGGAAAATAATGTTGTTCAGTATTTTTCAATATCCCAAATCATCAAAAGGCACCAGCACCACTAGACTGATCTGTATAGCACTACTTTCATTTTCAGTAAAGTCCAACTTGTTGTCATGAAATAAAAAAAAAAAATAAAAAATAAAAAACTTAAATTATTAAAAGGCACCAGTTTACCACTAGACTGATATGTATAGCACATTTCAACAAGAAATATTCAAATGTGTAGGAGATCTGCTCCGGAAAAGGAAAGCGGACAGAGGACAGACAGACATACTGATTGCTATATCCCCTCATTTTTAACCCAGGGGGATAAAAGAAGAACACTGTACAATATTTCAAATGCAGGGTTACAAATAAGCATGAAATTCAAGGGGTCCTTGTCATAGCCCTAATGTATAAGTTAAGATTGAGGAGGTCTCTAGAGATTTTGAAGAAAAGCTGAAGGGCTGCAGGACCCCCCCCCCCTTTCAGTTTGAACACTGCAATGTATACATGTGTCAACATAGTTAATAAATTATTTTAAATTACACATTGATATTTGAATAAATGTAATGTACAAAATTGACATTTTGAGAGATAACTGTCGGAGCAGCGATGTTAAAGTATCAGAATCCTGTGTGTAATTTTAGAAACACAACTGATGATCATACAAGTTTCAGCTTCACCATGTTCATTATTGCTGTCAAATGGAAACTATAATGAGGGGGGATAAACAAAAATGTGTTCACATGCACCTTCATGTCAGGTTAGCTAACAACATAAGGTGAGCTACAATTGCATGTGTAGAGCCAGGATTTTTCAAAGGAAGTCAATATTTTGGAATTTCACCAGTCTACTAGATCCGAGTTCCTGGGAAATAGGGGGATCAGGGCCTATTGGTATCCTCCAGTGAAATGATCTTCTCTTTCAGATGTTCTTTCCTCACTCACCTTAGAATCGATGTATGTGATGCCATCATGGTGTCCCGCCATCACACCAACAGGAAGTGGGTCTTCCTCCCGTAACGTCCGCCTGTCCCACACCTGCCGCACCAACACTCACATCATTCAAATTTTAGTTTTGATGAATTTCATATTAACTAGTACAGATTCATACAAGTCATAATATCAGTTGATCATAAGGGGACTTCACATTGAGTTGATCATAACGGGACTTCACATTGAGTTGATCATAAGAGGACTTCACGTTGAGTTGATCATAAGGGTACTTCACATTTAGTTGATCATAAGGGGACTTCACATTGAGTTGATCATAAGGGGACTTCACATTGAGTTGATCATAAGGGTACTTCACTTTGAGTTGATCATAACAGGACTTCACATTGAGTTGATCATAAGTGGACTTCACATTGAGTTGATCATAAGGGGACTTCACATTGAGTTGATCATAAGGGGACTTCACTTTGAGTTGATCATAAGGGGACTTCATGTTTAGTTGATCATAAGGGGACTTCACACTTAGTTGATTATAAGGGGACTTCATGTTTAGTTTATTATAAGGTAAGTTCATGTTAAGCTAATTCAGCTTTGTTCCCACTGCAAACCATCACATGCACATCACATCAATGTGACACAGACTGCAAGTGTTATCACATTCATAGAACATATGAGCACCAGTATGGAGCTGACACACCAAGGATCATGATCATGTCCAGTTGGGGAGTCAAACCGACAACTGCATCTCCTTGCACAATTAAGGGACACAACTCTGTAAAGAGTATTGTAGCATCTTGAGCCGCAAGGCCACCTGCGCTTGTTTCCTAAAGTGAAGATGTTTAGCATCCATGCTCCAGTATTCATGATTCATGGACAAAGTCTCTGTCACTAACCTTGACAAGACCATCATCACCGCCACTGAACAGGATCTGCGAACTGTCATCAGCAAATGACACAGCATTGACATCATCATCATGGGCACTTATCTGGCAAATAAACATTTAACTGTAGAAATATATCATGAAATGATAAAACAGACTCCAAAAATATACATAAAAACTACATGATCCAGGGGAGGTAACTCACTGCTCACAACTTCATCTGCCTGTCTGTTTGTTGTTTAACACCGCACTCAGCAATATTCCAGCCATTTGACGGCAGTCTGTAAATAATCGAGTCTGGACCAGACAATCCAATGATTGACATCATGAGCACCAATCCACGCAATTGGGATACGATGACATGCATCAAACAAGTTAGCGAGCTTGTCCACCCAATCCTGTTAGTCGCCTCTTATGACAAGCATGGTCGCCAAAGGCAAGCATGGGCTGCTGAAGGCCTTTTCTCTACCCAGATCTTTACTGGTAACTAGGGGGTGTAACGACTGAAACAACTATCAATCACGTCACAACTATCACTATCTGTTGCCTGACGGCAAAACAAGTACCATCTAACACTATCAACAGAAATCACAAAATGAAGAAAAATGATTTAATTGTCCATTCAGTTGGGCAGGGACAAGTCCAAATTTACTACCCGGGTACCCAACCCCTTACTACCCAACCCAACTCAGGTACCCAACACCCTATTACCCGACCCTACCTGGTACCCAACACCTGACACCTGACACCCTGTTACTCGACCCCATCCGGATACCCACTACAGGTCTCAAGGGTTGGGTACAAAATGTCCGATTGGGAATTGTTTTATCAGAGCCCTGACAAAAACAATTTACAAACACATATAAAATGATCTGATCATGCATACACTGACGTTGACTAAAGTTTCACCTTTACTTAAATGTATGAAAGTCAGAAATAATGCGTGCATAGTCAGAAAGAAATGCAAACATAAGCGATATTGTTATTGTAATTAGACAATTTATCACATAACTAACCACAGGTCCAGGTAGTCCTGTGGGTACAATGGTCCTACTCAGTACCCACCCGACCCAAGTGCCCAAGTTAACCATCCCAGCCCTGTCAGGCAGGGTATTTAAAACAGTGATTATTCAAAGGACATTCAATGATAAAGCGATTATTACCCTTGTGTGTTTCCATATCTTAAATATCATATTTAAGGAAAAAAACTGTATTATACTTGCAAAATTCAGTTAATAATCACAATAAACACACCCTCAATGTCCGCTGGTTACT
This sequence comes from Haliotis rufescens, assembly GCF_023055435.1. Classification (NCBI taxonomy): domain Eukaryota; kingdom Metazoa; phylum Mollusca; class Gastropoda; order Lepetellida; family Haliotidae; genus Haliotis; species Haliotis rufescens. Next base: position 1,179,496 of record NW_025963879.1, read on the forward strand.
CTCTCGGTCATACACATACAAGTGACGATCGTTGGCTCTGAAACAAATTGATGCCATTTTACTTATCCAAATAATTGGAGATTGAATTCATACTTAAAAGCATGGAGCAAAAATCAAAAAGATTTTTATTCATCAAAAGTAAATTTGACTTAAGGATATGAAACTTTTTAGATAGATGGATATATGACTGAATAAAATTGCACTCAGAACCTATACAATTCCTTTTTGCTAATTCTTGAATTTGGAGATAAACATTATGAGTTTGTAGGTGTTATTGAGTATTCTATGCCCAGTAATCCCATTATTCAACCAATCAGATTACAGCACACACAACCATTCATTTAAAAAATCAACTCATTACCTTTTGGTTTCTTGGTTCTAATTTTTATTCAATCCTAACAATGCAACACTATATGAAACATGTTAACAATTCATACCCTCCTAATATCTCCCTGTTGTCTGACGAAAAGGTCAGTGAAAAAATACAGAAACTCTGGTCGCCCGGCAACAGAGGCAATGCTTCATGAATATCATGATCACCGTAGATGTTGCATAGATGAACTAGAAACAAAAAGACAAAATTAGACATTAATTGAGAAAAAAATACATTAAAAAAATCCTCCAAATGATAATCATTTGGTGAAAATAATCCACAATTGAAGTGATCCAAGGGAGTTAACTCTACAAAACTATTCTGAGTTATTCTGAAACAATATAACTCCAGCCAAACTTTACAATTATCCTGTTATTCACACAGTTTCTAAGGTGTTATACACCTAAGATAGTTCTACCGAGGAATTCACTACAAACCGAGGAAAAAAGATAAGTGTCACAGTATTTCTGTATTTGGTGATAATGTAGCACAATGACACACAGAATTTGTACCACATTTGACATAATAAGCACCCAGGGTGCTCTCAAAATTAGAAACAGGGGGCTCTTATTAGAACATTATTTTGGTGAAAAACAACCGAGTTGAAAGATCGTAAATTTCGAGGTTTATGCTTACAACCTGAAATATTTATGTACGACAGATAAATTTTTTCAGAATTTGATTGCCCACAATTAAGAGTGCATATAACACATGCATTATAGTCTTGTGTACATTGATCAATCAGAAGGGGTGCTAATTGGGATTGTTCACTAGCCAGTATATCAGCAAATATTGCCGTGGGCGTTTATTAGAGCGGGGCGCTCATTATGTCGAATACGGTAAGTATTATTAAAGACTTCATCCAATGTTCACAGATGGTAAACATACCTAAATAAGTTAAATTCTATTAATGTTATTTTCATAAAGATAGAGAAGGTGCATAATTTCCTTATGTTTGACTTAATAATGTCTTTGTTTGGACAAAAAGGTGTCAGTGAATACTTTCATTATAGACCAGTCAAAATTCCTAAAGCAGATATCGATTACTGGATTGTCTTGTCCAGACTTGATTATTTACAGAGTGCCGTCATGTAGTTTGAATATTGCTGAGTGCCATGTTAAACAATAAACAAAATACCCAGCATCAAGAACCAATGTAGTTTCACTAAACTGTAACCTGGTTGCCATACACCATACTTCTGTTGTGACGTGGGTGGAACTTAAAAACTTAAACGTGCAAGTTTTTATCCATTTTCTTAAATGTTAGCAAACTATATGATAGAAATATTGTAATCTTTCAGGGATTATTTCAGTATGGACATACATTCATGGGATGCCAAATGCTGTCTAATGCACACATATAAATGTTATAATATTAAACTGAGTGTAGCTTTATTCTCATTTGTCATTAGTTTTTATTGTTGAGTTCAAAGTAAAGTTGTCTCGACAGGATGCTTCATGAGCAGATAGGTAGTTCCACAGAGTTGCCTATCTGGCTGTCAGAATGGTATCATAATTCTAAACCCTGGTCTTGGAAGAAAGTGTCAAATATTTGAGAAGAGTGCACTGATGGTGAAGTACTCACTACTGTCAGACCAGCTGGAGTAGACGACGTAGTTCCCGTCTGGGCTGCAACACAACAACACACACTTCAGATCTTCATGTTTCACCATCTCATAAATAAATAAAAGTATTGCATAGCCACACCTCAGAAATACAATTCTTCAGGCCCTAAACTACAGCAGTTGATATTCCACATTGTAGCCTACCCACCTCAATGCAGTGTCCACCAAACCCACCTCAATACAGTGTCCACCCTAACCACAATAAAGTGTCTACCCTACCCACCTCAATACAGTGTCCACCCTACCCACCTCAATACAGTGTCCACCCTACCCACCTCAATACAGTGTCCACCCTACCCACAATACAGTGTCTACCCTACCCACCTCAATACAGTGTCCACTCTACCAACCTCAATACAGTGTCCACCCTACCCACCTCAATACAGTGTCCACCCTACCCACCTCAATACAGTGTCCACCCTACCAGCCTCAACACAGTGTCCACCCTACCCACCTCAATGCAGTCTCCACCCTACCCACCTCAACACAGTCTCCACCCTACCCACCTCAATACAGTGTCCACCCTACCCACCTCAATACAGTGTCCACCCTACCCACCTCAATACAGTGTCCACTCTACCAACCTCAACACAGTCTCCACCCTACCCACCTCAATACAGTGTCCACTCTACCCATCTCAACACAGTGTCCACCCTACCCACCTCAATACAGTGTCCACCCTACCCACCTCAATACAGTGTCCACCCTACCCACCTCAATACAGTGTCCACCCTACCCACCTCAATACAGTGTCCACTCTACCAACCTCAACACAGTCTCCACCCTACCCACCTCAATACAGTGTCCACCCTACCCACCTCAATACAGTGTCCACCCTACACACCTCAATGCAGTGTCTACCCTACCCACCTCAATACAGTGTCCACCCTACACACCTCAATACAGTGTCCACCCTACCCACCTCAATACAGTGTCCACCCTACACACCTCAATACAGTGTCCACTCTACCCACCTCAATACAGTGTCTACCCTACCCACCTCAATACAGTGTCCACTCTACCAACCTCAATACAGTGTCCACCCTACCCACCTCAATACAGTGTCTACCCTACCCACCTCAATACAGTCTCCACTCTACCCACCTCAACACAGTGTCCACTCTACCCACCTCAATACAGTCTCCACCCTACCCACCTCAACACAGTGTCCAGATTACCCACCTGAATGCAGTGTCCACCCTACCCACCTCAACACAGTGTCCACCCTACCCACCTCAATACAGTCTCCACCCTACCCACCTCAATATAGTGTCCACCCTACCCACCTCAACACAGTGTCCACCCTACACACCTCAACACAGTGTCCACCCTACACACCTCAACACAGTGTCCACTCTACCCACCTCAACACAGTGTCCACCCTACACACCTCAACACAGTGTCCACCCTACACACCTCAACACAGTGTCCACTCTACCCACCTCAACACAGTGTCCACCCTACACACCTCAACACAGTGTCCACCCTACACACCTCAACACAGTGTCCACCCTACACACCTCAACACAGTGTCCACCCTACCCACCTCAACACAGTGTCCACTCTACCCACCTCAACACAGTGTCCACTCTACCCACCTCAATGCAGTGTCCACTCTACCCACCTCAACACAGTGTCCACTCTACCCACCTCAACACAGTGTCCTCTCTACCCACCTCAACACAGTGTCCACTCTACCCACCTCAACACAGTGTCCACTCTACCCACCTCAATGCAGTGTCCACCCTACCCATCTCAACACAGTGTCCACCCTACCCACCTCAACACAGTGTCCACTCTACCCACCTCAACACAGTGTCCACTCTACCCACCTCAACACAGTGTCCACTCTACCCACCTCAACACAGTGTCCACTCTACCCACCTCAATGCAGTGTCCACTCTACCCACCTCAACACAGTGTCCACCCTACCCACCTCAACACAGTGTCCACCCTACCCACCTCAACACAGTGTCCACTCTACCCACCTCAACACAGTGTCCACTCTACCCACCTCAACACAGTGTCCACTCTACCCACCTCAATGCAGTGTCCACTCTACCCACCTCAACACAGTGACCACTCTACCCACCTCAACACAGTGTCCACTCTACCCACCTCAACACAGTGTCCACTCTACCCACCTCAATGCAGTGTCCACCCTACCCATCTCAACACAGTGTCCACCCTACCCACCTCAACACAGTGTCCACCCTACCCATCTCAACACAGTGTCCACCCTACCCACCTCAACACAGTGTCCACTGTACCCACCTCAATGCAGTGTCCACTCTACCCACCTCAACACAGTGTCCACTCTACCCACCTCAACACAGTGTCCACTCTACCCACCTCAACACAGTGTCCACCCTACCCACCTCAACACAGTGTCCACTCTACCCACCTCAACACAGTGTCCACTCTACCCACCTCAACACAGTGTCCACCCTACCCATCTCAACACAGTGTCCACCCTACCCACCTCAACACAGTGTCCACTCTACCCACCTCAATGCAGTGTCCACTCTACCCACCTCAATGCAGTGTCCACTCTACCCACCTCAACACAGTGTCCACTCTACCCACCTCAATGCAGTGTCCACTCTACCCACCTCAATACAGTGTCCACTCTACCCACCTCAATGCAGTGTCCACTCTACCCATCTCAACACAGTGTCCACTCTACCCACCTCAACACAGTGTCCACTCTACCCACCTCAATGCAGTGTCCACTCTACCCACCTCAACACAGTGTCCACTCTACCCACCTCAACACAGTGTCCAGATTACCCACCTGAATGCAGTGTCTACCCTACCCACCTGAATGCAGTGTCCAGCACACTCCAGCCTACGTCCCGTGCACGAATTGTCTTGAACAGTTTAAAGTCATCGTTGGTTGTGTCATAGATTCGCACATGTTGATCTGAATAGGAAAATGATAAACATTATACTTATCATTCCAATAACTACTCAATGCACCCAAATATCAATTATCTTATACAGAAATGATCAATTGTGGTCAGCATCACCCTGTACTGAAAGTGAAAGTGAGTGAGTATAGTTTTACGTCGCTTTTAGCAATATTCAAGCAATATCACAGCGAGGGGCACCAGAAATGGGCTTCACACATGGTACCCATGTGGGGAATCAACCCCAGGCCTGAGCGAACACTTTAACCACTAGGCTACCCCACCACCCCACTGTACTGAAAATGCTGTTGTGAAAAATAGTAACTGTCGTCTCCTCCATTCAGAGAAAAATATTGTATATCTTCAAGAGTCACTGAAACCAATACAACATCCCCTCATCCCCTTCCCGCCCTACAGAACATTAAAACGTTGGTCCCTGAGCCAAGTATGGATCATGTAGGGTTAAACGGATCTCACCCTGCGCAGCAGTCAAGAATATATTCCCTTCCTTCGAGAAGGCACCACAGAAAGCCTTGTGATGATAGGACGCCAACTTGGTGAAGTTGTTGGGGAGAAACCTGCAAACACCATAACACGCATTACTTCTGGGCATTTTTTAGGGCAAAAAGCATATTCCTTATCTATTCATTTACATCATGTTATCAGCAGGTACTACCATCCAGAGGGTGGAAAGCATGGTCTTTTTTTAAGCATTTTATTGCTTTATTATCATGTTTCACACTTATAGCATGGTCTTTTTTTAAGCATTCTATTGTATTGTTATCATATTATTTGTTGCTGTGTGTACATCACTTCTTAACGTTATGACAGGACAGGCCAACTATCAACAACGTCTGAACGTGGCAGTGACATCTCATAGACTAGGGTTAGAGTAGCTTCCCTTTGAAAAAGGGCAGTTACTCTAGTTAACAGACCGATGGATTGCCGCCAAATGCAAGTAAAAACAATTGCTGTTTTACATATATGTTGCTTCGCCACTGTATAAGAAACAGATTTCAGTTGGAACTATATTAGCTACTGTCACTGTCCGACTGACACATCACTTACCCTGTGACGTAAAAAATATTTGGAAAACTCGCAATGTTTCGATAATGTTTGTGAGAGAGGGAAAGCAATTTCCAAGCACAGAATTAAAGAATGACATTATATGATAAAGAGGTTATCACACTTGTGTGTTTGGGGATGGTAAATATCCTGTATTAGGTATAAACACTATGTATTTAGCTCGCACAGGCTTGCTAAAACACTGTTTATTCCTAATGCAGGATATTTACCATCCCCACACACACTCGCGTGATGACCTCTATTTATCCAGATATCTCTGCTCAAATGTGGTTTATTTGTTCCCTGACCAGTGGATCCATATGCATTCCAGTTATAATTTTCAACTCCCTGAGGAGTATACAACCCAAGCTGCCATCAGGTGCTAGAGGGTTCTTAAATCCACCTGACATATCGAGTAGCCATTTCCTGATGTGTGAATGGGTACACCACTCCTGTGTGCATGTTCATGTTTCAACCATGGATATTCTGTATACAATCTTAAACTTTCCAAGATGAATGAACTGATATTTTCAAAAGCATAATTCAAATATGCAAAAGTCAAACAGGTTTTAAAACAACCAAATCATACACAATCACAATTTATAAGTTACAAACACAGTCAATGAAATTTCAATTAGCGAGGAGGAACTTAATTTTCCAGAACTGTTGTTTGGTTGTTTGTTTGTTTGTTGTTCAATGTCGCACTCAGCAATATTCCAGCTATATGACGGCTGTCTATAAATAATCGAGTCTGGACCAGACAAGCCAGTGACTGACATCATGAACATCGATCCACGCAATTGGGATACGATGACATGCATCAACCAAATCAGTGAGTCTGACCACCCGATCCCATAAGTCACCTCTTGTGACAGTCACCTTTTACGACAAGCATGGGTTGCTGAAGACCTATTCTACCCCGAATCTTCGCGGGTCCATAACTCTTTAACATGCCATGCCATTTTTAAAAATATTTTTCAACCACCAACCCAATGGTTTTGTAAAACATTTGTAGAAAAGATATTACAGTTTCATTGTTAAACATATTTAACTGATTATAAAGTGGCCTTCAAACATGCAACACCATATCTGTGCACTTGAATTATTATCTGTCCGTCATACATGTGTCATAAACAAATGTTGACATTGGGACAGACAATCTTGAATTCCTTGTAGCTCTTAAGGTAAGCTCAAACTATATCAGGTATATGTCACCTGTTGTTGATGACACAGCAGTCTCCAGCTGTAAACTGCTGCTGTCTGTTCATCCCAATCTCCCGCTGAAACACAGATGATGGCATGTCAGTCCCAGACAAATTCTGCAATTCTGTGATTGCAGAAAGATTTGCAGAAAGTGTAACTTACCGCAGAATTGCAGAAAAATTACAGAATTTGCTTTTTTTCACTCATTTTCAAGCTCGTTCTATCCAATTTTTCACTCAAATGATGCCCAAACATTTAGCATGCAATTCAAACATACAAAAATATGAATCCTGAAATAAAACAAAATTTTAAAAATATCATTTTCTCATAAACCATGTTTACATCTAATAATGGGGAATACAGTAAATTTCAGGTTGTTATCTGAACATGTTTCCATGATAGCTTTTCTGATCTAGTATTTTGGTTTGATGGATCAACAAACAGCATAAACCACTGGTTTAAAGAAAATATGGCCCAAGTATACGTGTGGGGGACTGAAGCCATGTGACTCTTATCATGTTTGGCCTCACCTGCTTGACAAGGTGTGGGACTGTGGTATTGTAAGGTGAGCGTCGCTTCATCGCTCGGCCGGACTGACGCATCACGATGCTCTGAATGTCGTTGGTCTTTAAAACAGAGCAGAAACTCTGTCAATTGAGTGCAATTACATAATCACATGTACTTCTCCACATCTTTTAAACATCTATTGACATGAATAAGCAAAAATATATTTAAGTTAACTCTAAAGAAAATAATATGTGTAGTACTTTCAATAATTGTCATATACAAGTTTGTGATATAACTAATCCATGATTGTTTTGTTTGTTTGTTGTTAAATGCCTACTCAGCAATATTCCAGCCATATGACGGCGGTCTGTAAACAATTGAGTCTGGACCAGACAAACCAGGGAATGACATGATGAGCATCAATCTATGCAGTTGAGATACAAGGACATGCATCAACCAAGGCAGCGAGCCTGACCATCCGATTGTGTTAGTGGCCTCCTAGAAAACCAATTCTAAGTATGCTAATGTGGAACATTATGCAGTTGGGGTATGTTGGCAATTTAAAGAGACTGCATGTCATTTCAAAACTCCAGGTCCAATTCCTCACTTGGGTAAAATGTAGGAAGCCCATTTCTGGTGTGATGGTGCCGGAATAATGGTAAAAGCACCATAAAATCATACACACTCACTCACTCTATATTATCATGATTATCACATCAACCTCATACAGATGACACACTGTAAAAAAAGTCAATTTATGTGGAAATATGTAATCAGGTCCTTTTGCAGATCAGCTAGCGGTCGATATTCTGAGCATCAGTGTTGTCAGGGTATGATGAATAACAAGATACGCCACTGCTGAGAATTGACACTCATACTCTGACCTCATGTTCGCCAACTCTTACAACAAGCTGAAGATAAGGCTACTATACCTCCAGGTGAGGTCAGGTGAAATGGGATTTAACATCTCATTCAAGATTACTGCACTTACATAGCGAGGAGCATGCACGTGTTTGTGTGGCTGCTTGTACTAGTCCGGACTTAGCTGGTTTTATAGGGCTAGCACACTGAGATACCATGCTACACTTTAGCATCACAAGTCAGTATCTTGTGTGTCAGCCATGTGCATTGATGACTGCTGTGCAACATCGATACATGGAATGGATGAGGCAGTTGATGAAGGCCATAGGCACTTGAGCCCACACTCTGAGGAAAGCCTGACGCAGTTCAGCTGCAGTTGTCGGCCTCGGTCGGACGTCATTCAGCCGTCTTTGAATCTCGCCCCACAGGTGCTCAATGACATTTAAATCGGGACTGAGGGCAGACCACTGCATGGTTCTGGTGCCATTCAGTTCGAGGAAGTCTCTTGTTGCTCTCGCAGTGTGGGCACGGATGTTATCATGCTGAAACTCGTGGTTGCGGCGACGTGCCAAATGAGGTATGGCGTGTGGTCTCAAGACTTGATCAATGTACCGAGCTGCTGTGACACCATTGCCTCTCCCTGGACCAATGTTCTGGAAGACCACAGGGTCGACCCAATTCCACCCCACACCATGATGACTACCCCACGAGTCTCTCTCAACAACACAAGCATACGAATAACCTTCCCCACGGCATCAACAGACACTCTCTCTGCCATCTGCTGTTGAGATACAGTAACGGTTCTCGTCTGAGAAGGACTCTTCTCCACTGCGGGTGGTGCCAAAGCTGGTGCTGTGTTGCCCACTGGAGACGGTCCCAGCAATGGCGGGGTGTCAGAATGAGTCCTCGGCGTGGCCGGTGACAGTGGAGGTGTCTGCACGTCAATCGTCGACACACGGTGTCTGCACTAATGTGTCGCTGGTGTGTCCCCATGGTCTGTCGAGCAGTTTTCGCAAAGCGATCTTGAAGGTACTGTCGCACAATCTGACAATCCTGATGTTGGGTGGTGACCCTTGGTCTTCCACTACGTGGTCGGTCATCTGGAGTCATGGTGGTCTGGTACATTGCTGGAGCCTGTATATGGTCCTTACGTGCACTTGAAATGCATTGGCTACTTGCCGGGCGGTTTGTCCAGCTTGCAATCATCCAAGGGCTTGGTGTCACTGATTTCTTGTCAATCTTGGCATGTGGTAGCAATTCCATAACGAATGAATGGTATCCAATCTGGGTGGATATTTATAGGGCAAGAAATAGGGGAACGGATGTGCATTTCAATTTGCACGGAACTCACTCAGGTTACCATGGCCGTTGCCATGATGCGTTTGGGCGATCTGCTTTGTCTTTTAATCATGAAAATCATTTTTTCCGGACAAGGTAAGGTTAAATTTTAGAAACAATGACAAAAATTACCTAGATATTTAAATGACAACTTTTCATACAATGTTACTTGGGGTGATGTTTCTTTTGTGGTTCAGTATATATTGGAAAACATGCTTTCTTAACCAGTATAGCTAATGTCTCACAAACTTTTGACCATACTAAATGTGAAGAAAATACTAAACCAAGATATTTATAATAAGATACTATATGCATTTTTTCATTGCCATAAAACCATCATTTTTAATACAAATATTTCAGATTTTTCTAAATTTCAACATTAACCACTGGTCTGTCTAGTGTACACTAGATTGTTTACACACAGTCATCAAATAACTGGAATATTGCTGAGTGTGGTGTTTCGAATGCAACAAACAAACACAATGTTGTAAATCTCACACGTGTACCAGTCAATACGGAGTAATGGTACCAGTTGGTTGTGACAACAGTTCAACACTGCATCTAGTGCAAAGCAGCACGCTGGGCCGTCTATTGACACTGTCAGGTCACCTGTGTAATATCAGTGGTAAACACATGTCACATTCTACTGATTGATAAGATAAATACACTTACTGCTATACTGGTTGTGTCTGGGTTGGGGTCCTCTGCAAACAGAATTACACATGTGTTTAACTATCTCTGTACAGTAAAGGAAGTGTCATAATATTGGTTGCTACAAACATTGGAAATCTGCAAGGTGTATTTTGGGGTTAATATTCATGTTTCATTTTTTATAAAAAATAGGGGATTAAAAAAAAATATAATGGCCTAAAACATATCCATTCCTGTATCAATTGACAGCATACATCATTGTATGAACATTCAACATAAACATTCAACAATGAAATGCATTAGGAGAAAAATAAATGTTGGTTTATTCCAAAGCTAAAAGGTCTCAGAGCATTTTGAAAACAATGCACAAGTTCAAAGTGTTTATGCCATGTAAATAAGACATTTTTTTAGCACTTCCAGGAGTTTGGCTTTGCATTACAAACCTATATTAAGCTGAATCATTTAACATATTCAGTCAACGAGCACACGTCCAGAAAACAACAACTTGCACACTGATAAGAACAATGAGGTCAGATTATTTTATTTTCTATTTCACAGGTTTTTGTGTGAAAAGTCGTAGTTAGGCACAATGTGTCAAGGTTAAATATGCAAGTCTGTAGGATTGTCACAACACTGGTGGCTGGTCACAGTGACATGTGACACGGTGAAAGTCATCCCTCCAGAGATGGTGTGGTACTATATTCTATAGGCGCTCCAAACAGCCTGTATTTTAGGTGTACATGGAATGTGGTGAAAAGTTAAAAAAAACTTCATAAAAACAATCTCATTAAAATCAGATCTTACCGGTATTTCCCGCTAAAGATAAACAAAGATCTGAGGACATCCCATTACGGGTCACGTCAGAACTACCTTAATCAGACCAATCAGAGCGTCATTTACCAGATCATGAAAGTGACAGTTGGGATGTGTTTCCTTATCATCGAAAAATGAATCACAGGGTATCCTAAACGACAGTTACAGCCTTTATAACTTAATCTATACAATCTAGGGAATTGTATTAGCCATTCCAGAATACGCTTTTGTTTTCAAATTTGTAATCAAGAATAGTTTAAAACAGCTGTAAAGCACGAGAAAGCTGCTTTCAGATTGGCTAATATCGACTTCTTGTCAGTCATTCCATTGGTTGGGCAAAGTTCGCAAAAGGTCGTTCTGACATGACCCATAATGGGATGTCCTCAGATCTTTGAATGTACTGCTATTTGAGCAATATTCTTTAGTCCAGTCTGACAGTTTAAAATTTAGTATGCACATCTTCATGTGGTAACCATGGAAGTTTGAAAGTAGGATACAAATAGTTTCAGTATATAATTTTTCCACTTTTCATTTTTGGGGGGGTAGTTGAACACAATATGAGTCATTGCATATTGTCATCTGAAAACAACAACACAAAACATGTGATCCAAGGGACTTTTTGTTATGTCTACATACCATCTGGAGGTCTGGAGGAGTCCATATACTCCAGGTCCGAGGAAGAATCGTCATCCGAGGTCGCCCCGTCGGATGTCAGGATGCGGATCTGTCCACTGTCGGGGAAACAATACTGAGTGATTTACATGAAGCCTGAAAGACACAGCCAACATAACAACAATGAAACAAGTCGCCATGGTCACATCAACAATGATCAAAATGTCTTTCATTCAGTCCAACGACATGTATTATCAATTAACAGTTTAATGTCAGTGATTTAAGTATTATAATGTTAAACACAATCACTCGGAAATAATGTCATTAAGCAAGTTTAGTGTTCAGCCAATAGTGAAATTCTAAAACATTTACCTCCATTGAACATGTTAAAAAAAGCATCCAATAAGGTGTCAAAAAGATACTGACTCTGGTAGAAAAAATCATCAGGGTTTTACATGACGCAGAAATCTGCATCCAGTACACACAAATGTACAGAGGAGACTCAGAAAAAATGTATTGCACCCATTGGGAAGCACAAAAAATATTAATTGCACCGAAGTTTGTACAAGAAATATGAAGGTCGTGTCATCATAAAATAATTTAACATAACCCTCTCTTTGAACTTTTAAAAAAACAATCAGAAAACGATAACACCAAGACTGTAGACTTAGAATTCCATGATATAGTAAGGGGTGATGGCGATTCGATTGAATAATAACATCCCAAACCTAACTTTAGCTGTTTGACAACGTGATTGAACATTCCATCAAACCACAAATTTCCAAATAAGGCATATTCCACAAAATTCCAAATAAGGCATATTCAAATGACGTGTTGTTACAAGAGTGAGTTCAATCTTTTGAATTAAATGTGGAGTCTTTGAATGGCATTTCGAAGTGAAAGACATAAAGAAGAAAATAAAAGGATGTCCACTTCTTTATTATGAGTGAATAAGTGAATATGGTTTTACGCCACTTTTAGCAATATTCCAGCAATATCACGTGTTGTTACAAGAGTGAGTTCAATCTTTTGAATTAAATGTGGAGTCTTTGAATGACATTTCAAAGTGAAAGACATAAAGAAGAAAATAAAAGGATGTCCACTTCTTTATTATGAGTGAATGAGTGAATATGGTTTTACGCCACTTTTAGCAATATTCCAGCAATATCACGGCGGGGACACCAGAAATGGGCTTCACACATTGTACCCATGTCGGGAATCGAACCCAGGTCTTCGGCGTGACGAGCGAACGCTTTAACCACTGGGCTACCCGACCGCCCCTCTTTATTATGAGAATAAATAATAGAATAATGAAGAAGTTGACATCCATACATCTTCTTCCGAAAATGTGGAGTTTTATGTATCCACTGCTGTTACTGAACTGAAAGTGTTCACAACATGGGTGATCAGTGTTTTGCTTGTAATGTTAACACCATTTGACAAGGTGACCGAGAACAAAGACCATCATACACAGTTGGTGACTGTCATAACTGCTTGCTGAACTTGTTACACAAACTTGACACTGTACTTGGTGAGAAGCACTTGGTCCAGTGTTAAATACACACCTGTCCAACAGTCCGAGTCTGTTTTGCTGATGGACAATTAGTCTTACTTAGTTTACTAAGTTGACTGTCTACCAGTCTATTGTTCCAAGAACTAACATTAAACAGTACTATTCTTATGTTTACCCTTTTCTTCTTTTTTTTTCACTAGTCTAGAAAATTCTGGACTGGTAACATTTTATCTGATCTGTTAACTTTGCAATGTTGCCAGTCCAGTTGTGTTGTCTGAAATGTTGGGGAATTCTATACACTGCTAATCTAGTGCTCAATGACATTGTACATTGTTAACTTTGTTATTTATGTCATTATGTGTAGTGAACCAGCATAGTGAATAAACTCCAACATCTCATGCTAAAATGTGTCACTGTCTCAATGCGCGCAAGGGACACTCGCATTTTTGGCATGAATTTCCTGATTTGCAGTGCAAGATGTACATAAAGACTTTCTGCTGGATCACTCAACATATACTAGCATCCAAACACATGCCTCACTCACAACAAATTAAAAGATAAATTATACCAGAGGATGAGTATGTGATGTTTTGTTTGTAATTTTAACTTGAAATATCCATATCACATCCAAAAAGCTAACAGTCATGTTCTTCATGTACCCTTACCTCGAAAAACTCATTTCTACAGTTACAGCACAACATCTCATAAATAATCAAGTCTACACAAGCTCAAACCAGTGACTGACAGCATGAGCAGTGGTTCAGGTAGACGGACACAGTAACACACAATCAAACAAGTCATAGAGGTTGACTCTCAATCCATTTTAGTTGATTGGTTGGATTTAAACATATTTTATTGCAAAACATCAAATGGATTAGCCACAAGTGACACACTTACATGGCCTTCTCCTACATACGTTTCATTACATCGTAATACAGTAAACTACGGTAAACTCCAGTGGACCACTAATTTTAATTCGTTATAACCGTAGTACGTTATAAGTAGGGGTGTCACGATAAATCAAGATATCAACATATTGCTATTGGTAAGCACTTAAAGTCAATAAATCGATTTCAGTTAGGAATAGCGATAGTTTTGATTGTATTTACCATAGTTTTACAGTTACAATAAAATACATGCAAATTTGTTTTTCTTTTGATCATGAGTGGTAGTAATTTACACATGGTAATGTGGAAGTTTCTTTTTTCTTAAATTATTAGGGTAAAGAAAAAAAATCAGTCATATCTCAAACTTTACTTTTTATTTGTTGTTATGGTTATCACATTCAAAGGAAACCTCAGTTCCAAGGTTTAATTGAACTCTAAAAACCATCTAAAATAATACACTGAAAACTATCGATATTTATCGCAATAGTTGCTTGTAGGGCTGGGACGGGTAACTCGGGTACTCAGGTTGGGTGGGTCCTGAGTAGGACCCGGGCACCCACAGTACTACCCGGACCCATGGTTAGTCACGTGACATATTGTTTAATGACAAAAACTCACTAGAGCTCAGTGGTTACACGACAAGTCGCTAACGTTCCTATTTCTTTATGATGATGCACACTTTCCTTTTGACTTGTATATGTTGGAGTAAAGATAAAGCTTCAGTCAACTTCAGTGTACGCATGATTCGATCGTTTCATAAGAGTAGAGTCTATTATATGATCTCTGGTTTCATACATGTATCTTAACAGTTTTTGCCAGGGCTACAGTTAAACTATTCCCAATTAGACATTGTGTTCCCAACTTGAGACCTACAGTGGGTACCCGGGTAGGGTCGGGAATAGGGGGTTGGGTACCCGGGTAGTAAATTTGGACTCATCCAAGCCCTAGTTGCTTGCAATATCAATAGTTGTTGCAATAGTGATTTCCAGACCAATAGTCACGCCTAGTTATAAGCATATATACAACATCTATACAGCAAAAATTAAGTTCATAATATCCGTCAGTTCATTATAAGTGCCTTCATTATAAACATATTTTACTGTACGTGATTAATGATAGTGTAGAATATATGTACAGTGCAGAAAAATCATACACAAATAAGACGTATGACACTCACACGTATACAATCATACACACGTACATACATACTGTAGTACACACAAACACATAAACCTACATGCACATACACACATATGCATACTTATAAACATGAGATACATTTATATTTATTGTAATACATTGGTGCATTTGCTAAAGATATTTAATGTATTTATAATACGTCAGTAGATAATAAAATGAAGGACATTTTAAATTTATGTAAAGGGCGGAACTATAGAATATTACTAACTGTGATAATTACATGCAATGTTATTGCTTTACATCAAAATCAAGTCATAACGAATAACAAAACTAAAAGAAAAGAAAATATAACTGAAACTTTTTTTACTGAAACCAGTGGATTGTTTTTACAAGAATAGTATACATCAAGCTAGAAAAGTACCCTGACCGACAAGATAAATAATCTTGATAATAGAGAAATTCATCCTGGTTGATGCAATACTGATGTTCCCTTGTTAATTTGTTTTCATTTATTTTGAAATACATTGTCTAAACATGCCAAACAAGATAAATAAATACACTTTCAACAATGCCAAAGAGTGCCTATCATACCAATTACCAAATTTGATAACGGTAATGCTTCGTGCACTTGGCTATTGGTATTCAAACTTGGTACTTGGTATTATGTTTCTAGGTTAGTCAGCACCATACTGTGCTCATGGGTTTCACCAAAGTGGTAAATGTACAAGACGTGTATCTCTTCAGGCTTTCGTCCCACATTAAGCTGACATGCCGTGATATAACTGGAATACTGCTAAAAGCGGCGTTAAACCCAACTCACTCACTCAAACTTGGCTGGGAACTACTCTTTCTTCCTGTACAAATCGGCTGGTGTTTATTGTCACTGAAAGTCAAGGCATGTAGAGAGATTATTTAGGACCTCTTCGACCCCGAAATCACCACACACGTTTATGAAATAAGTTAAGTAGGTTGGTGTTTATGGATGTTGAAAAACAGATTCTCTTCAAGATTTATATAATTAAATGTTTGTTCTGTTCATTGTAAATCCTGCATTCTGATTAGCTGAATTGGTCACGAGTTATTGCATTCATTTCACAATGAATGTAAAAAACTAAACCAAGCCCACCAAAGCTTTTACTTTTACTTTTATACTTAATGTCGAAGAATCACGATATCATAATTTACAGTTGAGGGAATTCCCTTACTGCTCATGTGTATTGACATGCACAGGACATTTAGCCAAATTCATGCATATTCATTGTCCAAACTACCCTTTGAGACCAAAGGCCAATAGGAAATGAAACAGCAAACGTGCAGGCTCGCTCGCCTGTTTTTTTCTGCTCGTCTGGGTTCCACAATTTTCATGTCTTCGGTTTCATTTCCAACCCAGGTTTTTCCAAATGTGTCTTCCCATTTTCGGGGAACTAATGTTTGAATCTGGCATTAAAGGACCATGTCATTTGAAACAGACGCCTTTTGCCGGACATATTTGGACCGGTTCATTACAGTCTGACTGTGGCAATTCTTCTCGCCTCTTGCCTTGTCCTATGATCTTTGTTTGATCCTAGTCTCTGTTGATTGGCTACTGCCTTTGTGGGAGTGTCAAGTTATGTGCATAAATTGAGGCATGAATCGAAAAACCAATGTGCAAAATTTTGTCAGAATCCACCTAAAGAAATCCACAGTCAATCCTTAAATCAAATTTTTCAGCAAACATACATGATTCGATTTCCAAATTGATAGAAGGCAATGAAACCCACTTTGAAAACTCAAATTACATAATGTATTTCTATCCAGCAGTTAATGGTAAACCTAACTACAGCGAGAAAATGTCATAGTTTGACAAAAGTCACTATCATATCAGTTAGAGCTAGTTCCAAAATCAACACCAAATTGCTCAGCACCATCCCCTTTAGGCCTGATTTTCTATAACTTGGTTTCAAATCCTGAGACTCCCCAAAAAATTAAAAGTAAAAATATAAAAATACATGGAAAACAGTGTTTTGTTTATTCCACTGACCAGAAGTAATTAAAATGTTAAAAAAAATGAACTCATTTACTGTCGCTATCAACATGATCAATACAAACAAAATATTTAAAATATTCTTATCAAAACCAGTTGAAGATTTATCTAAAAATAAATTTTGACGAATTGTCACAGATTGGAAAGAGTAATCTTCCCTAGGCAAGGGAACTAACTGACTGTAAAAGCCTAGTTTACACACTTGCAGAACGAGGATGGAATTTCTGAGCTCAATTGAAGCACCACCTGTAGCTATTACGGGTGGTATTATGGCCCTGCTATGGCCAATTAGATTCCACCTCTCACATCACTTGCATTTACTTCAAACAAAATGGCAGCGCCCAGTCAAGACAATCTAAATCAAAATCTATGTTGTGATAAAATGGTTCTTACTACGCAAACGCATCAAAGCATGAGAGCACCTTGTTAAAAAGATTTGGAAAATATCTCTAGACACGCCGAGTTGGCAGTACAAATTCTTTGCAAATCCTGCAATCGACCGAAAACTGAACTGCATTTTACGAACCGGATATCGATTTTGTTACGCAAGTTTGATAGGACTATGCATAGACTCTTTAGTTGAGCCAAAATATTACTCCACAATTCCAGCTTAGTTCGGCAAGGGTGGTAACTGGACTTTTTTAGTCAGTTAACTCCCTTGCCTCGGGAAGATGGGAAAGATTCATTAGATTCATTAATCCTTTTCTACGTTAAACAGCCCATCCAGCCGAGACATTCGTCGTTTTTTCTCCTTGTTCCTCCCTCCCATACCTGTTTCTTTTTATCCCACCTACTTAATATTTTGAGGAAATATGAAAATTTGAAACTGAAATTGTTTTATTTATTTTTTTCAACCTGAATTTTTGGCCAAAAATGCATAAACCTAAAACATAAGTCTTATTGTATGTTGTCCAATTAATACATTACAAATTGGTCAATAATTAATTAGTAACACAGATCTGTATTAATTAGCGTTCATGGGCTCGTGGACACACAAGCAAATGCTGAACACAGTGCAAAGGTTTGTTAAGTTTCAAAAGCACATTGCAATGTCTCATCAATATTTGCACTTCACAGTGGCTAAGAGCATACAAGTGAAAAAGGCTAATCAGGCGTTATGCAGAGTCATTCTCAAGCCCTATTAACCCAGTCATAAATCCTTGCAACTAGACTAAAGGAAATTATTAATCATTGTTAGGCCTAATCAGCTAAATACATGCTAAACAGTGTCAACAATTCAACATGTCAAAAATGCATACTCTCAAAGAACTAATGTAACACAATTGTTCATCATCCCGCATCCTTGTGCTGTTTATCCCAAATATAGAACAGGCTGTGCAATTTGCTTATACTGTATATATCTATATAGGTCACTGGACATGACTGGTATATTTAAAAAGTTGCACCCTCACTGTACAGGTATTGAGTGATACATATGTCTAATTCATAGCAAAATGATTTACACATATAAATAATTCCAACATTTTACAGTTGTCCAAACTCTTACCTACTTAATGTAAAAAAATTCATCAAGCAACTGCACACTATGACAAAAACATTTTACTTAATCACTACGCAGGTCACGGGCATTAATCGTGAAAAGTGATACGACTTGGCAGGTCAAAGGTTGAATTAATATTTGTGAAAGCTAACACCTTAAAGTACGAATTATATCAATGCCAATACGGACCGATAAAACACCCCCCGTCCCACAAGAGCCCAAGCAGGTGCCCCTACTGGGAGGGGATTGCGTACCTGCGAATGAGGTGTGCAAGGATCGCTCGAAGGTCCGTGTCCCCGTCGTCCCCTGCGTCCGAATCGCCGGTCCCCCGGGCTACACGTGAACCAGTACCACTCATTCTCCTTGAGTTGCTGGACCCCATGAAGTGTTCATTGGGAAGTTTCTTTCCGTCTCGTTGATGACTAATCAAGTTTTCTCTCCAGCAAGTGTCAAATTCTGAACGAGCAGATCTTGGCTCACTTACAGTCCGATTCCAAAGCGTATATTTTCCAGGACATCGGAATACAATTGTAACGCAGATGCAGTCCCCGTGTACGTATAATGTGGATCGTCTCCACTCTGGGGTTGCAAATAATAAGTACGTGATGGTCTAACTGTGTTTACGTAAATAAGAGAACTCACAACAAAGGGAAGATAACTTTACTTGACGTGAACATGAAAATTAGAGTAACCTCCCGTTGACCCTTTTGCTGAGTGATTCGTCAAAGAGTTACCAGTACATATTTTAGGTGCACTCTACATTGTAATGATTCCATACTGTTCGAGCGGAGAATATTCTTTACAAACAGAATAATATATGTACGGTATATTAGCTAAAAAAAACATAATATGACATATCTTCACTTGTTTCGTGTAACTAGTCATTATGCATTATATCAGGAAATATAGATCTACACCCTCTAACACATGAATGTGTGAGTTACAAAGTCACCTTAGGACGGGGCAGCGAAACATGTTCAGTATCAATTGTGAACTATATGTGATTTCGCCAATTTTCTATCTGCGCATAATTTCAGAGATGTGTGTTGATAAAACTTAGTTATAATAAAGCTAGTTATTGACAGGTTGCATGGAAAAAAGCAAAACCTTCGAATCAAACTATGTTTTAGATTCAAAACTTCCTGTGAAACGACATACCTTGTTTTGGATGTGAACACACACACCCCACACCCCTCCCAAGAAAGGTATCGAATAATTCATATCAACGAAGGCTGTGGCTTAAACATCTGTTAGTCCTGCTAATAAATTATTAGAATTAACAATTGAAGTATAAAATAAGTGTGTAAGGAAATATAAGTAAGAGAAAAATGATAGTACATGTTACACAAGTAGTGACAACCGGTATTGCTACCCGTGATTGATAATTGTTTGTTTGTTTGTTGTTTAACGCCGCACTCAACAATATTCCCGATATATGATGGCGGTCTGTAAATAATCGCGTTTGGACCAGACAATCTAGTGATTGTCATCATGAGCATCGACTTATGCAATTGGGATACGATGGCATGCATCAACCAAGTCACGTAGCCTGACCATGCGGTCCCGTTAGTCACCTCTTACGACAGGCATAGTCGCCTTTTACAGCATGGATTGCTGAAGACGTATTGCCACCCGGATCTTTAGGGGTACTTTGAATATTGTCATCCCCAGATCTTTATATAGGCCCAGGAAGAAAACTGACACTATCAAGAACTGTATGATGATCATTCAGATAAACTGTCGAGGCATGTATCTTTGTTTTTCTTCAGATTATTTCCACGATTGGTTTCAAATCTAGCAACTGATCTAACGTGTAAATCAAGATTTTATTGTGCCATACGATCTTCCTTTGGATTAGTTGTAAAAAGCTGGATTTCAAAGAACATGCGTAGGGCATATTAAGAAAGGTAGATTACAATGAAGTTAGCGGTAGACATGTTTAGATATTACATTTGACGATTATGTAAATCGGTCTAAAACATTGGCACTCAGAAATCATGTTAAAAACAGGCAAAGTAATATTTAACTGTTGTGTTCTTAACAGCATATCGAGTAATGGTTTCAGCAGGCGATGTCATAGACTTACGATCGCAACCTTTGCGCTAGGAATGACACGTACCATACTGACTAACTTAAGACCTAGCTACAGTTGCTTTGTGAAACGGGCTTAACTTCAGACTTAGATCGCCTCCGTTGTCTAGTGGTAGAGCGTCCGCCCGGAGAGCGGGAGGTCCGGGGTTCGATCCCCGGCCGCGTCATACCAAAAGACGTTAAAAGATGGTACTTGTTGTTACCCTGTCTGGCGCTCGGCATGAAGGGGCTAAAACAAGGACTGGTCGGCTCGGAGTCAGTATACTGTGTCTGAGTGGGGTATTCATGTTAAACTGAGGCATGGTATCTCAGTGAGCTAGCACTATAAATCGGCATCAGTCCGGACTAGTACAAGCAGCCAAACACACACACACGTGCATGCACGTCGCTGTATAAGTGCAATAATCTTGGGCGCGACGCTAAACCCAATTTCACCTTACCTCAGACTTAGTTAACCTTAGTGGTTAAAGTTACCTCAGCTGAGGTTGTTTTGAGTAATATGGCATTGATCATCTGCAAACGGTAGCTCATTCATGTTGGATACAACGATTTAAAGATGAAGAACTTCATATATCATTGATGAAACTTGAAATAGTTCAAGAGGTCCCAATACCATTTTCAATATTGTCACCATTGCAATATTAAAACGTGAAGGCATATCCGTAATTATTGGAATTATATCGCACGTGCGTGCATGTGTTTTTGTACCAGTCGATTTATAGCACCACGGAGATACCATGCCGCAGTTAAACATGCATACACTGACTCCGAGCTGACCAGTCCTTGTTTTATCCCGTTAGTGCCGAACATCAGGCAGGGCAACAACAAGTACCTTCTGTTAAAGAATTTTGGTATGACGCGACCGGGGATAAAACCACCGCCCTTCCGCTCTCGGGACAGACCCACTCTCCACTAGACAAGGGAGACGGTCAACCGCAGAGACTTCAAGTTGAAGTTTTACATGTTGACTAAAGGCTCAAGAGTTGTAACCTACGCGAAGGCATGATTCTCTGAGATGAAACTTTATGTGAAGTTATATTTAAGGATCCAAGTTGAGACTTTACATGACGGCATAAGGTTCAGTGTTGAAAGATTTTGTTTAGGCAATTGGCTTAGTGTCGACATTTTTGCGTGTTTGCATAAGGCTCATTGCTGAACTTTTCATGAAAGCATAATGCTTTACTCCGTAAATGTCTTCAAGCTTCGAAGTTGAAACTGTACTCAATGGATTGTCTGGTCCAACCTTGATTATTTACTGTCTGTCATGATAAGAGCTGAAATATTGCAGATTGGCAACAAACAAATCATACCTTGCCAGCAATCCAGATAAAAACTGTGAACGTGTTGTGTGGAATTCGCAGCACAAATCCAAACATCAAATTGGCTACAAATCCTATCTCTCCCCTAATTACTGGCCTCAAAAAACATTTTACTTTATCATAAAAGCAAACGTTTAATACCGGTCTGGAGATAAGAAATGAAAGCCTGATGGAATCCCATGCAGCTGTAGCTGGTATTTGTGTTGTAAAGAATCAATTCTGCTGTCAAAGATATTAATTGTTCTACTTTGGAGACACTTCAACTTTCCACGACTGTCCCAGCACGGATGAAAACAGAGGTGTTGTGGTGGTCATGATGGTGAACACCATTTTGTCAAGTATTCAGTATGACAAATGTTGACATACAATTTATTCTCAGCGGGCTGTGGCTTCTGAAGTCATGACGTGATGCACCTTTCTTCTGAAATGACCACCCGATCCAGTCAGTCGCCTATTACAAGCATAGTCGCCTTTTACGGCAAGCATGGGTTGCTGAAGATCTAATGTAACCAACCCCGACCTTCACGGGTCGTATGTATTTTGAACCAGTCAAGAATATCAGTAAATAATCTTGAACGACTAATATTTGTTACATTTATCACAACCTCTTTTCATATTGTTCGGATATCGCTGACCTGTGTACCCCTGTGTAACTACCAATGCGTTCTTGCCGTCATGGTGGAATGGAATGCTCTGTTCTAAATAGGTGAGTGAGTATGGTTTTATGCCACTTTTAGCAATATTCTAGCAATATCATGGCGGGGCACACCAGAAGAGTGCTTCACACATTATACCCATGTCGGGAATCGAACCCGGGTCTTCAGCGTGACTAGCGAACGCTTTATAACCAGTAGGCTACCCGACCACCCCTGTTCCAAATTAAAAATAATAGGTATCGAAACAACAGTGAATCTACCTCAGATTTCTAAAGAGTAGTTTTATCACCTTAATGTCATGGTAGAATATTGCTTTATGTAGTTTTACAGCTATTTGAAATTAGCTATGCGATAATGCATCAAAAAATTTCTAAGGTAGCATCAGTCCATCACTTTTGAAGGCATGTAATATTTATTCTGCATTAACTGATACTGCAGTTTAACACAGGAAGTATGACAATGGCTGATATGACATTTTGTAGATTTCTTTTCACCAATCAGACAAAGGATACTGATGTATGACAGTTGCTAATAGGACCAAGCATCTGATATTGTTTGTGTGTGTGTGTGTGTGTGTGTGTGTGTGAGAGAGAGAGAGATATTTCTAATTGCCATTCTTGTTTGTTGCTATATATGAAAGGCGGCCTGTAAATAATCAAGTCTGGACTGGAACCCAGTGATTGATATAATGCACAACAATCATGCCATCGGGGTATGTTGACACGCTTCCAACGAATTCACCAAAATCTGACCACCCGATCCATTAAATCACCATTTAAAAGCAGGTCGCTGAAGACTCCCCTACAGGGTGGAAATCAAGTAACTGTGGCAACACAACATGTTTCTCTTTGAAGTAGGGGTCTGAGAAAACAGTAAAAATGTTCCTCCCACGCTTTCCTTTGAGCAAAATGATTGGTTTGGGTACATTCCCA
Source organism: Haliotis rufescens (assembly GCF_023055435.1). Lineage (NCBI taxonomy): Eukaryota > Metazoa > Mollusca > Gastropoda > Lepetellida > Haliotidae > Haliotis > Haliotis rufescens. Next base: position 1,203,515 of record NW_025963879.1, read on the forward strand.
GATCACCCAAGATTTTGATTGGCCCCTGACAACTGTGAACAATAGAAAAAGGACAATCACAAGAGACCTCATGTACAAACTTTGTAATTTATTATCATATATCACACATTCTCACAATAGGCATAATAGTAACCCTCAATTTATCCATTTCAGAGGTGTAATCAGGATAATAAAATATTGAAACTACATACATTCTCAATGAGTCTAATTAAAATCATTATCACAAATTAATAAATTAAACACTCGTCCATAACAGTCTCTGCTCCATGGGAGTCTTGCAGTGGATGAGGAGAAGGAAGTCTTTTGGAGTCCTAGTTGTGATTGCGGCAGCGGGATACTCCAACATTGGGATGTTAATCAGGGATGGTTTGATGAATGCTGTATTAACAATGACTTCTTCATGTCAAAGTGTCACATAGGTGGTATGTTTCTGGTCCATAGCTCTGTGTAAATCAAGTGTTTACTGAACATGATTGTTTTGGATGAAATCAGCTGTTGAAAATATTCACTGAGCTGATCACCTTCAGTTTTTTTATTTGAACCAGATCATATCTATATGTCTTAAAACCTACATGGAGAAAAAGAAAACCATAGAAACATATTTGGCATATTATATATACAGTGCTTCAGATTACACTGGAGTCTTGGTCACTGACCCCCAGACAAAAAAAATCACCCTCCGTTTCTGATGATTTTAGGTGTCTTGACCTACATTCATGGTAGCGGACCCCTATATTTTTTACACCTGACCGCGGTATGTCCGATACCTCAACCCCTATCCTTCTGGCACCGGACACCAATATGTCCAATATCTGACCCCTATAGTTCTGATAACTTAGCCCTATGTTTCTGATACTTCTATCACCTATATTTCAATTGGAAAGGGTAATTGGTCATGAATATTTATTCAAATAAATCTGAAGCTCTGCATATATTTTGGGACTTATCTAGGAATTTCATATCAAGGAACCTTAACTGGCAAAATGGGAGATGAATGTTTCGGTCATAAATTGGGAATTTTGGACAGTTCTGCTAAACTTACATTTTGAAATATTCTAACATTGCATTCAAAGCAATAATGTCTAACAAAGTCAAATACCGGTAAGCAAAGCTACAACATGTTATGTTAAATTTAATGATAGCCTGAATTGGGAAATCTTTAATTCCAATTTGGGAACGTTTACCATTTTCTGCAGGCTACATCTATTCTTGGTACAGGAGTTTCTGCCCACAATTCAAGACTGCAGATTTACTGTTCGCATGATATGTCTACTATATTTCTGCTGTTTCCAGTATAAGGCTAGCTCTGGTTCAGCTAGACTAGAACATTTTCTGGACATAATGTCAAACAATGATAATGAATCTCAGTTGCCGTGATTTACACAGGGGTATGGCCTGAGAATTATGAGGCCAATGGTTAATCCGTCAACTGTGTCAAGGTCTGATCTAAAGGTGCTTCATCAGCATCGCTACACTAGAAGAAGGAAAAAACATTTGGAGAAACAAAACATTTGTCAACAATTCCCTGTACATTCCCATAATATCAACATGTCAGCATATCACTAGAATCTGTACAATCGATAGACAAAGATCATCCAGCTAATACATAGCAGTAATGTTAATCCAGGTACGAAACAATGAGGTGGAAGCTCCTGCACTGTCAATAGTCACGGTCACTGATGAGGTGGGTGTGTCGCTAATGATGGGGTGGACTGCAGATGGGAGTGGGTAGCTGCTGGGGTGCGAGTGTCACTGCTGCTGTGGGTGGGGCACTAAAGGGGTGGGTCACTGATGGGGTGGACTGCAGATGGGAGTGGGTAGCTGCTGGGGTGCGAGTGTCGCTGCTGCTGTGGGTAGGGCACTAAAGGGGTGGGTCACTGATGGGGTGGACTGCAGATGGGAGTGGGTAGCTGCTGGGGTGCGAGTGTCGCTGCTGCTGTGGGTGGGGCACTAAAGGGGTAGGTCACTGATGGGGTGGACTGCAGATGGGAGTGGGTCGCTGCTGATGTGGGTGGGTCACTGAAGGGGTGTGCTACTGATGGGGGTGGTCTGAGATGGATTCTTGACTAGGGGAGGAGTTGCTGAGGGAGTTGGGCTTCTGATGAGATGGATTGCTAATTGGGGATGGGGTGGATTGCTGATTGGGGATGGGGTGGATTGCTGATTGGAGATGGGGTGGATTGCTGATGGGGGGGCAGCTGATATGGATGAGCCGCTGATCTGGAAAGGCTGTGGATGAGGGTGGACTACGGATTGGGAAAAGATGGGAGTGAAGTCACTGGCACTTTCCTTTAACCACCCACTGACCACATAAATGCAAAATATGAACTGTCTGCAAAATCAAATATTTGAAAATTTAGCACATGTATATTCACACAAAACCAATCCAATGTAACTGCATCAAACTGACTGAATGACAGGCACATGCTGTGGAGTAGAACGTGAATTATTTCAGCTATCCATATTGTGTTTATTACAACTAGTCTGAAGCAATGTTAAGAATAAAACCTTATCCTAGGGATGTTTCATAGCTCTACGATGCAGCACACAAATGACATCCCATCAATCAGAAGAAATGGTCACACCCTATCATGTAAGTTCTGAGGAGACTGAAACACCTCAACAGTGCAGAAGTTTCCGTCTTTCAAAACACAAACAATTCTTGGGCAGTCAGTTAATGCCACTCATACACATGATTTCATAAGTAACAAACATGTAATAAATATATTCTCAGTGACTATGCATAGCATAGTGTCATGCTGGATATTCCAACCTGTCCCTGACATGGAAATGGAAACTATTTTACACTGCATTTTTTTCAGTATTTTTTTTCAGCTTAGCAGTACTTGGCATCAGCAGCAGATTTTTTTTGCTCTGTGGTTTAATCCTACGGCTGTAATGATTCTCCCACATGTCCAAACAATGTGATACTTGGTGCCATGAATGATACAACTATTGTATCATGAAAACTTGTATCAATACAATGATACATACACAGATAACATGTTATTATGTTTAATAACAAAAAGATAGTTGATACTGAAATCAACATAAACAGCAACCAAAATGGGAATATTTTGAACTCATAATACAACCCATGACAGGGGATGGGGATGGGGATGGGGATGGGAGTGGGGGTGGGAGTGGGGGTGGGGTGTTTGTTGGAAAAGAGAGTATGCTTGAAGCACCATTCTGTTTTATTCAGACAATTCAACAGATCATTTTGATGTTATCCTCCATCTAGTGTTTATCTGCATCACAAAAGACAAATCTTGTCTTTATATCCAAATATGTAGGCTCTTTTTTATAAGCACTGTTTGCGAAAGTGTGTTATTTCACCAATACAACTTCGTCAAATAAAAGTAAAATGAAAAACACTTTTCCAAGTGATCTGTCAAAACATGTATTTAATGTATTTTCCTAATTGACAAAAGCATAATAGTTATGGAGTGGGAGATGGGGCAGGTCGCAATTTATATCTCTTACAGTATCATTTTATCAAGGTTTGGACCACAGCTGGTTCAAAACCTCTTGTGCTTGATGCATTATGAAACCAAGGTTTCCACTTTTGTCTATCATGATTTTGCCTGACCATATTGATACTTATTTCGTTAATCCTTGATCATGGTGAAATGTATCATTAATGCATACACTTTACATAAGATCTCATGATAGGGCATGTTGCTTTACAACCTGTATTCCTCAATACCATCAGTGGATAAAGTACATCTTGAATATAATCACTCTGGATGGTGTGCTGGTAGGTCAAATGTGTTTTCCTGTTAATAATTAATTTTGAAAATATATTTGTTGACACAGCTTCTTTTAGATTAAAATTGTAAAAACTTTCAAGTGTTTGTGTACATAGGTCACAGTCATTCAGCTGTCCTTGAGAGGCCAGTCCAGCAAGATGCTCATTCTCTACCTTTGTGTTGCTGCCCAAAGATTCCAAAGCACATCAAAACGTTTAGATTATCACAGGTGTGTCAGACACAGGGCCTTGTGTCTGTGAACCTTTCTATCCCAGCCGTCCTTCTGGTAACCTGGCTAAATGCTGCATCGTTATGAACGCTGAATGTGGCCAGCGCAATCCAGCTTGCACATCCCAACAGGTACAATCATACAGGAACTTGTACCACTGAACTTGGAGTGTGTTTGCCATCAAGTTGATGATCATTCTTGGTGCACTCATCACCATCCTTGGTAGCCACTCACATAGAGTTACTCACATGGCAACCGGTCAATCATGCAGTCACCAGAGTTACTCATGTAGTGACTAGAGTCATTCACGTAGAGTCACTCATGAGTTACATAGTCTCCAGAATCACTCACATAATCACCAGTCACTCATGTAATTGCCAGTCAATCACGTAATTATGAGAGTCAGTCATATAGCAATCTGAGTCACTCACGTAATCAACAGACACGACACACACAGTCATTCACGTAATCACCAGTCACTCACATACTTGACAGTCACTCGCACAGTAACCAGAGTCACCCTTGTCGTCACTCACGTAATTACCAGAGTAATTCTCATAGAGTCACTCACTTAGCAACCTGAGTCACTCGCGTAGTGTCACTCACGTAATCACCAGAGACACTCACGTAATCACCTGTCACTCATGTAATCACCAGAGACACTCACGTAATCACCTGTCACTCATGTAATCACCAGAGACACTCACGTAATCACCAGAGACACTCACGTAATCACCAGAGACACTCTCGTAATCACCAGAGACACTCTCGTAATCACCAGAGACACTCACATAATCGCCAGTCACTCATGTACAGTCACTCATATAACCACCAGAGTCACTCACGTAGAATGACTCACGTAATCACCAGTCACCCATGTAGTCACTCAAGTAATCACCAGTCACTCATGTAGTTACTAGAGTTACTCACACAGCAACCAGAGCTACTCACGTAGAGTTACCACAGTCACTCTCCTAACAACCAGAGCCACTCATAAGTGCTGGGAGGGAGGAAGGCTTCAATGTTTATCAGATCGAGGCCAACCCTGTTGACATGTGTGGGCGTGACCCTAACCCTGGCACTAGTGGAGAAAGTCTGATACACTGGCAAAGGCGCAAGCTCCTAGGCCCTCTTTGGACATAAGCCTCATGCACTGGGTGGCCTGAGCTATGGCTAGTTCTAATGGAGGTTGTTTTGGTAATCCATAGGATTCTGAAATGGTAATTTAAAAAAAATATCAAACACATGTCATCACAGGTAAGAAATGCTACAAACACCCCTGTATCTGACTAATGAACTGTGCAATACTTACCTTGAAGACATTGTCTTAACAAATAAGTTTGATACTTACAAAGATTAACACCTTAATACCTGAGATATTACAAAGTCATATCTAATGGAACATGTCAGCAAAAACCAGTTAGCCTGTTTAGAAAAGTGCTTACACATAAGATACCCCTGGCATTATACATCAAAACAAAAAAGAGTCATCAGGAGATGCAAATCTGGTGCAAATCAGAAATGGAGTTTGGCTACTTATACTCCAATTTTGATTTCATTGCCAATGGATACCTTCAGCATAGAGAAGAAGAAAATAATGCTTTCAGTTTCCAAATCCCAAATCATCAAAAGGCAGCAGTTCAGCACTAGACTGGTCTAAATAACAAGTTTCATCTAGAAATATTCAATGGTTTTGGAGTTCTGCTCCAAACAAGCACTATACTCATTTTCAGTAAAGTCCAACTTGTAAAAAAAATTAAAAATCCCAAATCATCAAAAGGCACTAGTTCCCCACTAGACTGATCAATAGCAAGTTTCAACAAGAAATATTTAACGGTTTGGAAGTTCTGCTCCGGAAATGGAAAACAGACAGAAAGACTGACGGACATTGTGATCACGACATCCCCCTGATTCAACACGGTGGGATAACAAAAGGGCCTTTCTTGGCTCACAGGATCTGTATAATTTGAGAATTCGATCAAATCTGTTAAAAACAGTTAGGGAAGTTATCAGAAGCGTTCATATGAATAATATTTGGAACACTTTCATGTAAATAACAACACTAATGCACAGTTGAGGATTTGGGGAATTATATTTGAACATGAGCAAATTCTTGCCCCAAACTGGTTTTCCTAAGAGTCTCCTAAGGACATGTAGATTAAGCAAGTATCTGGTAAAATAATCATATTGGGTCTCAGACTTGTTCATAGGAAACAATCAACATTTAACTCATTTAAGCCACATGTATGTACTTGTCATATCAGAAGTCCAAAATGTGCAAGAGTAGGAACTAAAAGCAGCCAGTTGTCAGTCATTTGAGTATGTCTGAGATTTGCATAAAAATTTGTCAAAAACTTATGTATGTATCAAACTGTCCATTTGTAAACAGTGGACCAAAGAAGGTCCTTATCATGACCAAGTCCCCCGTGTACTGACCTAGAATGGCACTGTTGAGGGCAGCACACACAGGTTCCCTCTGCACCGGCTGCAGCTGCACACCGACAGGACTGCTCCAGGGGTCGGCGTATGCTAACAAGCTGAAGGCATCCTGCACACAACAACAACACATGTAGCTCACCCTCCTCAATCTGTCCTATTGTGTAAGAGGTCTAACATTTTTGGCTTTAAAGAGTGAGTGAGTGAGTTTGGTTTTACGCTGCTTTTAGCAATATTCAAGCAATATCACGGCAGGGGACACCAGAAATGGGCTTCACACATAGTACCCATGTCAGGATTCGAACCCGGGTCTTCGGCGTGAGAGCAAACGCTTTAACCATTAGGCTACCCAACCACCCCTTGGCTTTAAAGAATAGGTATTGATATGAATGAGTGAGGTGAGTTTAAATTTTGTTTGTTTGTTTGTTTGTTGTTAAATGCCACGCTCACCAATTATCCAGGTGAGTGACACTGTTAAATAATGTAAATAACTGAGTCTGGACCAGACAATCTGGTGATTGACATCATGAGCAAAACTTTACACAATTGGGATACGAAGCCATGCATCAACCAAGTCAGATAGCCTGACCACCCAATACTGTTAGTCGCCTTTTACAACAAGCATGGGTTGCTGAAGACTATTTCTAACCCGGATCTTCACGATTCAGGGGTTTAACACAGCTAAACAGTATTTCAGCTGGCATGTCAGCATGAAGTAAGATGAAAGCTCAAAGATGATTACCACTTCAGTAAAACACACAAGCATGGGAATGCTGCCAATAAACCTAGAAACACAATCGTAGCAAAATCTGTAATTCAAACCCCCAATCATGCCTACAGAATGCAACTCTGTACAGGATATTTTACTTGGCAACATGTGCCCCCTCATACAACAAAGTGAGAAAATTTGGATCAACAAAGTTTTTAACAGTACAAAGACAATGGCAGTCTGGTTCAATGTGTTGGGTCTGATGCTGCTTTAAACTGTTTTTGAATTACTTAAGGGAACATGTCAACCTATCTGACAAAAAGACCCCAAAGTGATGATAACACTATATTTAAACCCTTCAGCACTAGCACCTGCTAGTTGCTAACACACATCAGTTGACAAAGATGATTGATCCAGGATTCAAACACCTACAGATTGCTTTCCTGATTTGAAATGATATCACCAAAATTGGTGTACTGACATCAGTAGACCTGTGAAGATCCGAGGTAGAACAGGTCTTCAGCAAACCATGATTGCCGTAACAGGGGACTATACTTGTCGTAAAAGGCGACTAATCGAATTGGGTGGTCAGGTTCACTGACTTGGTTGATGCATGTGATCATATCCCAATTGCGTGGATCAATGCTCATTACGTCAATCCCTGGATTGTCTGGTCCAGACTTGATTATTTACAGACCAACGTCATATAGTTGGAATATTGCGGAATGCGGCGTTAAACAACAAACAAACAAACTGACATCAGTAAGTAAGTCAGTAAGATGGTGAAAGTGATGGGTTCAGTGTGATCTTTGTTTTTTTGCTCCTATTCACGCAATAAAACAACAGATACCTTCTCATCTTGACATTCAAACTCCATTTAGATTGACTTTCAGTATACTTTTCAAATACTGTATGTGTAAACTCTAGTAGGGCTGCGACGGGTAACTCGGGTAACTCGGGTACTCGGGTCGGGTGGGTCCTGTGTAGGACCAGGGTATCCACAGGACTACCCGGACCCGTGGTTAGTCACATAATATATTGCTTAAATACAATAACAATAAAAGTCACTTATGTTTCCATTTCTTTCTGACGATGCACGCACTGTTTCTGTCTTTTATACATTTGAGTAAAGAAAAAACTTCAGTCGACTTCAGCGTATGCATGATCTGTTCATTTTATACGTGTATGTAAATAGCATTTGCCAAGGCTCAGGCAAAACAGTCCCCAATCGGACATTATGCACCCAACACTTGAAACCTACAGTGGGTACCTGGGTTGGGTCGAGTAATAAGGTGTTGAGTACCGAGTAAGTAAATTGGACTCTAAATGTAGCCATAACATTTTAATCAAATAATTAATTGGCAGTAAGACCAGAAATTCAATCTTGTCCCTTATCCATATCAGTGTCACTTCAGCACAGTAGTATTACTACTCTCCATCATAGGGCCAATTGCTTCAGCACTTACTTGTAATGCTTTTTTGTTTGCATCATTCTTGCCATACTGCCTGCGGAGGTGTATACTCATGGTCTTGAGATCCCGGCCGAACTGAAGCATCTTCTGTACAGCAGCCTGGCTGCCTCCACACATCTGTCTGCGACTTGAGGGAGAGTCAACCTCTACAACATCCAGTGAACCATCGTGTCAATTCAAAACTAACTGACAAGCCTTGTATATGGGAAAGTGAGTACAATGGATTTTACATTACAGCACATGGTCCAAACACAACATCTGCTACCTCTTAAGACCTTTTCAAGCCACCTTTCACTCTTTTAAAGGCTCAAGTCAGGATCCCACTGTGTTTTTAAACAGATTTATTTCATTGTCAGAATGGCTACTTTTATATGTCTAAATACACTATAAAAATACTGAGGCCATTATTCATCATCCATACAAGTTTCAGCTGCATAGGCCATGTGGTTTCAAGGGAGATAAACTTTAACAATGTACAATGTGCCATGATATAAGCTCACTTGACTTTCATGTGAAACGTCATATTTATTTGACAGTGTTGAATTTGGTTGCCAATTTAAGGCATTTTCAAGGTATTTTGTCATACTGTAAATACAAGCTTTAAGGAGGGGTTCTCAGATCTTCATGCACAGAGGTTTGTTTAATGATGCACTCAGATATATTCCAGCTATATGATGGTGGTCTGTAAATACTCAAGTCTGGACCAGACAATTCAGTAATTGACATCATGAGCATTGATCCACAAAAATGGTATACGATGACAAGCATCAAACAATTAGGTCAGCGAGACTGACCACCAGATCCCGTTAGTCACCTCTTACGATAAGCATAGTTGCCTCTTAGAGCAAGCGTGGGTTGCTGAAGACCTATTGTAACCTGGATCTTCACGGGTACATGCACAGGTATGGTATCCAAGTAAACTATCTGCTGACATCACAGCTGAAAGTTTGTCTTCCCTGGTGGTCATCAATCCATGTACAATAATTTATGCAGCCATTTGAGGACATATTCTGAGGGTCTAAATCTGCTTCAGAATTTTATTGAACTGAACACTAAGTAATGGTCTTAATATCCAAATGGAATGAATACATCCCCAATAATATTTGCATAAAAAGGATTCAAATCAAATATATAGTCTGATCATAGGTTTTAGGAGATTATCAGTTCTCATATAGCCATGTTCATCACGATTACTCACGCTGTGACATTGTAAATACTCAGATGATGGCCTGTTTTTAAAGTCATCTTTTATAAGTGAGTGAGGTGTTTTACAGTTGTTCTTGTGATTAGCATGATAAGTAAGAAAAGAGCAAATGGTTAATAAGCGTCCGAAAACCCATAACACAGGGATACTAACAGCATTATTCACGAAACATCACTCTATATGTCAAAAGACTGAAAACACTGAATATAAACATTTCCAATAAATAACCTAAATATCACAACGGTAATCCAACAGCATCCTAATGATGTTCATCTTACCCATATCTTCATCATCACATGGGTGTGAGTTCCCGTTCATGCACACCCCTCCCCCTGACGTGCCATTGGTTATCACACCATCTTCTACATGACCTTCGCTCATTTCAACGTCCTCATTGTCAATTAGTCGCGAACTGCCGTTCATTGACATGTGATCAGAGTTTGCAGCGTTCATCTCCTCCTCCCCCCGACGAGAGTCTGACTGATTGTGGGAGTTTTGGGAGGAGGAACTGCCTGAGCTGTGACTTTTTGTAGACGAGCGGCTTGGACTGCTGCTCCCCGACCCCCCAGACGTCCTCTGGGGGTGGAGTGTGTTCCCGCCACACCCATAATGCACTGGGCTCATGCTGGGGGAGGACCGACTGCTACCACTACTGTGTCGTGACTTAGGGCTTCGGATTGCTGCACCGCGCACTTCACTGTCTGTTCCGTTTACCATCTCGATGAACTGTCTGCACTTGAGTGTGAAGAGAAGGTTGGGGTTCCTCTCGAGGAGTCCCGGGTACAGCTGCTGGGTAGCCTCGATGGCTTCACCCATTCGCCCCGCCAGTACCAGTTTTTGGATTCCTGCACAACACAAAATTAAACATCTCAAACTCAAAATCAAACATGAAATTAAAGTGTTCCTTGTCATAACCCTTGTAAAACATTAAATACATAAAAGGGTCCTATTCCAGAAAGTGATGGTAAGTCATAAGTCATAAGTCTCTGTTAAAGTATGGGAGTTACGATCACCTGGTGCTACGATCATTCGAGGAATGGGGCCCTGGTCTGTAGATTCAAATACTAAGGTAGCAAATATCAAGGACCCAACTACCCCTATGATTTCTTTCCCCGAAAATAGCAAAAGTTCTCATTTATAATTATTAACAGGATTCATACTCTTTTCATGGGGTAATGGGGGCATATCCTGCTATTGAAAACCAACAGGGGTCACAGCTTATCCATCCCTAGCAGACACAAAACATAAATTTACTTGTGATAATCATCGACCAGAGGACAAAAATTTGGTTTGAGGGAGTATCAACTACAATTTGTTGCCTTGGTATTAGCAGACTTGACACCTTCATCAAATGTTTTCAATTTCAGACAAAACGTATGATTCTTTAATATTGTTTTTCATGGATACGCCATTGTTTCAATCAGAGGCACATCATGATTATCTTCCCTCCATGTCAGAATATTGAGATCTGATTGGTTCACATGATCCTGATACATTACTAGGTATCCCGCCTGTGATGTAAATATATTTTTAACGAGAGAATAAATCCCTTATACCCCACCACAAAAACAGGCTGCACGTGGATTTCTGACTAGAAAAATAAATCTCTTGCACCCTGCTACAAAGCGAAAAGCTGCACGTTGTTTACAAGTCAATGAAAGTCACGTCATTAATACATGATTTATAAGCTACCAATCAGAATCCAATCAACTCAATTGCTACACAAGATTTCAGATACATAAACAATACATCACATTTCAAGAATTGAGAGTAACTATCAACAAGCAACATCAGCATTCGACATTACTCTGTCTGTTCTTGATAGAAGCGAGATCTTCATCTATGGGCTGACTGGTGCTCTTGGTGAAGGCTTCTGCTGTTGAGCAATAGCCATGGTGGACTAGGTATGTCGACACAATCCTGAAGACAAGAAATACTGACTAGAATGCCTCCTTCACTTGTGTCTTGTCACATAGGACAAAATACTGACTATTCCAAACACTATGATGCACTGATTAGTGAGTGTGTATGGTATTAACCGCTTTTAGCAATATTCCAGCAATATGCCGACAGGGCTTTAACATTGTGAGGAATCTAACCTGGGCCTTCAGCCTGACGAGTAAACACTCTAACCACTAGGCTACCCACTGCCCCACAGCGCAATTTTGACAATAGTTAGGGATAGAAACTAATTTTAGTTACAAAGTTCTTATGTTGATATATATAGGCCGAATCCTACCATAATCATCACAAATTTGAGTTAAAAAAACTTGTTTTGAAAGGGTTCATAAGGCCAGAGCAATTTAATTTCTTGTTATAAATTCACCTTTAGAGGTTTAAAAAGAATAATCAGTGTATCAAGGACAAGAAGATATAGTAATAGGCACAATGCAGTAAGAAAGTTTGTGATAAAAAAGTGATAATACTTTTCTGGCCTGATTAAGTCTTAATTCATTCAAATTTGAAAGACTTGATACTAATTGATTTTAGATACAGTTTTCAACATGCTAATGTTGGATTTCAAACCCTAGCCATGTATGAGGGCCAAAAACTGCTCAATTTCCTTCAGACAATAAAACGTTCCCTTCCAATGCCATTAATGGTATTATTCAGGCAAAAGAAATATCTGAATTTAACAGATTGCAAATCAGATATATCAGACACGTGCAAAGATAATTATTTCTAAAATTTAATGTTATGTAATGCCATCTATTTGGTTTAAAACAGAAAACTCCAAATGAATAATCCTGCTAACCTGTGAAGAGCAGCTGACCACTCCCCTCGTCGGTCTGACACTGGGAAACGAGAGATGGTCAGGCCAGTCTTCATTCTCCATTCCTGTACAAAAGAAATCAGATGGTTAACTTAACTTAGTTTATACTCCTGCTTCAAGGCATGTACATATTATATCAACAGTAGAAACATCAAACTCTTTATGATTCTGAGTTTGGACAAGGCTGGCCACTGGTTGATAGCAGACAATCTGTTGCTTGTTGGTTTGTTAAAGCTGCATGAGAGCGCGTAAGTCAAATCTGGACTGAAAATACAGTAGTGAGCAATGGGCAACGCCATCTGTGTATGATGAAACAGTGTCAACCAAGTCACTGAGCTTGACCACCTCATCCATCATGTTGCCTCTTCAGTCCTTGACACTTACCAAAATTTGTCCTGTTGGATCTCTACTAGTCACAATGATGCTTAGTGCTCAGGCACAATCTATCGCTGATTTCAAAAGTCGTACAAACTTAAAGTACTTTGCTCGTCCCCAAAATAACACTAGTCCACCATTTAATTAATATAACTGAACCTTACGAAAAAATACTAGAATTGGACCAGTGGACCAGTGGACCAGTGTTAGTGTCAAGCACTGCCTCTTATGGCTAGCATAGGTTGCTATCCCATTCACACAATGTAACCACCCATATTTTGGCTTTTATGACAAAACTTAAATACGGGGGCCTAAAGGGTGACTTCACTGTCAGGATTGTCAGTAAGGAGGTGAGCTACATTAATTGACTATCATGACTTTCATCAAGGAGGTGAGCTATGGTGATTTGTCTGACTAGTTTGTCAGTAATGAGGTGAGTTACAGTGATTTGAATGTTAGATTTGTCAGAAACGAGGTGAACTACAGTGATTTGAATGTTAGATTTGACAGAAATGAGGTGAACTACAGTGATTTGACTGTCACGATTGTCAGTAAGGAGGTGAGCTACAGTGATTCGACTGTGAAGATTGTCAGTAAGGAGGTGAGCTACATTAACTTGACTGTCACAATTGTCATTAAGGAGGTGAGCTACAGTGATTAGTCTGTCACGATTGTCAGTAAAGAGGTGAGCTACAGTGATTTGACTGTCAGGATTGTCAGTAAGGAGGTGGGCTACAGTGATTTGACTGTTACGATTGTCAGTAAGGAGGTGAGCTACATTAACTTGACTGTCACAATTGTCATTAAGGAGGTGAGCTACAGTGATTAGTCTGTCACGATTGTCAGTAAAGAGGTGAGCTACAGTGATTAGTCTGTCACGATTGTCAGTAAAGAGGTGAGCTACATTAACTTGACTGTCACAATTGTCATTAAGGAGGTGAGCTACAGTGATTAGTCTGTCACGATTGTCAGTAAAGAGGTGAGCTACATTAACTTGACTGTCACAATTGTCATTAAGGAGGTGAGCTACAGTGATTAGTCTGTCACGATTGTCAGTAAAGAGGTGAGCTACAGTGATTAGTCTGTCAGGATTGTCAGTAAGGAGGTGGGCTACAGTGATTTGACTGTCACGATTGTCAGTAAGGAGGTGAACTACAGTGATTTGACTGTCACGATTTTTGGTAAGGAGGTGAGCTACATTGATTTGACTGTCACGATTGTCAGCAAGGAGGTGAGCTACAGTGATTTGATTGTCACGATTATTGGTAAGGAGGTGAGCTACATTAACTTGACTGTCAAGATTGTCAGTAAGGAGGTGAGATACAGTGATTTGACTGTCACGATTGTCAGTAAGAAGGTAAACTAGTGATTTGACTGTTACGATTGTCAGTAAGGAGGTGAGCTACATTTACTTGACTGTCAAGATTGTCAGTAAGGAGGTGAGATACAGTGATTTGACTTTCTCGATTGTCAGTAAGGAAATGAGATACGTGGTTCTGACCTTCATGTAATCCTCTATGTCAAAGACAAAGGGACTCTGTCCAAAGTTGGCCTCCACAACTTCTCCTGGAGTCTGCAGGCCCACAGTGGGGTACAGCTTGGGCTGAAACACAAAACACAAAATCAACAATCTTTGACTTGTAATGTCATGCATCCCATTCTATAAAAGTTTACGTGGAATTCCCTGTACTGAAAACAAAGCTAACTGACAGACAGGCATTTCTGGCCTTAGGTTCACTCAATCTCTTATTTGACATCAGAGTGAGTGAGTGAGTGAGTATGGTTGTACGCTGCTTTTAGCAATATTCCAGCAATATCACGGCGGGGGACACCAGAAATGGGCTTCACACATTGTACCCATGTCGGGAATGGAACCTGGGTCTTCGGCGTGATGAGCGAACGCTTTAACCACTAGGCTACCCGACCGCCCCATTTGACATCAGAACATTGCGATCAGAACAAGTGTCCATGAGTGATGCCCCATTCAACAGAACTGCAGCTATATATGTGAAGACAGGCTGAAGGTTCAAAAGGTTTACCATGAACAACTTATCATAGTTCATGTACTGTCACGCCAAGGACAAATAAGAGTAAATGTTGGATTAAAACAAATAACCTGTGGATCCTGGCACAGGTAAGGGAGACAACTCTGTACATCTAATTGTCACACATAAGACTGATGGGCCACCTGTGCCCCAAGAACATGGAAGACATCAACAACTGTCCATGAATAATGTGAATGTATACGTACCGGGAGGTCTGTGCAAGCCACACCTGAAACAGCAGACACACAGTCATGAGGACTTGAGTCTTGCATCTGCCTCAGAGCAACTAAAGTTCAACACAACCTTGTCTGAAATCTCAGTGAAACTGAGAATATAATTTTGTCACTTTTACTTTTAGCAACATTCCAGCCATATCACCATCCCCAGATTGAAACTGGGAAACTCTGATAATTATCATCAATATCCAGCCTCTATTATCAAGACATATCCCCCTTCTTTTAAGACAAATACCCTGCTGCTTTTGCTTTATATCAGAAGTGACGTCCCTACCTCCAACTTCCTTATCACTAACTTAGCACAGAGTGCTCGTTCATAGGCATATTATGCTTTCTCATCATCATCATCATCATCAACCTCCTCATCATCATCATCATTCAATAGACATATGTTGTACATGATAATCTGAGCTGATCACCATAATGAATAAATGAGGGCCTACCAAGGTTTACACCATTCTTGGTGTAGAAACAAGTGTTGTCAATGAGGTTGAGGCAGCAGCCAATCACATCGCCTGTTGTGAAGGTTGGGCCATATGGTTGGCCAGTTCCACAAGAGCAGAATGAGTTGCCATCATCACCATGGTAACCATAGGAATGTTTGTCCCAACCTAAAAAATAAAAATAGTTTAGTTTCATTACCCAACAATAGTTCCGCTAATACCATCCGATCCATTTAGATGCTTCTTACAACAACACAAAGGTTGCTAATCCTTACCTAGATTTCCCACAGGTTCATTCAACAGTCAAACACAATATAAGTTGTAGCAGTATCACTCAGGGCATATGTGGTTTTATATGATAAAACGACATATACCCCGAATGATACTGCTACAACGAAATTATCTTACTGACATGTTCAATCAGCCATTGTAAAAGAATTAAAAGAAACTGAAAACTGATAGAAAACAGCCCTTAGAATGAGCTGAGGTTAACTTGTGCTATGTCACATGACCTTAATGTGACACATTAACAACAGGCAGCTTTTTTGCTTCATAGTGGGAATAAGCGTTATATTCTCTTACTCAAAAATCCAGGGTATGTAAGGGATTTATTCTCCCACTGAGAAATCATCATATCTGACATGGAGGCAACATAATGAAGAATTGACTTCAACTTTGTGTGAGTTCATTAGAGTATGAATCTTCATAGAGTGAGGGCCAAACTGTTGCCCAATATCAGTATTCACTTCCTCACATCTCCTGATCTTAGTTTGTGTCCATATGGCAATGTAGACACATGTACACTGGTGTGATGTACATTGGAGTAGGAATCTTCATAGAGTGAGGGCCCAACTGTCGCCCAATATAAGTATTCACTTCCTCACATCTCCTGATCTTAGTTTGTGTCCATATGGCAATGTAGACACATGTACACTGGTGTGATGTACACTTGTTAGCATAATGCTGCATTTTAACTTAATGTCCCACAATAACATATGTAAATTACAGGTTTTGAAAGTTTTAGGATGCCTTCTGCATGTAACAAGGCTGGCCTTGTCAATGCCAGACAGCCATGAGGTGTATAGATCACACAAAAACAATGGCCGATGATTCGTTATGTTGGAGAAACATCAAGGCCTCTCCCAAGAATTAAGGAACATCAAACAAGTCCTCCATCTGTGACCATATCGAAGCCCATCAAGACCACAACATCCATTGGAACAACATGAACAACCTCACCAAAAATCATACCAACTGCAAGGTCAGGAAACTCCAAGAAGCCATCCACATCAAAAGTCCCAACCAGTCATCAACAGAGATCAAGGATATTATGTCCCCATGGCCTACCATGAGCTCATCACTAACCAATCTTAATCTCATTTCCATTGTCCATTGTCTAGCATATATATATCTTAATCCTTTTCATCTTAATACTGTCTTCTAATCAACTTGTCTAAACCAATCACTGTATAGCTTTTACATCATCTGGCTTCATACTTCAGCCTTATCTGTTGTGTAAACATCAATCTATGATCGTACAATCTTGTATAAACATCAATTATCCACATGCATATAACCTTCTTAATTCACAGTTCTGTACATCACTTGCTTGATAATGGTGTTAGTATCTGCACTGAAACATCGCAGTCATTGCAATAAAGAAGTTGTATAGCCATTATATTTCTCCCTTGTTCATCACACCAACTTCTAAATGCCAATTGAAGAAGTGATTCGTTAAGAGTCATGCTGCACAGACATTTACATTCCCACCACCACTTCAGAGGGCATTCCTATTCTAAAGGTAAACACATACAGTCAAGCCTTGTTAATCTGACAATTGGGGTTTTCTGACACTAATGAAGGGACCGATTAAATCAGTGCTATTTAGACCCGTTATTCCAACAGTCTTGCACTCTGACTCTGCAAACCTGATTTGCAAACGAATTACTGAAATCGATCATTAATCAGCCTCGTTAATCCGACACAGTGATCAGCATACTCCATGGTCACCTGCCCGTGAGTAGACAGCCCGTGTTTTGATGCAAGACAAGTCGGCTAGTAGCTGCATCTTACAACACCTGCAGAGATAAACTAGCTTAACAATAGATAACTAATTCTTTAAATAAAAACAGGATAAACTACAGGTTTAGATTACCATAATCTCATTAAAATCAGATATAAGTACTCACTACCAATGAGGACATCCCATTAGAGGTCATGTCAGAACAACCTTTGTGAACTTTGACCGATCAATAAAATGACTAACAGGAAGTCAACATTAGTCACTAAGAAAGCAGATTTCTAGTTTCAAACTGCTGACTTCCATTCCACCATACGCTTTCAAAAGTATTTTGAATGAGTCAAACAGAGCATAACAGCAGTCTTGTGTTAAGCATTAGAGGCTGCATGATTAACAAACATATTCTGCAAATCATTTTTTTTTCTATCTATCATGTTGTCCGATTTTCAATCACAAACATTGATACTACTGAATTTCATTTATCCTACAAACTCATGAATCCAACATAATCATATGCAACCAACCAAGTCTGATTAACAGGAATTCTCTGTATATATTTGATTACATATATAAACATTATGACCAAAGACTCATGTATAGCCCAAAAGTGCTTATTAATGCACACATACACTCTGTATAAATGCCTCACGTGAGCATCAGTGTAAGTACTATGCGTTTTTATGCCCCATAATGTCATTTCTATACAACAGGTTAAAGTATTGTAAGTTCTTTTTACATCTGACTATGAACATGGGTGAAACAGACACCAATGTATACTACTCAAAAGATGTTAAAGAACACCTGATACTGTATTTTACTTTCTTTTGATTATAGTAATGACATGACATGATGGCATGACAGATCAACTATAGTCGTGAAAAAATCAGGTGTTCTTTAACTTCTTTTGAGTAGTATACATACATATATATTATGGGATGGCCTTGTCAGTGCCAGATAGTCACACATGTTTGGGGCATAGCTGAGGCCTTTTACAAGTGAAGGCAAGAATGGACATAGAAACCGTAAAACAATTAAGTGAGGACACTTGGAGGATTATTTTCCTTATCTGCCCTTGTAGACTTTTGTGTCTTGGGGTCTTTTCTCGAATATATAAAACAGTTGGATATGACTGAAACATATCCGAAACATATCCGAAACTACCCTGTTTCATTTTGTCTCTGTGTGGGACACCTGACTGCATGTCGTGACAACACGACAACGTAATGACCAGGCCACTTTGTATACGTATGTATAAGAGCGAGTGAGTGAGAGTATGGTTTTACGCCACTTTTAGCAATATTCCAGCATTATCAAGGTGGGGGACACCGAGAATGGGCCTCACACACTGTACCCATGTCGAACCCGGGTCTTTGACGTGACGAGCAAACGCTTTAACCACTAGGCTACCTGACCGCCCTGTTTGTATATACATTGTATATACACGCACATATATATATATAACACAAGTATGCAAATATTTAGACAAAAACAGGGGAAAAAACACCCGTAGCAAAACTGCAGACAGTTAAACATAAACTTGCTCTACCTTCTGACATGCTGCTGCATACTTACCTAATATCATTAAGTATATAAATGTAAGTAAAACCGTTGATTATGCCATTTTGCATACCTTTAGAAGTGTACACATGTATATGATGCATAAAAATACAAATATGCAAATGAGTCCATACAAACATGACAAATGGGGCATTTCTTGTCTTTAATGCAAATTCAACTGTCAAGACAGCAAAATTATTGCATGTTTTAAGTTGAGCAACATTTATATGTACAAAAATTGATGTATGGATCTGAACAAAAGGACTATATAATGCAGGCCTCATTTTCGCAAGAAAGCCACCTGGGTTCTAAAATTTCATTATTTTCCTGATAGCCAAGGCAATATCCAAATTCATGCTTTTGGAAAGCAGCATTATTCCAAAGTATCAGATAAGGAGCATTATTCCCAAGTACTAGTAAAGCAGCATTATTCCAAAGTACTACTGAAGCAGCATTATTCCCAAGAACCAGTAAAGCAGCATTATTCCCATGTACCAGTGAAGCAGCATTATTCCCAAGTACCAGGGAAGCAGCATTATTCCCAGGTACCACTAAAGCAGCATTATTTCCAGGTACCACTAAAGCAGAATTATTCCCAGGTACCACTGGAGCAGCATTATTCCCAGGTGCCACTAAAGCAGCATTATTCCCAGGTACCACTAAAGCAGAATTATTCCCAGGTACTACTGGAGCAGCATAATTCCCAGGTGCCACTAAAGTAGCATCAGTCCAAGGTACCAGGGAAGCAGCATTATTCCCTAGTGCCACTAAAGCAGAATTATTCCCAGGTACCAGGGAAGCAGCATTATTCCCTAGTGCCACTAAAGCAGCATTATTCCCAAGTACCAGGGAAGGAGCATTATTCCCAGATACCACTGGAGCAGCATTATTCCCAGGTACCACTAAAGCAGCATTATTCCCAGGTACAAGGGAAGCAGCATCATTCCCAGGTACCAGGGAAGCAGCATTATTCCCAGGTATCACTGGAGCAGCATTATTCCAAGGTACCAGGGAAGCAGCATTATTCCCAGGTACCAGGGAAGCAGCATTATTACCTAGTGCCACTGGGGCAGCATTATTCCCAGGTACCACTGGAGCAGCAAAGGGATCTACAACCAAAATGAACAATGATACTGAGCATGAGACTTACCTGGCAGCCGGTTCATGTTGACTCCCTGGGTAGAGAGACCAATGCCCATATATCTGTAAGAGAAACACAAAAACATGAGTACTCCACGACACAACACTTACTCATGTGAGTCAATCTTGTTGAAGCAAGCCGTTTCTTATTTTGGCCTAACTGGAGTCTACACAATTTCGACAAGGTATGAGAAAACCAATCCTCGATTTTCCATGTCTAGATCTCCATTCTATTATGAGAAATAGTGAATGTCTGGTCCTTGTTTTGAGACCAATCTGCATGTCACAACCGTACAAACAAGAATTGCTGTACAATCAAATTACCCTGTTCTTTCATGTTTGAAACAAGCGGCGATATCGGCAGTACTTGCCTCGTCTTGTTACATACCATCTCCAACACAAATGGGAACACCTGATAGCATAATAACTTCCTTCCCCTATCACACTACCCAGGACAACATATTTTCTTGTTCAAAGATCATTATAAGAGTAGTGAATTTTCACTCGTACAAGGCCACAGTTTGTAAAAGTAGATCTATGTCAAACTCACGTTCGTAAAAGTCATTTTCAAGCTCATGAGCGAGAGGAATTCTGTTTTAAGTTGGTGATAGGAGAGAATGAGATGGGGATGTCACTTCAAATGATGGGTGGCCTAGTGGTAAAAGTGTTTGCTCGTCATGCCACAACCTCTGAGGTTTGACTCCTAACATGGGTTATAACAATAATTGGGCTATCCCAGGCCTACTAATGAAAACTGACAGACTGCAATGAAAAACTGTCACATGCCTACAATACACAAGGAATCCACAACATAAAACGATGAGAACTTCACCCAGAACTAAGAAACTGCAGCATAAATCTGACAGCATGCTGCTGAAAACATGGAAACGGCAGCACTAAAACACACAGTCTTCCAAACTAGGCATGGGCAGAACAAGAAGAAAGTTGACAATCATGTCATGAGGATCAAGAAACAGAAAGAACATAATACCAAAACTCTCTGGGTAATGATGATGATGATGATGATGATGATGATAACAACCAATTTCATTTACCACTAATACCCCCGTCAATGGGTCGGAGTAAAGACTCGATTCAGAATCTCATTCAGTCATTCTCAGCTCCCTGGGGGGTATACCATGGGTATTGTGAACAAATGGCACAATAACCAGCAGTCTAGGGGTTATTTCTAGCCAAGGCAAAATACTGTAAATGTCTTGAATAATTTATTTCAAGCCATCTAAGGCTATTTAGGATATTGACTTCAAACGAACGACAAATAGGAAGCAATCACAAGTTAACTATCCATGTTTTCGTCTGAAGCACACTTAGTCACTCATGAATTCATTTCACCATGTTCACAAAGGGAGTAGCAGTGAGTTTATGGTATGTTATCTATCACAACTGCAATCGTAACTTGTATTTCTGCTATTGTGTAACCATCCTAAAAACCTCATAAGTGTTTGACATAGCTGACAGGTGATTGAGCCACAATGATAAACAGCCTTCATTTGAGGCAACCCGCCCAACCCTGCTGAAAAAAGTTGTTTGTCAGTGTATTCCTATTCTTTTCCTTTCTTACACATCTCTTAATCAGCATGTCTGTCTATCATACAATGACCATTTCATGGGCTGGATAAAAAAACTACTTAACACCCTTTAACTGGGTCACATCGCCCTAAACATTTAATGTATATAGGCCACACTTCCACAACCAGTCCATCTGGAACACTACCACTGGCATGCTTCAATGGTGCACTTGCACTGGGGTGGCTAGGCCTGAGTCGTCCTTCCCTGGTCCAAAGACCTTACAACACTTTGTCAGTCTGTCTGCTAACTCAAATCTTATGATGTTGATTAATCTCGCAGTTAAACATTATCCAAATAGTTAAGACACAATGCCTCAAGCTCACACACAGCACTTAATGCAACATCTACACCTAGAACTACAAATGGCAGGTTTGGGACTCATCTCCCCTTGTCTAGTAAAATTTCATGTGGTCAGCTAATTTGTTTGTTTGTTATTTAACATTGTTTAACGCCACACTTAGCAGTATTCCAGTAATATGACGTTGGCTTGTAAATAAGCAAGTCTGAACCAGACGATCCTGTGCTTGATATTGTGAACACGATTCACGCCATCAGGTCACAATGACATGATAACCAAAGGTAGAAATCTACTGTTTCAAGGTTTAATCATACCTGTCACAAGAGTAATGAAGCATGAAAATCAGGCAATTCCACCTAGCAATCTCAGCGCAACACAATTGTAACTCCCATCCACTTAACATTGAATTATGACAGTCATAGAGCTCAGACCGCTTTGTGGAACGTCCCCAAAGACCACTAGACACACACTATCAACCACTGGTTTATAGGATCCACATCCAATTACTCTCCTGGAGGCCACAAAATAGCTGTACATCAAATTAGTCCACAGATCTTAATTAGTAGGAAAAACTAGATTTTGAGAGAAAATAATCCTTCAAGGTCTTCAATCATCCAGGGACTAGCAGACCTAACAACTCTCACCATGTTTATGGCACTATTTTCTTCTTCCCTAAACTTGGCAATATCAATTGTAGCTATTAACCCTTCAACAGCAGAAAGTCCTTCGATAATTCAATGAATACAGGGTCACAGATACACCATCATAACCTAGAGCAGCTTGGCTGTAGTATCCTAGACAACTTGGCCGCCACCACTGCTGATCACGTATTGATTCCCTACAGTTCTCCGGCAATGATGCTGCACTTGTGTAGAGGGAAGATCAATGTCAAGCATCACAGAAGTCGTCATCATTTTCAACAAAATAAAAAGCTTCAAAATCCTACGTTTCTCTCAAAGATTTGTGATAATCAATAGGTCTACAAAATCGGTTTGATCACTGTGAGAAACGATCATAAACATTAAGTCTGTAAGCTAAAACTTGCCTCATGGCATCAGTTTCAGCTGATAATAGTATCAATATATGGACTGTAATTAACATGATTAAGTTTCTATTTCCAATTTTTTTTAAAAATGCTTAAAAATAAACAAAATCCTTTTATTAATTGCTGAACTCACTAGACACAAAGACATTTAACTAGACACAGGCTTCAGGCAAGAGATAAAGTCTCTGGCTAGAAATAATGTAAGACTAACCCTTAATAGTTTTGATAGAAAAAAGCATCTACATTAAAATTGAAAAGGAGTGACTTAGATTGGGATTCTGTATCTCTGGAAAATCTAGACATGCTTCATTAAGACAGTACCTTTACAGTAGGTGCTGGGCAGAAGGGAACATAATATGGTTCAGGGATTGTGAGACAGACTAGAAATGTATACATACACCAATAGAAACTGGCTCTAGCCCAATAGTCCTTGCCAAACTGCCCAATAGTTAAGGTATCATGGGGACTATTATTATATAAGTTGAAACTAGACATTTCTAAGGGTTTTGCTGTATGTTATCATTATAGGAACTAGTGGACTAAAAATGTTAGATTCTATCACTGACATCAGTTATTTTAACTGCATTTACTATTACATCGTCCATAAAGTGATGAAGATCAAGAAAGTGGAAATGATCCTCATAGTTTCTCCATTCTTACAGACACACAGAAACAGTAATGATAATGGCCTCACACCACCAGGATGACAGGTCAAGTGTTACAGTGTTGAGCCAGCAACATAGGACAAAAACACTAACTCCTGTAAGTAATATTCAACAGGTGGAGCCGAAGGAGGGATGGCATGATGCCAAAACAGCAAACCATGTCAGCGTTATAAATAGCGCAAGTCTCTAGGCGGGTTTCTTAAAGGTAGAGTCCACCTAGTGATAGTCCATGAGTCACGTCAAACACCAGTCGTCTGTATGTACATTCGGGGAGACATCACATACAATGATCCTGTCGTTATCATCATCATGACTAAGCACATTCTGCCCTCTCATCTTGAAGAGAAACTTAACATTTGTTTGTCTAATGAAATGTATCAGGTCACCATGTCAAAAAACCTTTGGAAATCATACTTCTTGGTACAATTACATTGGTCATAATAAAAGTCAAAGTTCTTGGAAAATATTAAACATTTTATGTTTACATAAACTTTGATGTATGCAAATTTTTTAAGTATTGATATTTTGCAAAATACATGAACTAATCAGTGCATTGCCATGGAATCAATAATATATTTTTTTATGTTTATGTTTTACAAAAAACTTTTAATGATTGATTTGTACAATTAAACTTGACTTAAATAAGAATACTTCACAAAATAGGAAAATTTGCATCACCACAAAAATTAAATCATGATGTTATCAAGAACATGAAATGTCATTTCATTTTCACAAAAAAATTCATTAAGATCTGCATTGCCCCCAAAAATCTACACAAAATATTATCAAGCGCATTTTCCATCATCTATTGTGCAAGTGTTAAGGAAAACATGTATGAAGTATTGTCAATGCAGGAAGTAGTGCCTCACTGACACTACTGAGTTTTCACAAAGGTAGGTCACCAAAACATCTGGTTTCTTTGTTTAATGAACAAATAACATACCATATTCACTGTATTAAGCACCCTGTTCCAATAAGCACCTCCAGTCTTACTTCTAGGCCAATCTGTAAGTAATCTTTCAAATGCCCCCTACTAAGACAGAAAATTCACTTGACCAATTTTCTGAATATATTACACATTTTTCACAGAAAACAGCAGTGCACAAGGGGTATATAATTACCTAGTAACTATTATGAAAAATGTTTTAGTTTCACTGAAGTTTGAACTCACTGTGTTCATTACTGCTTGATCTCAGAATTTTTTTTTAAATTGTATGGTTTTAATAAGCAGCCAATTTGTCAATGTTCTAAACCTGCAGGGTCTTTCTTATGGTGAATATGGTAAGTGATATCATATCTTGTTTCTATTTGTACAGGAATATGACATTTCCTAATTTCATATGAATGATAAAACAGAACTGGATGTTATCACACATATGACTTTATCTCAAGTAATAGTCGATTTCATCTGTTCAAAAATCTAATAATGGCAAATACATGCGAGTTATTGTCATTACAATTGTGTTTGAGTAAGTAATGTACAGTTGCCTAAGACCTCAATGCTATCTGAATCCTACTCGGAAGCCTTGTGTCCTGTTTGTTCTATTTTGGTGCCTGTATTTGAACAAAGGCTTTGTTAGTACTGCAACACTAGAAGCTGCTGGGGCAAAAGGGGAAGAGGCAGAGTGTGGAGGAGAAGGGGACAAAAATTACTGACAAAAACTGTATATTAATAATATGGGGTTGCCAAAGAGCTGTTGGAATTTGAACATTATGAACTCTTAAAGCAGGACGATGACCCATGGTTAGAAGTGTATTTCCAGTCTTGATCTGGACTTTGAAATGAATGCCCTTAATGGAACTGAGATAAGGTTGGAACGGGTAACTTGTGTACTCGTGTACTCGTGTACTCATGTTTTTGTTTGTTTGCTGTTTAATGCCGCACTCAGCAATATTCCAGCTGTATGGCAGAGGTCTGTAAATAATCGACTCTGGATCAGACAATCCAGTGATTAACATCATGAGCATCAATCAACTCAATTGAATGCCTTTTATGGCAAGCATGGGTTGCTGAAGACCTATTCTACCCCGGATGTTCACAGGTCTGTACGCGTGTACTTGAGTAGGACCCGGGTACCTGCAGGACCACCCGGACCTATGGATTGTTACATGATATATTGTTTAATGACAATAACTATCAAACTCCATCATCGAAGTCATTAAATGTTCGCTTCCTTCTTACTTTTATATGTTTGAGTAAAGATAAAGCTTCTGTAAACTTCAGTGTAAGCATGATCACATCATTTTATGCATGTATCTATTAGTTTTAGCTAGAGCTCTGGAAAAGATTTTTCAATCAGACATTTTGTACCTATCTCTTGAGACCTACAGCAGGTACTCAGGTCGGGCTGGGTAATAGGGGGTCGGGTATGTGGGTAGTGATTTTGGACCCGTCCTATCCTTAAACTGAGGTATTATCTCCCTGCAAAGAGAATATTTTGTAATTGCTCAACTGATATACATAACATTTGCTGCAGACTTAGGGCCAAATATCTGAACAGGTCAAGATACATCCCTGTATCAACCCTATTATTTTTACTCCCGATAGCATAGCTGATAAGAGTCTTTCAAGACTTTGGTACTGCAGTCGGCCTGTCAATGCCATAGCTTTGTAACTAAGCTCCTCACAGTGAAAACTGCACTCCATACTAGGACAACGAAGGTGTGTGGCAGTGGGGTGGAGCTTGCATCATAACGTGCCATATGGACACGGTTCGCTTAACACACCCTGTAGTGTGCTGACAAATTGAATGTTATTAGTAACAACATTATTTACAATATCAGATCTCTTTGTATCAGAAACCATGCATCCATTGGGTTTGTTTGTTGTTTAACGCTGCACTCAGCAGTATTCCAGCTATATGACGGCAGTCAGTAAATATTCTAGTCAGGACCAGACAATCCAGTGATTAATATCATTAGATACAATCTACGCAATTAGGATACAATAACATGCATCAACCAAGTCAGCAAGCCTGATCACCCGATCCCTTTAGTCGCCTCTTACGACAAGCATGGTTGCTGAAGACCTATTTTAACCTTGATCTGCACTGCTCACCATGAATCCAACTGACACACATACGTTATATTCCTTACAACAAAATTACAAGTCTTGACAATGCTTCAATGGCGCACTCTACAAGGAAAACGTTATAGGTTTCATAAAGCTTTATCATTCTCCATCCAGGCACCAAGAGGATGGACATAGCATCAACTCCAGGTCCGGATGAAAGTTTAATAACCCTCGTCTTTATTCAGCTGCTGTTCCTTCACACTGCTTCCTTTTCTTCTATTTGAAATCAGCTCAGCAAAGATCACACTCTTAAAGATCAAACATGATGGTAAATAAAAAATCAGATGATCCTTTTTCACAATAAATCTGTAGTGAGTATGGTTTTATGCCGCTTTCAATAATATTCCAGCAATATCACAGCAGGAGATACCAGAATGGGTTTCACACATTGTACCCAGGTGGGGATTCGAACTTGGGTCTTCAGCATGAGTGAGTGCATTGTGTTTAACGCCCCTTTAACAGTATTCCAGATATATCACAGCATGTCAGCTTAATGTGCAGGTCTCAGTTGTTTACCACTTTGGCAAAACCCATGAGCACGGATATGGTGCTGACAAACCTAGAAACATAATCAGGGCAAACGACCATGCGATCCCACAATCATAAGTTTCTTTTTGCCCAAGGGATGCAACTCTGCACAGCGAATGACAGCTGGGCCACCAGTGCCCGTTATAAGGGAAAAGGTTAACATAGCAGTACACATGTATCAGTTTCATAGCCTCATGGTAATAGATACTCAAATTGAGGCGCTATGAAATTAAATTCCCCAATCTTTGTCGACTTGTTTTCCCCCTGACGCATATAAAGATATCAACAATTTTCAAGAAACCATATGAAATCATTGATATTTACAGTAACATCATGAACATATACTCAGATTTCTAAAAATATAATTGTAGATGCAATAACTATAATGGCTATAATCTCTTCCAAGATATGTTATCCCAAAGAAAACTTGGAAGGCAATGGGTGCAGTTATCATGATAACATGACAATAACCCATTGTTCAAAAACAGCCACACACAAATTATAACAGATAAGTGCTTCACACAAATGCCTTATTTTTGAGGCTGAGGTGAAGATGTTGTTTATGTCCCTGTCACTGTTGTCAGTCTCTGTCCCTTGGCAACACTGTACAGCTGGAAACTGAATTACCATATTCACCATAATAAGTGTTCTTGGTGCTTTGAAAATTGACAAAGGGAGCGCTTAATTAAACCATGCTTTATGAGTGTGCTGACATGCTATTTTCGGCGTCACATACCAGTGTTAATGCTCTCAGATAGGGAAGGAAGCAAAACATTAATGTCTGCATGTATAATATACACACCTACATAGCTTTGTATTGTCTGTAAAAAATGGTGTATTATACACAAGAAAATTTGGGATCCTCAGGTAAATGTTCAGGCTTAGTATGGGGCACTTATATAGATATTTACAGATTTGTTTATGTAGTGAGGGACCAATATGTCATAAACCCTTTAGTGCCCGAAGGTAGCTTGGGTTGTACACTCCCCAGGGAGTTGAGAATGATAACTGGAATGTATACGGATCCACTGATTGGGTAACAAATCAACCGCATTTGAGCAGTTACTAGTATCTGGATAAGTGCGGTATCGAGGGTAAATGCTGACCCCTGATCTTAACTTGAGTCGTGAAGTTGTTTCTCCTTACTTGCAACAATACTACTATTAACATTTAATCAGCAGGCTGGGACAAGGCTCTGCCAAGTCAAGAGTCTAAGAAATGTGACTACAAAACAAGTTAATGACTATCCAGTCACAAGCCATGTTTCCTCCACAGCTGGGGCGATCAAAACATGTTGTTCAACTGAGACTAATGCAGGCAAAACTAGAGTCACAAACACTTCCTGAAAAGACCATTAGTGTCGTCAAATTAGGACCCCGAGATTGTCGATTTTCAGATGGCTGTGCTATTAACAACAGCCCTTCTTGTCCACAGGCAAGTCAGGATAATTGGAATAAGAATGATAATGATGATGATGATGATGATGATTCATGACAGATTCAATCATGCATATAAATATATATATGTATGTATGTATGTATGTATGTATGTATGTATGTATGTATGTATGTATGTATGTATGTATGTAAATTTGAATTGTCTTCAAGTTAATAGATTACAAGGTCTAAAATCTAAGTTTAATATTTGGAATCGGTGATTTGTGGAAAAAGGAATTTTTTTTGTGGGGGGGCAATAATGACATATCTAGTTAACAAGGTCCAGTTTACTAAAAAGATTCGTGGGATACAGTAAATGGGTCTTGTTATCCACCATTTTTGAGACTTTCTGTCACCAGGTCGATCAGTTCAAGTTATCAGAAATGAATGACGATAAATAAAGAAGGATTTGGCCACGACACAACAAAAAGATCCAGTTATCTGTGTATTTACTGAGAGCCAACTAGATGACACTTGTCAAACATTGTACCTTAGTCAAAATAACATGATCAATTGAAAGATAAACAAAGACTGTATCAGTGATCAATAGAATTAAATCGTACAAGGCATCATAAACACAGTCAAAGTTCTATAAATGTATTCTTATACCGTATGCATTATCATATAAAACTCTACGACCCGTGTTCACCACCAAATGCACTGTTTGACACTGTGACCCACTAACAGATTGACACTGTCTAGCAATGTGACCTATAAACATGGTCAACAAACAGTTTGACACCATCTAGCAGTGAGACCTAGAAACTTGATCCAAACAGATTGACACTGTCTCGCAGTTTGATAATTCAGCTTAGCCTACAAACAATTTGACACTGTCCAGCAGTAAAACCTATAAACATGGTCCACAAACAGTTTGACACTGTCAAGCAGTGAGACCTATAAACTTGGTCCACTAACAGTTTGACACTGTATAGCAATGTGACCTATAAACTTGGTCCACAAACAGTTTGACACTGTCTAGCAGTGAGACCTATAAACTTGGTCCACAAACAGTTTGACACTGTCTAGCAGTGAGACCTATAAACTCTGTCAACACACAGATTGACACTGTTTAGCAGTGAGACCTATAAACTTGGTCCACAAACAGTTTGACACTGTCTAGCAGTAAGACCTATAAACTTGGTCCACAAACAGTTTGACACTGTCTGGCAGTAAGACCTATAAACTTGGTCCACAAACAGATTGACACTGTCCAGCAGTTTAACCAACATCACCCTTATTCATCAAACAATGAATTCACTGATCCAACAGCAAAGTTGACAAAGAAAATGGATACAGGTCAAAAGGTCGTATTTGGACTAACTGTAGACACGTTTATCGTCTAGTTATGTTACCTTTCTACTTTTTCAATGTTAACTTGGGGCGTAGATCACACTCCCTGAACACAGCTTGTGTATCAGGTCTATAAATACTTGAAGTAGTCATGATTCAAATATATCTACATCACTTCCTGCACTGATGTAATTACATTTACATTCATCCACTCATGTTGATGTAGGCTGCCTAAAAATGTATACAAAATACTAATGAACTAGGAAACATTCTATGACGAAAATTTAACAGTGTTCATCAACTGATATTAACTATTATTGTCAAAACCAAACTTTGTTTCGGGTCATACATTACACTCCTCAATGTACCATGGGTGTGACTGTCACATCAATAACAAAACAACAGTCTGTGACTTAAACCACTTGTCTGAAGCCTGAATCTAGTAAACACATAGTAAGAATTTGCTAGGTCCAGTCAGAACTTTATAACTTAAATACTATATCAAATTGTTTTGTTTTGTTTTGTTTGTTGTTTATCGCTACACACAGCAATATTTCAGGTATATGACAGTGGTCTGTAAAAAAATCAAGTCTGGATCAGACAGTCAAGTGATTGACATCATGAGCATCAATCTACGCAATTGGGATGTGATGATATGCATCAACAAAAACGACCACCCATGATCCCGCTAGTTGCGTCTTACGACAAAAATAGTCGCCTCTTATGATAAGCATGGGTCCTTTGTCAAAGTAATAAAATACACAAAAAAGAAGATGAAGAAATAGTCATACAAGGAGGAGCTACAGATCATCTGTCCTGACCTGAATATATCTTTTAAATATTGAGCCTTGGCAAGAAACTTTCAAAATTAAATTAGGGTTAATTAATTTGTAATTGTGAGTTGCAAATGAACTATTCTGAATATTACCCATGGCCTTTCATTTAAAAAATACAAATCCCCAAGAAAGTACATGGGTCAGTCTATTGTGGAAATAATGTCAGACCAGACCATTATATTTTCTCATAATACAGATCCACCAAATTAATTTTTCCCTGATTTTGAAACATCATAAATGAAAAATGACGATTTATTTCGACGCCAACAACACAAAAAATATCAATCAACTCTTCCACTACTGTCACTTGCTATCAGCAGAAGTGTAAAAAACATTCATTGAACCACTGCTGCATCTCTGCAAAGCAAATCACTTCTTGCTGATGACTGTCATATGCACATTTGTACATAATTGAAAATGGCACCTAGTCAAGGCAGGGTTGTGAATTTGTTATTCTGCCATTTCTACTACAGTTTTGCCCAATGTTGTTTTGCGCATAACAGTCACAAAACAGAAAAGCTGTCTACTTCAGAAAATACCTACAAAGAATCTTGTGGACACAATTAGGGATTTGTCATCAAATGTCATGGCCATGTGCTCTGTCAGACTTCAGCTCCATGACATTTTTGCTTCCGAACATAGAGGCAATGTAGAAAATATGTTAAGAACACTCCTTTTGATTTGGGCTTATTTTAAAAAAAACAATTTCCTTCTCCATCCACCCAATTTATCCAAAGAATCTGTGACACAAGAGAACAAATTGGCCTGGTCTCATATTAAATATTCCGTGAATCTAATGTGGTGTCATGAACACTAGGTGTTTGCACTCACAAATCCTGTATCTGATGTCATGTTGCTACAGCCCTCTTCACATACTATTGAAACAATGGAACATCACGCAAGATCATACAATCAGCACAAATCAAATATATTTTCAGTGTGAAACAAGCCATTTATTTGAACCTGTCGATTTTTCTTTTATCATAAAATTCAGTCAACTCGCTTGTTTCACTTTTTGCCAGGTCAGTCAGATTACAGACCAAGAACACAGAATCAGCAGGTGACAGGATCTTGTCCACTTTCAAATTTCATGTCATTATTATTGATAATAAGACAATTTCTCCACCAATTCATACCAAAGTGTGCTCCATATGGTGAACACTGAATATATTCATAATCAATAATCATATACAAGACATCCGTATCTCAATGAATTATTTCAATGCTATTTCAAGCTGAAGCCTGGGCAATTGAAACATTATACACTGTGGCTAGAGTGTAACATGTGAGGTGCAAGCTGTCTGTGCAGCTGATACTGCAACACAGTCAGGGTAGAGTTCGAGCTGTAGACAGGGGGTAGTCCTTGTGTGAGGAGATCATGCCTCGGGTACGGAACAAACCACGTTCACAGTGTTTATGCTGGATGTGATTCCTCTGGTTAGTCATAGTGGGGCCTACTGTCTTACAACCTTTCAGTGTTCTTACAGTAATCAGTAAACATGGCTTCCATCTTGTGTACCGGTGTACCAGACTAAACCTTCCCCTGGCCAGATCTTCCCCACCCCTGGCCAGATCTTCCCCCCTCAAATTTTAAACTAATCCTAGGTGGGGAAGGTTCAGCCTAGGTCAGATCCTCCCCCTCTGGATTTTATAGATGCTGAACATAGGAGGCGGATGCTTCAGCCCAGACCAGAACCTCTCCACTCTGGATTTTATAGATGCTGAACATAAGATGGGGCATATTCAGTCTAGGCCAGATCCTCCCCTTCTAGATTTGAGATATCCTGAACTTAAGTTGGGGATGGTTAAGCCCAGACCAGATCCTTCCGACTCTGGATTTCAGATTTACAGTGATTACTTGTTACAACGCTACCATTGGGGTCCAAATAATTGATGAGCGTTATAGACGATCAGCGGATTAACGGAGGTTGAGTCTTAGCGGGGTAGATGACCAACATGTACTAAGTACAACAGTACATGCTCTGCCAGTGTTTGAAAACAATAGTTGTTTATTATTCATAGTGTGAAAAAATATTCATCGACAGTTGTGCGCTATAAAAAAAACACATGGTATCTCTTCAGCGAATTAAGGTGAACGAACAGGTACAACAAACTTGGTCAAATTCTTTTTATTAAATTTGATATAAAACACAGCTAGACATGATGATTTACCATTTAAATATTATTTCCTGCTCTCCAAGGCATTTTTTTATATGCTGAGATTAAGATTACTGGTAACATGTGTATTGTCTTGTAAACTAAGCCGGAAATAGCAATCAGCTGTACACACGTTCTCTCCCAATCTACCGGTGATTCAGTTAAAAAGTACCCAATGACAACTTCAAGAGAATTTTGATGCAATAATCGGAAGTTGCAGCTTTTAGTTCTACTACATATATTTAAAATTATAAGAACCATAAGTGTAGCACTTTGGTACTATTGATTGCTATTGCAGGATATTTTTACGCATGGACCAATTTGACCACTCACCATAGTGACTTCCCGCGCTTCATGTATTTTGATTGCGAAAACGTAATGTTGACATATAATAGTCACATTGCAACAAATATGACTTTTAAGGAGTCCAAGTATGTATGATATGTGTATCCATTCTCTGGCAACTAAAGTTCGTTTCAACGCGTCAATAGCGGTAATCTGACCATGGTTGCTGTAAATAACAGTGAATTGTGCACTTCACACATGATTTCACCAAAATTAATGTTAACAATATTGAATGAAATTTTAAATATATTAATAAAATATATTACAAACATAAGTCCAGATATACAATGAACACATTTAATGAACCAGATAGCATGATAATGGGATTAATTGCGTTACTTCAATTCAGATTTGTTGACTGGTATTTCCGGTGTTACGTGTTTGCAGATGATCAGCTGATAATGTGTTTTGAGATGGGGAAAAAATATTGTGTCAGTGTAAAACTTAAGTTTATAAAAAGTGTAAAAATGTGGGTGAGTGAGTGAGTGAGTGAGATTTAATGACACTGTAAACAATATCATGGCATGTCAGCTTTATGTTGGAAGAAAGCCCAAGTGTCGCAGGTCTGAGGTGTTACAAACAATTTGCTGAAACCTGCAAGAGTATGCATACCAAGAAGCACAATCTGGAATATGAACCTAAGATTCTAGGTTTCTGGAACGTTATAATGATCAATGATGATTTTAAGCAACAATTAAAACACTTTTCAGGGGTCGATTTAACTTCTGGCCCATTGGCCATTGGTAACTTTTAAAGGAGCAAGCCCTGCTGGCTACATACAAATTTGTTGTTAAACCTACCCCTACTTTTCAAGATATGACTTCCAAAACAAACATGAGTGATTCTATGTGGCAGTAGGTGTCAGTATCTCAGCTTATCACAGTGACCAAGTACTTAAGTGTGGCCCACTGACCTGTATAGTAAGCAACAAGTCCTGAGTATGATCAGAAAGATAACAGCTGGGAGCTTGTCATTTATTGTCCTCCCCATCAAAGTAGTTCATCCTCAGCTACTATTGTGAACACCTATCCCCTATTTTGTCTTCCTTTTAAAAAACTGGGTACTGGGGATTAAGGCTGGGACAGGTAACTCAGGTACAGGAATACCTGGATCCGTGTTTAGTCACGACTGGGTCAGGTTATGTATTCACACAACACAACATTACCGACTAATAAACCTAAAATATCTGCTGTGGCTTGGTCAACCTTATAATCAGTTGGTAAACAGTCTCCTATGATCCCAACAAATTGAATAATGGATTATTGATCATTCAGCTTATGCCAACATGCAGCGATAGTCATGTCATTTGATATTTTATTACTATTCTTTATGATTACCATCAAAATATTATGATGATGATGATCATCATCATGATAATCAGCATGCAGCATGCAGCAAATCAGACATTTCATTTACAAGATTGAAGGAATAACTTCCAAAAAATTCTAAATCCTGAAAAATGGTTTTATTAGATGTAATTCATGTACAATATTACTGATAATGAAATCACAATTGCTTTTTCCTAACATAAGCTGTCAAGTATTAAATCAAGAAGCCCTTGAAATTGAAATAACACAGCATTACGCCTGACAAGGACTCCAATGTTTTTTTTCACAATTATCCACTGGATGATCAGCAACATGTGTTTGGTGAAAAAGACATTTTCCATCACAACAATCCTTTTCCTGTAATACAAACCTGCCCTTCAGGTTATATGACATTGCATGAGTCAGCACTAATTATACAGTAGATTGGATACACAGCCCAGATCATCCCTTGTGTCTATGAACAAGAATTAAGGTATATCCTAAACCAGAGCTGATACGACAGCCTGTATTGACATTAACCCATGATTTGACATCTGAATCTGGTATTTATTGACCTGGAGAGGTGGGCTTCTGTCTGTCAACAACGCTGCTATAACAGATACTATAGAAGTTTGTCCATGGCCTCACAAGGCATCAACGTATGCAGGGATAGAAACTAACTGTTTTAGTCCACTAGTCCTTATAATGATAGCACATAGCAAAACCCTTAAAAATGGCAAATTTCTACTCATCCTTATGATACCTTAACTATTGGGCAGTTTGGCAAGGACTATAGGACTTGTGCCAATTTATAACGCTGCCTATGGGAGGAGTTGATATTGATTGCCGATGTTTGACAGCAACTCAATGTTATTTGGTTATAACCAACCATGTTATTTGGTTATTACTGACCATGTTATTTGGTTATTACCAACCATGTTATTTGGTTATTACTGACCAAGTTATTTTGTTATTACCAACCATGTTATTTGGTTATTACTGACAAAGGTATTTGGTTATTATCAACCATGTTATTTGGTTATTACCAACCATGTTATTTGGTCATTACTGACAAAGCTATTTGATTATTACTGACAAAGCTATTTGATTATTACTGACCAAGTTATTTGGTTATTACCAACCATGTTATTTGGTTATTACCAACCATGTTATTTGGTTATTACCAACCATGTTAATCGGGCTGCCCCGCCCAGGTCACTTACTCCTATGTGTCTGAAACAGCTGGTCCCATGTCCAGAGATATAATATTCAGCATCGTAGTGAGTGAGTGAGTGAGTGAGTGAGTGAGTGAGTGAGTGAGTGAGTGAGTGAGTGAGTGAGTGAGTATGGTTTTACGCCGCTTTTAGCATTATACAAGCAATATCACGGCGGGGGACACCAGAAATGGGCTTCACACCATGTCGGGAATCAAACCCGGGTCTTCGGTGTGACGAGCGAACGCTTTAACCACTAGGCTACCCGACCGCCCTATTCATCGTAACCTTCAGACTTGTGGAATTTCATCTTTTGGGGCTTATCACTGGATCAAGTGTTCAAAATTTAAGGAGGTCCTGAATCCACCTGCACAAAACAATCTTAGAGCTAAGAGGAACTAACTCCTATACTTTCACATAGGCTTACAATAGTTGTAGCACTGACATCACTTTGTGCATGTGGGCCAAGGAGTTTAAGATATTCTCCCAGAACATGGAGATAACCTAAATCTTTAACTTTCAATAGAGCAGTGACAAGGATCCCTTGACTTCATGCTCAATTTCAAATACCACCCAACATTAGCTCACAAATGAGCATCCAGTATGCAAAAATGTTGAGATTGGACACAGAAAGGCAATATACTGAGTCCCAAGGGACACGTAATAAGACACATTGTACCCACAGCACATCAAGAGCAGTTATGGGTGTCTGTCATTTCATCCATCAATCATGACTACTGTCCACATGATCATTGATTCTTTCCAGGCTCTAAAGTAATTATCAAAATGTACAGTACACTTCACCATTTCATTACTCTACAGGACCCTCATATTGACAGCTAAGACTCTCAAAATTAATTATTTTTGTTTGTTTGTTGTTTAACGCCGAACTCAGCAACTTTCCAGCTATTTGACGGTGGTCTGTATATAATCAAGTCTGGACCAGACAATCCAGTGATTGATATCATGAGCATCGATCCACGTAATTGGGATACGATGACATGCATCAACCAAGTCAGCATCCTGACCACCCAATCCCATTAGTCGCCTCTTACGACAAGCATGAGTTGCTGAAGACCTGTTCTAACCCGGCAAAGAAAAAAGAAGTTTATATCGCCAGTCATCGGAAGGGTTACTCTAAGAGAAGTTTGAGACAACAAGAAGGTGTCATTCAATAAAAGATATAGATGGTCTATTGTTCTTTTCTATAATAAATACATCTACCTATATTGGAAACATGGCGAAACAATTCAGAAAATTATAAACATTACGTTCAGTATATCTGGTACCATGCATGTTGAAGCTATATTGTTATACCTGAAAGACCTAATTATTAATATGCTGAGCTATTCAAACTAATCGGGGAATAGTAAATAACAATTGTAAAATTACAATCATCCTCTTTGCTTTGGAATTTAAGAGTAGCCTCCCTTTGAAAAAAATGAAAGTCCGGCAAATAGCATTTATAATCACTGCTAGCACCAAACTGGCATTAACTAATAACACTTGATTACTTGAGAAGCGCATTCTCGTCACATTGAAAAATCGTTTAACAACGCTTGTAGTTTAATGTGAAATTTTAATTCATTGTAACTATTAGCATTATTTACATGAAAAAAAAGACAAGATCCATTGATAAATATAGCACCAATTTTTCAGGCTAATAGTAAAGCATTTACACCAGCCAGTGGCCATGCATGCATATTTGCAAGTAAATCCAGCCTGGATTTATCATATGATATGAGTACAATCTGGAGATATATCTTGTGAACATTGCGAATATGGTAAACTGTAACAACTCTCTTGCTTGCGACTAGACAAGTTTTATTTTCACTTCCCGAGTGCATGTGCAATTTACCGGATCATAATTTCTATGCTGTTTGTAGTAGATTTTGTAAGTTTGTTTATCAATAATAGATATACAATTGTGCATAAATAAGATATATATACTGTTGTTTTTTTTAAATACAATAAATTGTATAATACTTTTGACATCGGATCATTTACTCTTTTTTATCGCATGCCTTGAAAACCTGCACCCAAACATGTCTTAGACAGTCGTCATATCTTCTTTTCCTATCTTTTTCTTTGATTAAAACTTTTTAGGAAAATATTAGCGACGGATTGGCAGCAGTAACATCGCTGTCATTCTCTTCAGACCAAGAGTTATCCAAAACCAACCCCTGGTGGTAGTGTGGGAGTTCTCCAAGTGAAATATCTAGGTCCAAAACAAAACCATCCCGGCGAATGAAGTCGTCCATGGCTGTGCCGAATGTAAATTGAAATAAATGTCCTGGGCTTGTTAGGACACATATTTCCCAGAAGACACACAAGTTCAGTGAATAATTTGCAGCCAACTGACATGTGCTAATGAGAGATAAGACAAAAATCATTGTAATCCGCTAGGAGTCGTCCTTTTATTGGATTTCGCTGGTGGTGATTGGAGCAATCTCGGCTAAGGGAATTAACTCTAGCCCTGGATATTATGTAATAAGGTTATGTGGTTACAAGAATGGTCAACTGCGAATGTGTGCGCATCTACTGCGTATCTGCAGCAGTACCGAGAGGTTAACAGAAGTGTGGCAGGGTGCATCAGTTATATGCCAGACTGTAGCAATGATTGTTTATGATAAACTGGTGGGGATGGCCGTCCTATTATTTTATGGTATCTGCTATCATGTAGACTCTGTAGATCATTTTTGCAGAATATGAAAATAAAAATTAATTTCCAACCATGCTACAAGGAAACTAAACTACCGGTAGGCACTATCAATAGAATGAACTACTAATTACAGGTCACACAATCTGAGATCACGACACTGCAAACACTCAACTGCCATGAACTTAATCCACCATACACAGATCCTTTGCCATAATACACAAGACAGCTAATACAAGGAAACCAAACTAGGCTCTGTCTACAGAACCACAAAGAATGAAACACTGATTGAACAACCCTGCTGCACAGATCCAGCACAGAACCATTCAGAAAGTTGCACTGTTGAGATGGGTAATGTGTACAGCCTTGCTCCTCTGACCTGTGCACTATAAATAGCCAGCAGCGGAACACTTCCACAGCCTAGTTGCATAGCAAGCTGAAAGTACAAGTGCTGAAACCTGTCAGCAATCCGCCTGCCTGTTGCTGGTGCTGTGTGCTATAGCTTCACAAATCCCATCTCCTACATTTCCATACCCACTACTCGCATGTCTAATTTAGCACACTGCTCCTAATTCAACAAGTACTGAAGACAAGGGCTTCTCGCGTTTCAGAATGATGGAAAAGTTACTCCGAAAGCATTATAAAAGGCTGAGTTTGCCTTCGTAATTGTTAAACAAAAAACACTCTTCAAAATTAAGCATGAAAGTCCTTGCAATTATCCTAATGTTAAAAATTAAACTTTGGAGGTCTCTAGAAAATTCAGAACATTGATCTGAGTTATCTACATTGGTAGGTAAAACGTGCGAAGTACTTTGAATAATAATCAACTAGTTTAACTTAGTCACCTTTCTTCAAGGGAGCAATTAGTTAAGATTCACCAATCAATGAATTAATTCATATACAACCCACCATACAGACTTGAAGTTAACGGTACAGGATTTAGTTCTCGAACATATGACACTATTATGACGTAATATTTCAGAGAGATGACTTCGGAGCATTGTGATTGTTACATCATTTCAAAAATATTTCTTTCCAACATATGATCTCCAACTTAATCATGGTTTAACATTGATAGCATACTGCAGTAGGACCAATCAGAATCGAGGATTCTAAAACTTCATGACAAAATTCCAAGTTTCTGTCTCAATGACCATTATTCACATTTCCCTAATCTGAAAGACCAATCAGAATCTAGGATTCAAAAACGCCATGTCAAAATTCCAAGTTTCTGTCTCAATGACACTAATGCATGTTTTTCTAATCTGTCAGACCAATCAGAATCTAGGCTTCTAAAACACCATGACCAGAATTCCAAGTTTCTGTATCAATGATCTCAATGCATGTTTTTCTAATCTGTAAACACGGTAAACCCCATGATCCAAGATTAGCCCTCCTGTTTCTCACCTGTACTTACATGGTGAACAGCAATGAATTTGAAGTATGGCTGGAATAGAGCACCATGGGTAAAGGCTTGCTGGCTTCGATCCAGACTCGCAGCCTGTTTTACAAATGACTGATTAACAACCCACCAGTGCTGACTTTTCACGCAGAAACTTCTCAAAAATCAATAGGTGCAATCCAGGTAATATTGCATGGCACATTATGTCAGCATCCCAGATTGTGTTGCATCATGAACATCCTTACTGGGCTGTCAGCACTGGCAGATGAATATTCATATTGCTTGGTAATGAGAATGCTATTCAACCTGTTCAGAGGAACATAATATTGATTTAATGCTTCAGCATGTTTACATGATACCTTGTGCTGCTGGTTGAAAGTGAAAAATTGGTTCAAAATAACAGGTCAATAACTAGATCAGGACGACTGATTCGTCAGCAATTAAGGCAGAAGTAGTGTCTACTTTCCATATCATTGCCAGTCAACAGCAATAGTATCCACAGCAATAGTATCCACAGCACAGCGGACTGTAAAGAACTGAGTCTGTATGGAGAAACCAATGGTAGATAGCATGAACATAGATCCCCTCCATAAGGGTACACAATATACAAGCAGCCAGCTCACATTCTCCAATTATCTCATCTCCATTTAAGTTGACCTGTGTACTAGTGATGGGAAAGCAGAGAAGTAGTCTGTTCTGTTATCACTGCACAGGGTCAAGATGGCCAAAGACATGTAGAAAAAAATATGCAGGTCCGACAAAATGTTTGTTTGCAGTTCTATTTGTCACAAGAGCTCATGGGTTTCACCAAAGTGGTAAACATCTGAAACCTGCATCACTTCAGGCTTTCCTCCCACATTAAAGCTGACATGCCGTGATATAACTGGAATACTCTTAAAAACAGCGTCAAACCCAACTCACTCACTGTCAACAGATCAGAGTTTATCTGGACATGTGGGCCATTCAGAACATCTGATGGAATATGAAGTCAAACACAGTGTACCATCAAGACCCATTCGTTATTTCAATGTATGCCGTTTGAAAATTGAATGCGCCAATGGCGTTGCCTCGAATGACCTCTGTCGATGGCATGATCTCCTGTAATAACCTGTCAAACCACTGCAGGGATAGACATGTTTTTCCACATGTGCCATGCAGCACTCATGAACGCATTTAGGTGTGCCCTTTGAAATAAAAGTGTAACAAATTAAAGAATAACTTTGATCTGCTGATAATAAGCAGTAACCTAATCTTACCATGTCATGACAGTTGTGACAGCCATTGGCAGGAAATACAAGGGATTTCAAACCCTGCAGACATAATTATCCTGGTTATTAGAATAGATCCACACTGCATAGTCATGATAGTTAAATCCTGAACCTTCACAGCAGAATATCCGCACTTGATTTAATCAATACCAGTCAGGATGACATTCATGGCATCATCACCATGGCATTTTAAACCTTGATTGACTTTTGCTGATATATATTTCAGCAGTAGAAACTAACATTTATAGTCAACTTGTCCTTATATTGTTTGTTTGTACGAATATTGCCACGCTCAGCAATATTTCAGCTGTATGACGACGGTCTGTAAATAATCGAGTCTGGACCAGACAATCCAGTGGTTGACATCATGAGCATCGATCCACACAATTGGGATACAATGACATGCATCAACCCCGTCAGGGAGCCTCACCTCCCGATCCCAAACTCGCCTCTTAAGACAAACATTGTCGCCTTTTACGGCAAGCAAGCAAGCCGAAGACCTTTTCTAAACTGTATCTTCACAGGTAATAGTCCTTATAAAGATAGTATTAAAAAGGACAAATTTCTACTGGTCCTTATGATACCTTAACTATTGGACAGTTTGGCAAGGACTAGAAGACTAGTGCAAAACTTCTTACGCTGTATTTGACATCAAAAGACACCCAGGAGAGATTCTCAGTATGTAGCCACAAGTGCAAACATTGATATATTTGGCATACATTGCTGTCCATTGTCAGGTGCAAACTAGTTTACCCAGTAAGCTACTTACTCCACCCCAGAAGGTCAAAGTTCAGGTGTTGGTCATCGACCCATGGGGCATCACACACAAACCTGATGACAACATACAATAGCCACTGCTACGCCAAGGTACTTCTAGTGCAGTGAAAGTTTATAAATAGTCAAGCAAGAATTGAAATATTAGTCATTCTTCAACTCACTTGAAATTATCCGTCCCATGATTAAAATTTCCATCTGCAGTTATGATTGCCCCTCTTCCATTCCTCATTTAATATCAGCTAAGTATATCTACTTGCAGCTATGGATCTTCTGGCAACTTAAAAGTCTCTAAGCTACAGATTTCTTACTGAAAAAGTGCAGATTTTTTCTATCTTTTTAGTTTTAGTTTCATCAACTTTCATCTCTATTTCTTCACTACTGAATAGTCACTGACAACAAATTTAACTCCATGTGCTTTGTAATAATGAGCACCACCTTTATAAATTTTCAACACCCCTAGGGCATTTATTACAGTGAATACGGTATTAAGAAAGCTTTGACTATTGTTTATGGAGTTTATTTCTTAATCTAACAATTGACATCCCACAATATGTATCAAAATAAAGATTTATCGATTGGCACAAACAGAATAAGATACTTATCAACATTTCACATAGAGAATAATGAACAACACGGAAAAGTGATCGAGGTGATTTCCTGTTGATAGAAGTAGCACCATTTCGGCTGAGAAGGGAGACGCAAGCACCTTGAGTAAAAACATGAAACAATTTCGAAAATTTCTGATTACGGTATGTTGATGG
Organism: Haliotis rufescens; assembly: GCF_023055435.1. NCBI lineage: Eukaryota > Metazoa > Mollusca > Gastropoda > Lepetellida > Haliotidae > Haliotis > Haliotis rufescens. The sequence goes on from NW_025963879.1 coordinate 1,246,560, forward strand.
TACACATGCTTTGCAAATCTTGCAATCGACCAAAATCTGCATGTCAGTTTACGAACCAGATGTTGATTTCGTCACGCGATTTTAATTGGACTATGCATGGACTCATTAGTCCAGCCTAGTTCAGTAAGGGTGGAAACTGGACTTTGACAGTCAGTTAACTCCCTTGCCCTGTTAAGAAGATTGTCAAGTGGATCCAGTCCAGCCACCCTAAAAATCACCAAATGAAAGTTAAACTGAATTCCTACAGGTGCATATGACTGGAAGTGTTTGGACTTGGCACACTCATGGTCAACAGCATGACAACAATTCACACTATCAGCCAATATATCACACGATCCGAGCTTCCTTTTTATTGTTATTGTTAGTATTATTACGGCCAAACATGGGGTTATTGGGGGCCTATTCTGATGTTGAATCCCCACCTGGCTACTTCATTATGAACTACAAAGTCTTTTTACTCAAAAACATATGTCTCCCCTCCTTTTTTTTATGCATTAGTTAAAGTAGTTACTTAAAATGTGTTTGCAAATCAAAAGAACAATAACAGCAAATTAAAGACTGGAAAGATAATGGTTTTATGCAGAAATATTCATTAGCTGTACAGATTTGACAGAAAACAAACACTACTGGTTTGAGACAAAGTCCAAATTGTTTCCATGGAAAGATCAAAAATTGAAAAATATGAAAAGGCAATAGTTAAGCATGTGGTCATTGCACATGTATAGTTTCATGCAAAATAATTCATTAGTTTCAGAGTTATGGCTCAGAAACCAAGCCTTGAGTTGTTTGAGACCAAACTGTTTCCAAAGAAATGTAACAACAAAATAAAATTTAGACAGATTTAAGTTGAACTGATGAGATATGCATATCCCAAGTTTCATTGAAATATGTTCAACAGTTTTCAAAATATGGCCCGGAAACGAACCGAACCCTACCCCTTTTACAGCCTAAAGTGAAATTGTTTCTATTTGAAAGTGGGAAACAAATTGCTTTCGTTATTCAGGATAGTAGGTTCCTGGGCCGCCTAAGGGACGCAGCTCTGCACAACAAACTGCAGTGCTCCAGACGACCACACCCTTTCGGACTTGATATTACATTCAAATACAGTCTACTCACACAGAGGGACATCATCAAAATATCAACTTATCCTGAATTTTACTCATCCAACTAAAACAGTCCCAACTCTGCGTTCACAGTTCATGCTAGACCAAGACTACTAAATTATGCTGAGGACAAGTACAAATCCTATATATCAGAGCTTGAGATAAGTTGCATATTTGCGTAAAATATGCATTACATTACTCAAATACACAAACAAATCCTAGCGTATCAAATACTCAACAACTATAAATCATTATTCAAAAATAATTAATGTGTATATTATGACTATCAGATAAAACGATTGTGTATCAGACGATTGCCAAATTCACTTACTGACAGCTACATTTGGAAAAGCTTCTGAGACAAACATACTGATAGATGCCACATTGAAAAGCACATCTTGTCTAGTCAATGTACATGTCATACTTTAATCAGTCGCTGATTGGTAATAAAAACAATATCGCCTTTCCTACAATGCTAGGTTTTGTAAACAAAAAATGGCTTCCCGGATAGGGAGCTGCAAGCAGACGCAGATGGGTATACTTCTATTCTCATAGTTTTAAATAATTTACAGGGTTTGTTACTAAACAGGTTTTAAGTTAAATACCCAAATGTCAAGAAACAAGTGGGTAAACAAATTTGAATACCCTCAAAACTTGGATACCCAATCAAAATCAAATCCCTTGGTAAAATACCCAAATAACCAAAAGCTATCTATAGCTTTGAATATCTTTATTTCTGAACCAGTTCTCAATGCTTCAAGTTTGCTAAAAATAGGAACAAAAAAAAAGACAGAAATTGTAAACATAGTGAACAATTGTTCACGTAAGACTAGCTACAAACTCTGAAGTTAAAACTCGTCCTCTGGACAAGTCTAAAAAAAAAAGAATTTCTAAGGCTGCAACCTTAGCATCACAAACAGGTCACTTGCATTTACACAGGCATGAGGTTTACCCATACAAATTGAATCAATGCTTAATAATTTCACATGCTTAGTAACATCATCAACAACCTTTTCCAGGGTTAGAAATTGGCACTAGTCCTATAGTACTAGCCAAACTGCCCTATATTTAAGTATCATAAGGACTCCGTGGACTCGTTTAAATTTGCCATTTTTAAGGGTTTTGCTATTTGTTATCATTTATGAACTAGTGGACTGAAAAGGTTAGTTTCTATTGCTGCTTTTCATTATAAATAGATATTGTATAAAAAAATAATAGTCAAACATGGTTGAAGAATGGCACACATCACAGAAAACAAGACTCCATCCTAGATACACTGGCACTCATTCAAACTATCACTGGGTACTCTTAGTAATCAGTAATGTGAATTACATGGGTCACTAGCACAGTGTACAGGATTTTACAAGCTAAAACGTCTTGTGCACCCCAAGACAGTTGTTTGCTTCAAATCTCCTGTACAGGCAGCTAACAACGCCTTATGACTCATATAACCAAATTGATCATCAGTTACAAAGATTTCTTTTCATCAGGCACCAGGTTATCACTGACATGACCCGTTATTACCCGGTACCCCATTCACTGCTGAACAGCGGCATATTTGAGGTGAGATGAATTGGGGATTAACGTTGCATTCAAGATACCATGCTGCAGTTTAACATGAATGTCCCACTCAGACACAGTATACAGACTTTGAGAAGACCAGTCCTTGATTTAACCTCTTAATGCCGAGTGACAGGCAGGGAAACAACAAGTACCATCTTTTGACGTCTTTTGGTATAGCACGGCCGGGGATTGAACCCCCGACCTTCTCACTCTGGGCAGACGCTCTACCACAAGACCACAGAGGCAGTCGGTAATGATATAGAAGAATGTCCTTTCAAAAGCTGATAATGTCATGAAAACATCCTGTTGCCATTGATCTCAGGTAACTTCACTGTAGCATATAATAACTTTGTATTCATGAACCACTTGTGATTATATCAACTTGTTCTCATCTCTATATGGTTGAAATAATGCTAATGTGACGTTAAATTTTAACCCACTCACTGTAGCATATATAATATGTATTGCAAATAAAGTGACTGACCAACCTAAGCTATCACGGAAGCTATCATTGACTTCCACTACATATATTTTGTGATTGTGACTATTTTCACTGAACTTCATTCTGTCCATCATATATAACCATGATAACTCAGTCTGATCAACATATCAAACATTATGAAATCAGCGTTAGTTATGAAAGTGCATCCAATTACTCCGATGAAACCAATGGTTGTGTTGCATGTAACACTCCTTTCCGTTATCACTTGGATTACAAGCACATATCAACAGTAAATAAGATGAAAGAGAATTCATGAAAAATGATTGAATAGACAAATAAGAAATATTACCATGATCACTCACTTAGAAATGGCCTCAGAGCCAAAACCTACTGATTAATGATTAACAACCCTACATAGCATTATCAATCATCATGCATACATTTTCTATATCTAAATAAAAGAATGCATTTTTTAATGGGTTTTTTATTATCTATTGTGATGTTCTATCTGTTGTTGAAAGCCACACTAGCAACATTCCAGCCATATGATGGCTCGTGTTGGACCAGGCAATCCAGTGATTGACATCATGAGCACCGATCTACACATTTGGGATACGATGACATGCATCAACTAGGCCAGTGAGTCTGGCCACCAGATCCTGTAGTCACCTGTTACGACAAGTATGGGTTGCTGAAGACCAATTATAACCTAGATCTTCACAGGGATATCGGTTATGAAGTTGTTGTGGTCTTCTTCATGCCATATGCTTACTGAAATGGTTTTGTTCTTGTACCATTTTCAAATATCTAAAATGTTTAATAACAAACTTACCCATCTCTGCCTTTGCTGATTATTTTCACTTCAAAGTAGTATATTCCACATGCTGCAGGAATATGGTGGGTAGCGCGCACGCTTGCAGCATCCTTAGGGGTTTTGCCCACACCTAAAATACATAAACACAAAATAGGACAATAAGTATACACAAAACACTTATCTAGTTCCAAAGTTCTTATCGAAAGTGCCACTTCACTAATTTCACTTCATATGTGCCATAAATTATAAGGAGCGATATCTGAATATGGTATGGACTAGTTTCCACCTGTACAACTTTGCACTCATAAAGTTATTTGGGTGTGCCCTATGGAATTCAAGTACGCCAACAAGGGTCATATGTTTTCATCCATCTTGAAACTATTTGAATGCCATTTCACCATGTTCACCATGAGCTCTTACCTTTATATTGTTTATATTGTAAATCATTCAGTGAACTAAGCACATTCATATAGTCATAATTTACCAAGTGCTTGTCCAGTTTCCTTGTGTAAAACTCTATCATTGGTGTCATATGGTAAACTTCCTCACAGGGTAATTGTTATCAAAACATATGATACTACATGACCCCTTCAGACATCGGGCACTTGTAATACATTATTAACTGTGCCATAAAAATTTCAACTGCAGCTGGCACTCTAATACAAGGAATTTCTAAAGTTATATGTATATTCTAAGGCATAGACAAGATAAACATGGGCAATCAATTTAACTGCTCTGTTTCATGGATGTCTATTTGTCATTTAATGACTAAATAATGACATGGGCTATGACATAAAAGGTTAATTAATCAATAATAACTATTTGGTATCAATCAAGTTAGCAAGCCATGGTCATCTTCACATAAATCAGCAAATGATCCAGATAGAATGGAGAATCTCCATTCACCATTGACCACAGTTGTCAATATGTCCAAACAAGCTCAGGAATCAATTATGCCAACAGCACAGGGTATCGGACTGGCCGACGCGGAAATCATTATTTCATAGACTTAAACTGGCTGTGCGATATTACAGATGGCAAAAAAAACAATTCTTAACCATTCCTAGTGCATTGTATTAACTACGTTCATATTATCAACTACATACACAATGTCGCATTTATCAGCTGTTTATTGAGTAACCCTAAATGTCGAATTTGTGACTATACCTTTGTAATGAACACGCAGATTATTTTGAGAAAGGCCGATGTAATTGTATTTATCTTTTGGGCTCCATGAGCGGGGTATCGGAGTGTCATCCTCGTTCACTGCGGGGTAAAGAAGCTTCAGTCGATCTGTCATATCTTGCGAGGTAGAATTAGGGCTTTCAGACGAAGAAATTTCTCCCGTCGTCGCCATCTTGCTTTACTAACTCGAAACAAAACCCGGATGTGACGCAAAAATTCAATATTGTGTACTTTGTAACACATTATTCTATTGGTTGACCAAGTTCAACAGTCCAATCAAATAGTACGTAAAGAGTTTTGGTAAGTTATAAAGAGTACTTTTATGTAGAAGTTATTTGGGGCTTATTAATCGTCAAAAGAACAAGTATTGTGTTTATACTGTCATGTTATTTGCGAAACCAGAAACCATATCTGTATATGGTCTGGGGTGAAATCTGCCGTAGAACTTGCACACTTCTCATATGGTTCTTATCTTCATACCCATTCGGTATCAAATATGTATCATCTTCAATACCCATAGCCATATAAGAAATAGTGGCCTTCTGGGTGATTGTTACATCCACCAAAGATTTATTATATGACGTCGTCATTACGTCATCAAAACAACCAACTTTTAACTTTGACGTTACATAAAAGTTAAAGGATAAGTGAGATTTTAAATGTAAAAAATATATTTGACCTGATATACCATAGGCTTAATCGTAAAACAATTAAAAAATCACAATGTAGCTTTTCAGAAAAGATGACAATATTATACGTTTGTAAATTATCATACGTTCAGGTGTTTCCCATTCATCTATATACAAATCCCAATATGCAGCTTGTGTGCAGTTTATCAACATATCCAGAATTCTGAATGTTGTGTATTTACGGCCAATTGGACAGTCAAAATCTGTACATGCTCAATAATCAGTAAATTAATTCAAGAACTTTTTACAATCAATTACACGCGTGCAACTAAAATTTACTGTGATTATTGTGCTGCATTTGTATCAAGTTTTCATTCAAATTGCTTCTTTAATAAATAAAAATCTGTTACAATTTTCGAAATAAATGGACGTAAAATGTTCCATCGGCATTTATCTGAAACTCCAAGCAAACCAATTCATCACCACAGTACGTTGGGACTATTCAAATCTACTTATGACATAATGATAATAATGATGATGATGGTAGTGGTGAACTGTGGCCTTCCTCGTCACAAGGTGTCTGAATCTGTGTACTGTGCATACCGTATTCGACGTAATAAGCGCCCCGCTCTAATAAGCGCGCACGGTGATATTTGCTGATGTATGGGCAAGTGACCAATCCCAATTAGCACCCCTTCCGATTGATCAATGTACACAAGACATTCGTGTTTAATACACACTCGACCATGTGTTATATACACTTAATTATGGGCAATTAAATTCTTGAAAAATATATCTGTCGTATATAAACATTTCAGGCTGTCAGCATAAATCACGAACTTAACGATTTTTCAACTCTGGTTTTTTCCCCACCAAAATAATATTCTAATAAGAGCCCTCTATGCTAATTTTGAGAGCGCCCTGGGCGCTTATTATGTAGAATACGGAGTGTTAGTTACTTCGGAGTGTGCAAGAGAACAAGAGCAACTACACTTCCGGCCAAAGAAAGGATACACCCATGGTGGCTGAACAATAAAAATAAACAAGAACTGGTTATTCCATTGTGATGTACTGGTATTTGATACGGGTATCGTAGGCGGTATTACATGCACCGCACCCATGAATACCACACAACTGGTATTGTCATCCTAGTAACGTTTTGATAACACCTGTAAATTAGCTTTTGTGAAATTCAATTTTCAAGTGTATTCATTCTTCTTTTGCCCGTCAGTTTGCATCGACAAGCTTATGTATATAGCACAGTAAACCCTGAGACAAATATCTGTCTGTTTCTGTATCTGCTGTTACTTATGAACGCAGTTTCCATTTGCTTCGCCCACAAAATATCCAAAATTGTGTTTTATAATCTAAGAATAAATGCGTTTGGTAAGGTCGCTTTGGAATTTTAGTTATTTCACGACATGCCAGTTTGATGTTGGAAACATAGCCCGAAGTATCAGACGTTTACTAGTTTCATGAAACCGACGAACTCGGACTTGGTGCTAACAAACCTTGATTCATAATCAGATCGACTCTGGGATTCGAATGCACGATCTGCACGGCGAACTCTGATGCCTTAGACGACTGGGCCACCCGTGCCCCATTGATCATATAAGACATCTGGTTTCTAAATGCATTGTGAAATGATCATAAATGCTGGGTCTCGGATTTGGGCCTGTTTAGTAGATATATTGGGTGTGAGGTGTAGACGATGTTGCCAAATTTTATATAAATACGGTTTAATGGGAATTGGACTTTTTGCTATTATTGTTGATGAACGGTCAAAGGGACGTAACTCAGTTATTGCTAAGATCGTGTTAAGCGACGTTTGTAAACTCCCAAATACTGCTCTCCTGTGTCACTAACCCTTTCCTTGTGAGAACAGATTTGCTTGTTCCACGCTAGACTAGGTTGTCATTTTGTCAATACATCGTCCTTTACAGGTAAGATGTTTACAAAACGAGTATGATCCTTTGCAGGACACAACCTCCCATTAACCGTCACTTTCAGGATTGTCTCCCTTTGACCGTAGGTTACAAGCGTCAGTGGTGTCGACCGAAACAGCGTGGGCTTTTGTTTTAAGCGGTTGGTAATAAATCTACATGTAAATGAATGGTCTAATGTCTCTCGAGAAATATGAAATACTTTATGTAAATTTATTTTCAGTGGTTTATAATATATATTTCATAACATATTATGGTACTGTCAATGTGTAAAATGAAAATATTTGAATAATTTTTCAATTATTTTTCCATTTATTATATTATGATAACGAATTCCAAACACTTCTATTCCAAACACTTCTATGCTCTATTTCATCACCAAGTGACTGAAAATGATAGGATTAAAAGGAAACGAAAGTCAATGTATATTGTTTTAATATTTTGGCTTCTAATCCTAGCATTATTAGTGTAATGTGATGGGTTTTTTACCCTTTTCAACTTCTTAATAACCTGAAGTCAATCTGACGGAAATAATTGTAAAATGACTCAAATATTTTGGCATTTTGTAAAATGCCAAAGTGAAAATTTCAGCCATTGACTGTTAAATATAAACGTCTAACTCGCGTCGAACCAGACCAAGCAGGTTTGTTTCAAGTCATTAAAGTCGTGCTTATTTAAATTTTACGGTGTTTGCCAATAAAGCAGATAATGATTTCCCCGTTCTTTTAACTTGAATTTGAAAAGGGATATGAAAAATCACGCGTTTTTGGTTGTTCGCTTAGGTGTTATAGATAGTAGGCTTTTTGGCTTAAGGAAAGTACATGATATTTGCCAAAAATGAGTGCGTTGTTTTGTTGTTACAGCATTCACGATAAATGCAAAAAAGGTCTCTTTGACCATGATCCTTTAATATATTATATATATGTGTAAAATCGTAAACAGATATTATTACATTTACTATAGTAGGCAACTTATCCTGGGACATAATGTCGTTAATACAAAGTTCCCATGGTGATTCAAGATGGCGCCGAGTAACAATCGTCGAAGGTTGTGATTTTCGAAGTAGGATTCCTACGAAAACTTTCGTGTTTTGTAAACAAAATGATGACTGACACGGAATAGCAATTGAAATGGCGGAAACTAAATTTGCCTTGGCGAGACTGCCACCATTATCAGGGTAAGTGGTCAGAAGAAATAGTATGGTCAATATGTTTATGACCCTTATTATCCAACTGCAAAAGTTTCCAAAATGTCTTCGGTTACACAGCGAATTCATTGAATATCATTTCGTGGTTCAATAATGGATGTTGCCAGTACCTTAAACACAAACCTGGACTTGTTTTAACTAATTTGCAAAGCCTGCTACACAAATATGGTTAATGAGGTTATTTCATTAACTTCTTTTATTAATAAATCACCACAATGGCGTTTGATTTAGACTAGATCTTTATCTCAGTAAACAGACTTGTGAACAAGATGATGTAGTAACTGGTCATTGTATAACATTACTGCAATAGGTAAGACCAGCAGTCTTATTTTAGTGGTTCAGACTGAATATAAAAAAAATAATGGAATATTCAATTCTAAAACGATTTCTATCGTCAGATCATATGTTTTCTGTCCTCATATGTTTTCCGACGGCCATGTTTTTATCGCGAGTACACTCATTATAACAAGGGTTGTTCCTCACACAGACATTGTAAATACTCGATGATGGCTTGATTTTAATATATAGTTGTCTTTAATGAGTGAGATGTTTTATGATTGTTCTTGTGATTTACTGAGAAAACTATGAATGTTTCTTTGGCATCTGAAAACCCAAAACACAGGGATAAAGTTGAGATTTGATACATTATGCAGAGATGCTAAACATAAGATTTCTATGATTTCATATGATAATGATATTTTGAAACATATTTCACCAATATGATTAAGGATTAAATTAAATATATTTAGAATTTTCCCAATACGTTTGAATACAATATTTACAATTTTAGGCTGCAGTCTGTTCCGAAAAACCTTTGAGTCTACTCCGAACATGTATTTTAGCATTATTTTCAGTATATTTAGTCTAAATGTATGGTCAAGTATTTGTCTGATCTTACTGGACAAGCAGAAATTTTACTTGACTCTGGCTTTGGAAAACTGACAATTCACAGGATTTGTCATGAGTCAGTCTCTTACAGAAAGGGGCGGTCGGGTAGCCTTGTGGTTAAAGCGTTCGCTCGTCACGCCGAAGACCCGGGTTCGATTCCCGACATGGGTACAATGTGTGAAGCCCATTTCTGGTGTCCCCCGCCGTGATATTGCTGGAATATTACTAAAAGCGGCATAAAACCAAACTCACTCACTCACTCACTCTTACAGATACATATAAAGTTTACCCCCTAGTGTTTACATTAATGCCTAGAGGCATTCCAAAACACACATGCGTTGACAAATGAGATGATCTAAACTTTCAGTGGGAAAATAGCCAGCATATCACCAAGAGCTACCAATCGTTTTGATGTGTTCGGTGGCCCCAGCTACAGATTAGAAAACAAGGATTATCCACTTCCCCTGCCAAAAGCACTCAAGGTATGTGTCAATTTGTGTTCCCTATTCATATGTTTAGAAGTTGTATTTATCTGTGGTTATTCCCAAGAGACGAGTATACTTGATGTGTAAAGTTACAGGTGGAGACAGATTGTCAGTTATATGTTCATATTTTGTGCTTATCCTGCATTGCATGGTAGACAGCTCAACAAGGACAACATGTTTCAATTACCTGGATTGGGGCACTGGAGTCTAAGGCACTGCAATTTACTGTGCAGAGTTGCTTCCCTTAGGCATGCCAGGCACCTAGGATCATGTGTTTGAATCCCAGTTCACCGTATTTAGACCAGTTTTGTGGTCTTGAGGATTAAATGTCTGTCCGGAGTATGTAAGGTCGGTCATTTGATCCCCCGTCATAACATACTGAACAATGTTAAAAGATGGTTATTTGTTGTTACCCTGCCTGGTGCTCATCATTAATTGGCTATACAAGAACTAGTAGGCTTGGAGTCAGTATACTGTATCAAACTGGGGTATCCATGTTAAACTGCGGGACCATACCCATGCTTGTAGGTTTTGCCAAAGTGGAAAGAGTCTTAAGACCTGACAGGGTTCACACTAGGAATTTTCTGACATGGGCCCTTTTTGTGAAAATCTTAAATAATTCAGAGGTACACCTATACAGCACAATGTTAAAATGCCCCATTGTTTTTGGAAATGTGGGCCTTTTTTCAAATTTAGGGGCTAAAAGCACAAGGCCCCACCTGGACTTTCCTCCAACATCAAACTGACGTGCCATGATATAACTCAAATACAAAATACAGTTTAAATGTCATGTAACCCATTTTACTCACTCAGTCAGCATTCAAAGTTAAACATCCAAGGTGTTTTTTATCATTGCCTGTATTTTAAAAGTTAAATATTGAAGGGGCTCTAGATTTAAATATATGTTGATGCAGCCTTAAGAACCCCAGGACACCCTTAATTTTGAACACTGGGAATTCCTAACCCATCTTCCCGAGGCAAGGGAGTTAACTGACTATAAAAGCCCAGTTTCCACCCTTGCCTGAATAAGGCTGGTATTATGGAGTTATATTTTGGCTGGACTAACAAGTCAATGCATGGTCCAATCAAAATCTCGTAACGTGCAGATTTCAGTCGATCGCAGGATTTGTAAAGCATGTGTTCCGTCAACACATATTTTCCAATTCCTTTCATGTTTCTTATCAAGATGCTCACATGATTTGATGTACTTCACGATGTAAGACCAGTTTTATGACAATATAGATCTTTTTTCATCGATCTGATTGTCTTGACTGGATGCTGCCATTTTGTTTGAAGTGAATGCAAGTGATATGAAAGGTGGAATCTGATTGGTCAGTAGGAGGGACATAAAAGGGACATAACTCATAATAGCAACTGGTGGTGAAACTTTCTAGCCCAGAAATTCTAGCCTGGTTCGGCAAGGGTGAAAACTGGACTTTTACAGTCAGTTAACTCCTTTGCCTCGGGAACATGTTCATACACTGTCAGTGTGGGATATTGTTCATTACATCAATCTCTGGTATCTGCTTGAAAAGATATAATATTTCATATGGCCTAATTAAGCCACCCTTTTTTAATTTTATGTTTTATCTATGATAGTGATGTAGACATGGAATTTATGTAACATGTTTTATTGTATAAGAGGGTCTATATTACAAACGGGTGACATAATAAAAATAAATATTTTCATATTCAATTTATTTCTTGACCTGCTGCTTTTCAGTAGGGGTGGTGGGCCTGTGAAATGCAAACTGAAAACTGTATTACCTTAAACCAGATTAATTTATTACCCGTGAAGCGCTTGTTAAAGCCAATGCTCATTACATATTTCATCCATTCAAGCCTTATGTGGACACCAAGGCCGGAGAGCTGGACACATGGCCAGCACATGCCAGTGGTCAGGCACTGGCTGCAACATCAGCCATGCTGTCCAAGAACAAGAGCCTGGTGATGCTCAGTGAGGATGAGAGCGGCAAACCCAAGATGATCCCCAAGCCCCGATTCCTGGAACAGCTGGAGAACTTTCTGAAGAAGGAGTTGAGAGCCCTTGGCGTCACAGAAGTCTTACCAAGTGAACTGAGGCTCCAGGTACATACAACCTTCACCTACACACTAACATTTTGTAGAGTTGCACATGAAATATTTGACCTTGTAAAAATTTGATGATTTCAGTAAATATAATTATTAAATTCAAATGGCACTAAAGTTTGGAAAATACCTTCTTTAAGTGGCATTTAGTTGGTGTGATGAACAAGGGAGATAATTATAAGGATATACAACTTCTTTATTGCAATGACTGCAATGTTTCAGTGAAGATACTAACACTGTTACCAATCAAGTGATGAACAAATATGTGAAGAAGGGAGTTTAATATACACGTGGATAATTGATGTTTATGCAAGATGTTTACACAACAGTGCAGTATAAAGTATGAGCCTGATTGATGTACATAAATAGCATTAACAACTCATGATGGGTAAAACAATACAGTGATTGATATGGAATAGTTGATTGGAAGCCAGTATAAGAAGAGAGGGATTAAGATTTATATATATATTACGTTACGTTGCATTGCGTTATGTTGTGTTATGTTACATTACATATGATGGCCACCATTAGATGGCTCATTCTTGGAATATGGGACTCAACCAAAGCCACTCACCGACTGATATATGCAGTCAAGATAAGATACAGTTGGACAGGCCATGACAAGCCTGAAGCTCTATCTTTTGGAGTTTGTGAAGATTTCATCATGAGACTGTAATGAAAGTGTCCTTGTAATTTCCTAGGCCCATCGTGAAGTATTTGAGTACTTGATTGAAGACTTCAAGACATATCGCCACCTGTTGGCAGCCATTAAGAACGAGTACGAGATGATGCTGGCAAGTCAGAGGCAGCAGATCAGGGAGCTGGAACCACTTCGGGTGAGTTGTGTCAGTGTGACTGTGAACCACTTCGGGTGAGTTGTGTCAGTGTGACTGAACCACTTCGGGTGAGTTGTGTCAGTGTGACTGTGAACCACTTCGGGTGAGTTGTGTCAGTGTGACTGTGAACCACTTCAGTTGAGTTGTGTCAGTGTGACTGTGAACCACTTCAGTTGAGTTGTGTCTGTGAACCACTTCAGTTGAGTTGTGTCAGTGTGACTGTGAACCACTTCGAGTTGAGTTGTGTCAGTGTGACTGTGAACCGCTTTACACTGTGACTGTGAACCACTTCAGTTGAGTTTTGTCAGTGTGACTGTGCATACCTTCCAGCAAGATATTTATCCCTGAATACACAGTCATTTGTTGGCGTCTTGATGTCATGCAGTAGCTATATACTACATACATCTTCAAGCATAACAACCTGATTACTTTCCTGCAGCAAATGTTGGTGACAGTGTCGGAGCAGTGTGACCAGAAAGTCATGGCGCTCCGAGAAGAAGAGAAACAAGGTAGGACTTCGATCTGTGCCTAAAACTGGCACTCTTCTTTTTAAAACACTTGAAGTTATTTTGGCAGCCTGGCTTGACTGTTGTGTGGGGCAGGGGACGCACTCTTGTCTGAGCTGCTTCATTTACCACTCACTTACTCATACTGGAATCTCATGATTGGGGGCTCAAATCCTAGACTCACCCTGATTATGGCTCTCATTTTATCAGCACTATGTCCGTACCCATAGGTTCCACCCAAGTGGTAAACGTCTGAGACCTGCATCACTTCAGTCTTTCCTCCCACATTAAGCTGACATGCTGTCATATAACTGGAATACTGTTCAAAGCGCTGTTAAACCCTACTCACTCACTTTCATCCCATATCAAGGAAACACTCTGTGATATGACTGAAACACTGTTCAAAGGAGTGACAAAGCCACACACTGACTGATACATGCAGTCCAGATAAGATACAGTTGGACAGGCAATGACAATCCCAAATCTATCTTTTGGAGTTTGTGAAGACTTTGTCATGAGACTCCTTGGAATTTTATAGGCCCATCGGAAGACTTGAAGACATACTCACTCACACACCATATTTCCTTGCAGAGATCATCGAGCTGAAAGCACACAACACAGGACTGCAGATGCAGATCTCCTCCATGAGGAACAAGCAGAAGGACCTCGAGGAACAGGTGGTCAGACTGCAGGACAAGCTGCAAGAAGAGTACCGCAAATATCGGGATGAGTTTGATGCTCGGAAACTGCTTGTGTCGGACATCAATGACCTCCGTTACCAGCAGGAGGACTATCTTGTGTCTAAACAGAGCCTCCAGGATGCACAGGAGGCCCAGGAAGACCCCGTCACACTTAAAATAGCACTTAGGTGAGATAGGGTTACTACGAGTAGGGTTGGCGGATTGGCACATAATCGTATTGCAATATATCACTATTCGGAGAGCTGTATTGTGATACATATTGCAATACCTATTGGGGCCAAAATTATGTGTATGTGTACTGTTGACATAGTACTTCTTCATTCAATAATCAAGACTTCAGATTGTGAGATGGGTAGTATGGATAAACAAGACTACCTATTTTCTTATAATATATTTGAAGTTCTTTATTTACTTGCAATAAGAAAATTAACATGGATCAGAGACATGCTTATTTTCAAATATTACAGCTGTTTCCCTAAAAACCTTAAAAATCATTGTTTTTGACATATTTTAGCCACAGGTCTGCAGACCAGTTCTCCTCAGCTCACAAGGAGCTACACTGAAGTTGACATCAGTTTTATGTGGACTTGGATATTATTAAAGTCTATCATTATTATCATTACTATCATATTATTAAAGTTGTCATTAAATATTAATGCTGTTTTGTTGCATCAGAACTTCTGTTACTTATGGCCGCATATTCTTGTTCACCTTTCATTATAACCTTTATTAGTGCAAATACTCCTGATGGAGGTGAGCTACAGAACCTTGGGGGTGTATCTTTGTTTCATGTATAACTGATACTACTGGTTACAGGAAAGCTCGTGAGGATGAGAAAAGTGCGACCCAGCGGCTGAATGAGATGGTAGCTAACTATGGTGACGTGATACCCCGACGAGACTTTGAGGCATTAGAAGCTAAACATAAGGTATAACAATACCCTGTAGTGGATACATTATATATTGGACCAGGTCAAAGGAACCTTTAGAATAACTTTCCTATAATATAAGTCATTACTAGTATTTGAACAATAACATTATTATGATTTGAGTTTATCGTAATTTCCTATGAGGTATTCTATCACATCCACATCTCACGATGTCACTTCAACACTACATCACATCCACAGCTCAAGATGTCACTTCAACACTACATCACATTTACAGCTCACACCATGTCACATCCACATCTCATGATGTCACTTCAACACTACATCACATCCACATCTCACAATGTCACTTCAACACTACATCACATCCACAGCTCACACCATGTCACCTCCACAGCTCAAACCATCTCAAATCCACATCTCACGATATCACTTCAACACTACATCACATCCAGAGCTCACACCATGTCACATCCACAGCTCACACCATCTCACATCCACAGCTCACACCATCTCACATCCACAGCTCACTATGCCACTTCAACACTACATCACATCCACAGCTCACAATGTCACTTCAACACTACATCACATCCACAGCTCACACCATGTCACATCCACATCTCACGATGTCACTTCAACACTACATCACATCCACAGCTCACACCATCTCACATCCACAGCTCACTATGTCACTTCAACACTACATCACATCCACAGCTCACACCATCTCACATCCACATCTCACGATGTCACTTCAACACTACATCACATCCACAGCTCACACCATGTCACATCCACAGCTCACGATGTCACTTCAACACTACATCACATCCACAGCTCACACCATCTCACATCCACAGCTCACTATGTCACTTCAACACTACATCACATCCACAGCTCACAATGTCACTTCAACACTACATCACATCCACATCTCATGATGTCACTTCAACACTACATCACATCCACAGCTCACACCATGTCACATCCACATCTCACGATGTCACTTCAACACTACATCACATCCACAGCTCACACCATCTCACATCCACATCTCACGATGTCACTTCAACACTACATCACATCCACAGCTCACAATGTCACTTCAACACTACATCACATCCACAGCTCACACAATGTCACATCCACAGCTCACACCATCTCACATCCACAGCTCACACCATGTCACATCCACATCTCACAATGTCACTTGAACACTACATCACATCCACAGCTCAAGATGTCACTTCAACACTACATCACATCCACAGCTCACACCATGTCACATCCACATCTCACGATGTCACTTCCACACTACATCACATCCACAGTTCACGATGTTGCTTCAACACTACATCACATCCACAGCTCACACCATCTCACATCCACATCTCACGATGTCACTTCAACACTACATCACATCCACAGCTCACACCATCTCACATCCACATCTCACGATGTCACTTCAACACTACATCACATCCACAGCTCACACCATCTCACATCCACATCTCATGATGTCACTTCAACACTACATCACATCCACAGCTCACAATGTCACTTCAACACTACATCACATCCACAGCTCACACCATCTCACATCCACATCTCACGATGTCACTTCAACACTACATCACATTTACAGCTCACACCATGTCACATCCACATCTCACGATGTCACTTCAACGCTACATCACATCGACAGCTCACAATGTCACTTCAACACTACATCACATCCACAGCTCACACCATGTCACCTCCACAGCTCAAACCATCTCAAATCCACATCTCACGATATCACTTCAACACTACATCACATCCAGAGCTCACACCATGTCACATCCACAGCTCACACCATCTCACATCCACAGCTCACACCATCTCACATCCACAGTTCACTATGCCACTTCAACACTACATCACATCCACATCTCACAATGTCACTTCAACACTACATCACATCCACAGCTCACACCATGTCACATCCACATCTCACGATGTCACTTCAACACTACATCACATCCACAGCTCACACCATCTCACATCCACAGCTCACTATGTCACTTCAACACTACATCACATCCACAGCTCACACCATGTCACATCCACATCTCACGATGTCACTTCAACACTACATCACATCGACAGCTCACGATGTCACTTCAACTCTACATCACATCCACAGCTCACACCATGTCACCACCACAGCTCAAACCATCTCAAATCCACATCTCACGATATCACTTCAACACTACATCACATCCACAGCTCACACCATGTCACATCCACAGCTCACACCATCTCACATCCACAGCTCACACCATCTCACATCCACAGCTCACTATGCCACTTCAAC
The DNA here is from genome assembly GCF_023055435.1 of Haliotis rufescens. Lineage (NCBI taxonomy): Eukaryota > Metazoa > Mollusca > Gastropoda > Lepetellida > Haliotidae > Haliotis > Haliotis rufescens. The sequence continues at coordinate 1,264,198 of NW_025963879.1, forward strand.
ACTACATCACATCCACAGCTCACAATGTCACTTCAACACTACATCACATCCACAGCTCACACCATCTCACATCCACATCTCACGATGTCACTTCAACACTACATCACATCCACAGCTCACACCATGTCACTTCAACACTACATCACATCCACAGCTCACACCATGTCACATCCACAGCTCACACCATCTCACATCCACAGCTCACACCATGTCACATCCACATCTCACAATGTCACTTCAACACTACATCACATCCACAGCTCAAGATGTCACTTCAACACTACATCACATCCACAGCTCACACCATGTCACATCCACATCTCACGATGTCACTTCAACACTACATCACATCCACAGTTCACGATGTTGCTTCAACACTACATCACATCCACAGCTCACACCATCTCACATCCACATCTCACGATGTCACTTCAACACTACATCACATCCACAGCTCACACCATCTCACATCCACATCTCACGATGTCACTTCAACACTACATCACATCCACATCTCACGATGTCACTTCAACACTACATCACATTCACAGCTCACACCATGTCACATCCACATCTCACGATGTCACTTCATCACTACATCACATCCACAGCTCACACCATCTCACATCCACAGCTCACTATGTCACTTCAACACTACATCAAATCCACAGCTCACAATGTCACTTCAACACTACATCACATCCACAGCTCAAGATGTCACTTCAACACTACATCACATCCACAGCTCACACCATGTCACATCCACATCTCACGATGTCACTTCAACACTACATCACATCCACAGTTCACGATGTTGCTTCAACACTACATCACATCCACAGCTCACACCATCTCACATCCACATCTCACTATGTCACTTCAACACTACATCAAATCCACAGCTCACAATGTCACTTCAACACTACATCACATCCACAGCTCACACCATGTCACATCCACATCTCACGATGTCACTTCAACACTACATCACATCCACAGCTCACAATGTCACTTCAACACTACATCACATCCACAGCTCACACCATGTCACATCCACAGCTCACACCATCTGACATCCACAGCTCACACCATGTCACATCCACATCTCACAATGTCACTTCAACACTACATCACATCCACAGCTCAAGATGTCACTTCAACACTACATCACATCCACAGCTCACACCATGTCACATCCACATATCACGATGTCACTTCAACACTACATCACATCCACAGTTCACGATGTTGCTTCAACACTACATCACATCCACAGCTCACACCATCTCACATCCACATCTTACGATGTCACTTCAACACTACACCACATCCACAGCTCACACCATCTCACATCCACATCTCACGATGTCACTTCAACACTACATCACATCCACAGCTCACACCATCTCACATCCACATCTCACGATGTCACTTCAACACTACATCACATCCACAGCTCACACCATGTCACATCCACATCTCACGATGTCACTTACACACTACATCACATCCACAGCTCAAGATGTCACTTCAACACTACATCACATTTACAGCTCACACCATGTCACATCCACATCTCACGATGTCACTTCAACACTACATCACATCCACAGCTCACACCATGTCACCTCCAAAGCTCAAACCATCTCAAATCCACATCTCACGATATCACTTCAACACTACATCACATCCAGAGCTCACACCATGTAACATCCACAGCTCACACCATCTCACATCCACAGCTCACACCATCTCACATCCACAGCTCACTATGCCACTTCAACACTACATCACATCCACATCTCACAATGTCACTTCAACACTACATCACATCCACAGCTCACACCATGTCACATCCACATCTCACGATGTCACTTCAACACTACATCACATCCACAGCTCACACCATCTCACATCCACATCTCATGATGTCACTTCAACACTACATCACATCCACAGCTCACAATGTCACTTCAACACTACATCACATCCACAGCTCACACCATGTCACATCCACAGCTCACACCATCTCACATCCACAGCTCACACCATGTCACATCCACATCTCACAATGTCACTTGAACACTACATCACATCCACAGCTCAAGATGTCACTTCAACACTACATCACATCCACAGCTCACACCATGTCACATCCACATCTCACGATGTCACTTCAACACTACATCACATCCACAGTTCACGATGTTGCTTCAACACTACATCACATCCACAGCTCACACCATCTCACATCCACATCTCACGATGTCACTTCAACACTACATCACATCCACAGCTCACAATGTCACTTCAACACTACATCACATCCACAGCTCACACCATGTCACATCCACAGCTCACACCATCTCACATCCACAGCTCACACCATGTCACATCCACATCTCACAATGTCACTTCAACACTACATCACATCCACAGCTCAAGATGTCACTTCAACACTACATCACATCCACAGCTCACACCATGTCACCTCCAAAGCTCAAACCATCTCAAATCCACATCTCACGATATCACTTCAACACTACATCACATCCAGAGCTCACACCATGTAACATCCACAGCTCACACCATCTCACATCCACAGCTCACACCATATCACATCCACAGCTCACTATGCCACTTCAACACTACATCAAATCCACATCTCACAATGTCACTTCAACACTACATCACATCCACAGCTCACACCATGTCACATCCACATCTCACGATGTCACTTCAACACTACATCACATCCACAGCTCACACCATCTCACATCCACATCTCATGATGTCACTTCAACACTACATCACATCCACAGCTCACAATGTCACTTCAACACTACATCACATCCACAGCTCACACCATGTCACATCCACAGCTCACACCATCTCACATCCACAGCTCACACCATGTCACATCCACATCTCACAATGTCACTTGAACACTACATCACATCCACAGCTCAAGATGTCACTTCAACACTACATCACATCCACAGCTCACACCATGTCACATCCACATCTCACGATGTCACTTCAACACTACATCACATCCACAGTTCACGATGTTGCTTCAACACTACATCACATCCACAGCTCACACCATCTCACATCCACATCTCACGATGTCACTTCAACACTACATCACATCCACAGCTCACAATGTCACTTCAACACTACATCACATCCACAGCTCACACCATGTCACATCCACAGCTCACACCATCTCACATCCACAGCTCACACCATGTCACATCCACATCTCACAATGTCACTTCAACACTACATCACATCCACAGCTCAAGATGTCACTTCAACACTACATCACATCCACAGCTCACACCATGTCACATCCACATCTCACGATGTCACTTCAACACTACATCACATCCACAGTTCACGATGTCACTTCAACACTACATCACATCCACAGCTCACACCATCTCACATCCACAGCTCACGATGTCACTTCAACACTACATCACATCCACAGCTCACACCATCTCACATCCACATCTCACGATGTCACTTCAACACTACATCACATCCACAGCTCACACCATCTCACATCCACAGCTCACGATGTCACTTCAACACTACATCACATCCACATCTCACGATGTCACTTCAACACTACATCACTTCCACAGCTCACACCATCTCACATCCACATCTCACGATGTCACTTCAACACTACATCACATCCACAGCTCACACCATGTCACATCCACATCTCACGATATCACTTCAACACTACATCACATCCACAGCTCACACCATGTCACATTCACAGCTCACACCATGTCACATCCACATCTCACGATATCACTTCAACACTACATCACATCCACAGCTCACACCATGTCACATTCACAGCTCACACCATGTCACACCCACAGCTCACGATGTCACTTCAACACTACATCACATCCACATCTCACGATGTCACTTCAACACTTCATCACATCCACAGCTCACACCATGTCACATCCACATCTCACGATGTCACTTCAACAGTACATCACATCCACAGCTCACACCATGTCACATCCACATCTCACGATATCACTTCAACACTACATCACATCCACAGCTCACACCATGTCACATTCACAGCTCACACCATGTCACACCCACATCTCACGATATCACTTCAACACTACATCACATCCACAGCTCACAACATGTCACATCCACAGCTCACAACATGTCACATCCACACCGCATGATGTTACATCCACATCAGACACTACATTGTGTCACTTCTGTCACCACACTATGTCACATGTCATAACACTATGTCACATGTCATTACACTATGTCACATGTCACCACACTATGTCACATTTGTCACCAGACTATGTCACATGTCATCACACTATGTCACATTTGTCACCAGACTATGTCACATGTCACCACACTATGTCACATGTCACCACACTATGTCACATTTCACCACACTATGTCACTTCTGTTGCCACACTATATCATATATGTCACCACACTATGTCACATGTCATCACACCATGTCACATGTCATCACACTATGTCACATGTCATCACACCATGTCACATGTCATCACACTATGTCACATGTCACCACACTATGTCACATGTATCCACACCATGTCACATGTCACCACACTATGTCACATGTATCCACACCATGTCACAACACTATGTCACATATTTCACCACACTATGTCACATGCCATCACACTATGTCACATGTCACCACACTATGTCACATGTATCCACACCATGTCACATGTCACCACACTATGTCACATGTAACCACACTATGTCACATGTCACCACGCCATGTCACATGTCACCACACTATGTCACATGTCACCACACCATGTCACATGTCACCACACCATGTCACATGTCACAACACTATATGACCACACTGTGTCACATGTCACCACACCATATCACATGTCACAACACTATGTCACATGTATCCACACCATGCCACATGTCACCACACTATGTCACATATGTCACCAAACTATGTCACATGTCATCACACTATGTCACATGTCATCACACTATGTCACATGTCACCACACCATGTCACATGTCACAACACTATGTCACATGTATCCACACCATATCACATGTCACCACACTTTGTCACATATAACCACACTATGTCACATATGTCACCACACTATCTCACATGTCACCACACTATCTCACATGTCATCACACTATGTCACATGTCACCACACTATGTCACATGTATCCACACCATATCACATGTCACCACACTTTGTCACATGTCACCACACTATGTCACATGTCACCACACTATGTCACATGTATCCACACCATGCCACATGTCACAACACTATGTCACATGTCACCACACTATGTCACATGTCATCACACTATGTCACATGTCATCACACTATGTCACATGTCACCACACTATGTCACATGTATCCACACTATGTCACATGTCACCACACTATGTCACATGTCACCACACTATGTCACATGTCATCACACTATGTCACATGTCACCACACTATGTCACATGTCATCACACTATATCACATTTCCCTACATTATGTCACTTGTCACCACACTATGTCACATGTCACCACACTATGTCACATGTATCCACACCATGTCACCACACTATGTCACATGCCATCACACTATGTCACATGTCATCACACCATGTCACATGTCATCACACTATGTCACATGTCACCACACTATGTCACATGTATCCACACCATGTCACCACACTATGTCACATGCCATCACACTATGTCACATGTCACAACACTTTGTCACATATGTCACCACACTGTGTCACATGTCACCACACCATGTCACATGTCACCACACTATGTCACATGTATCCACACCATGTCACATGTCATCACACTATGTCACATTTCACTACACTATGTCACTTCTGTCACCACACCATGTCACATGTCACCACACCATGTCACATGTCACCACACTATGTCACATGTATCCACACCATGTCACATGCCATCACACTATGTCACATTTCACTACACTTTGTCACTTCTTTCACCACACTATGTCACATGTCACCACACAATGTCACATGTCACCCACCACACTATGTCACATGTATCCACACCATGTCACATGTCATCACACTATGTCACATTTCACCACACTATGTCACATGTCATCACACTATGTCACATTGGTTCCAGAAACTGGAGGAGGAGAGTGCAGTCTCAAAGGATGACTTCAGGAAACTGCAGGTTGAGCATGAGTAAGTGTAGTCAAAGTACTCCAGGGATGACCTCCTTGTAGAGGAGTCTAAACTTGTTGTCAAGGAAATGTGAAATGACCTGCCAATATCCAGAAGTCCACAATCCATCTTTGGGTTAAGGAGACAACACCAGTGTTTAGTTTGCATCCCGTTCTCTGTATACTGGTGGTTGTTGTCCTTGGTTCTGTATCCCTAGGGCATCCATTTCTGTGCTCAGGGTCAGGTTAAGTGGAAGGTTAGGAGGAGGATTATTTCAAATAGCTTCTGTCATCGTTCATTACATTTGCTTGGATGTGAAGTCTACAATGAATAGCAAATAAACCACCTAACTGAGAACCCTACAGAATAGGTTCATTGTACCCCATCTTGTGGTAAGAGCCAGTTAAAATGGGGATTGATTGGTCAGGCTCTATAATTTGTTGTATTGCTGGTCATCGAACCCTAAAGGTGAGGATTGTTGCTCATGATTTCAGTCACTGGTTTCAAACTGCTTTAGACCCGTGAAGTTCTGGGGTAGAATAGGTCTTCAGCAACCATTGCTTGCCGTAAATGGCGACTATTTTTGTCGTAAGAGGCGACTAACAGGATTGGGTGGTCAGGGACGCTGACTTGGATGATGCTCATGATGTCAATCACTGGACTGTCTTGTCCAGACTCAATCATTTACAGTGTTATACAACAAACAAATCAGACATGTTAATGTACAAAGTGCCATGGTAAGCAGAAATATTGATGTTAAACAGCATTCACTCAAACATTCACACTATATTTTAAAGAGATGTGCTGTAGTCAGCATTGTAACTGTAAAACTATTTCTTGAATTTGAATAAAATGTGATGACGGAAATAACCCGTCTGTATGCAGTGTGTTTTATTGTTTTAGTGGGGACCTAGTGCGACCTACTAGTACATGACTCACATGTTTTCAGGGCTCTGCTTGATGTACAGAAGCAGGTGACACAGCAGAGAGATGAGTTCTACCTGGAGCTGGAGACTCTCAAGAGGAGTTCCACACCTAGGTATGTATGTCTCAAACACCCTCACACACTGCCTTCACACATCATCAGCACACTGCCTTCACACATCATCAACACACTGCCTTCACACATCATCAACACACTGCCTTCACACATCATCAACACACTGCCTTCACACATCATCAACACACTGCCTTCATGCAAACATCATTCACACACTGCCTTCACACATCATCAACACACTGCCTTCATACATCATCTCAACACTGCCTTCACACATCAACACACTGCCTTCACACATCATCAACACACTGCCTTCACACATCATTCACACACTGCCTTCACACATCATTCACACACTGCCTTCACACATCATTAACACACTGCCTTCACACAACATCAACACACTGCCTTCACACATCATCAACACACTGCCTTCACACATCATCAACACACTGCCTTCACACATCACACATCATCAACACACTGCCTTCACACATCATCAGCACACTGCCTTCACACATCATCAACACACTGCCTTCACACATCATCAACACACTGCCTTCACACATCATCAGCACACTGCCTTCACACATCATCAACACACTGCCTTCACACATCATCAACACACTGCCTTCACACAACATCAACACACTGCCTTCACACATCATCAGCACACTGCCTTCATACATCATCAACACACTGCCTTCACACATCATCAGCACACTGCCTTCACACATCATCAACACACTGCCTTCACACATCATCAAAACACTGCCTTCACACATCATCAGCACACTGCCTTCACACATCATCAACACACTGCCTTCACACATCATCAGCACACTGCCTTCACACATCATCAACACACTGCCTTCACACATCATCAACACACTGCCTTCACACATCATCAACACACTGCCTTCATACCAACATCAGACATCAACACACTGCCTTCATACCAACATCAGACATCAACACACTGCCTTCACACATCATCAACACACTGCCTTCACACATCATCAACACACTGCCTTCACACATCATCAGCACACTTCCTTCACACATCATCAACACACTGCCTTCATACATCATCAACACACTGCCTTCACACATCATCAGCACACTTCCTTCACACATCATCAGCACACTGCCTTCATACATCATCAACACACTGCCTTCACACCAACATCAGACATCAACACACTGCCTTCATACCAACATCAGACATCAACACACTGCCTTCACACATCATCAACACACTGCCTTCACACATCATCAACACACTGCCTTCACACATCATCAACACACTGCCTTCACACATCATCAACACACTGCCTTCACACATCATCAGCACACTGCCTTCACACATCATCAACACACTGCCTTCATACATCATCAACACACTGCCTTCACACCAACATCAGACATCAACACACTGCCTTCATACCAACATCAGACATCAACACACTGCCTTCACACATCATCAACACACTGCCTTCACACATCATCAACACACTGCCTTCACACATCATCAACACACTACCTTCACACATCATCAACACACTGCCTTCACACCAACATCAGACATCAACACACTGCCTTCACACATCATCAACACACTGCCTTCACACATCATTAACACACTACCTTCACACATCATCAACACACTGCCTTCACACCAACATCAGACATCAACACACTGTCTTCATACCAACATCAGACATCAACACACTGCCTTCACACATCATCAGCACACTGCCTTCACACATCATCAACACACTGCCTTCACACATCATCAACACACTGCCTTCACACATCATCAACACACTGCCTTCACACATCATCAACACACTGCCTTCACACATCATCAACACACTGCCTTCACCAACATCAGACATCAACACACTGCCTTCACACCATCAGACATCAACACACTGCCTTCATACCAACATCAGACATCAACACACTGCCTTCACACCAACATCAGACATCAACACACTGCCTTCACACCAACATCAGACATCAACACACTGTCTTCACACATCATCAACACACTGCCTTCACACCAACATCAGACATCAACACACTGCCTCCACACCAACATCAGACATCAACACACTGCCTCCACACCAACATCAGACATTAACACACTGCCTTCACACCAACATCAGACATCAACACACTGCCTTCACACATCATCAACACACTGCCTTCATGCAAACATCATCAACACACTGCCTTCACACATCATCAACACACTGCCTTCACACATCATCAACACACTGCCTTCCCACATCATCAACACACTGCCTTCACACATCATCAACACACTGCCTTCACACATCATCAACACACTGCCTTCACACATCATCAACACACTGCCTTCACACATCATCAACACACAGCCTTCACACATCATCAGCACACTGCCTTCACACATCATCAACACACTGCCTTCACACATCATCAGCACACTGCCTTCACACAACATCAACACACTGCCTTCATACATCATCAACACACTGCCTTCACACCAACATCAGACATCAACACACTGCCTTCATACATCATCAACACACTGCCTTCATACCAACATCAGACATCAACACACTGCCTTCACACATCATCAACACACTGCCTTCCCACATCATCAACACTCTGCCTTCACACATCATCAACACACTGCCTTCACACATCATCAACACACTGCCTTCACACATCATCAACATACTGCCTTCACACATCATCAACACACTGCCTTCACACATCATCAACACACTGCCTTCATACATCATCAACACACTGCCTTCATACCAACATCAGACATCAACACACTGCCTTCACACATCATCAACACACTGCCTTCACACATCATCAACACACTGCCTTCACACATTATCAGCACACTGTCTTCACACATCATCAACACACTGCCTTCACACATCATCAACATACTGCCTTCACACATCATCAACACACTGCCTTCACACATCATCAACACACTGCCTTCACACCATCATCAACACATCAACACACTGCCTTCATACCAACATCAGGCATCAACACACTGCCTTCACATATCATCAACACACTGCCTTCACACATCATCAACACACTGCCTTCACACATCATCAACACACTGCCTTCACACATCATCAACACACTGGCTTCACACATCATCAACACACTGCCTTCACACATCATCAACATACTGCCTTCACACATCATCAACACACTGCCTTCACACATCATCAACACACTGCCTTCATCAACACACTGCCTTCACACCATCAGACATTAACACACTGCCTTCACACCAACATCAGACATCAACACACTGCCTTCACACCAACATCAGACATCAACACACTGTCTTCACACATCATCAACACACTGCCTTCACACCAACATCAGACATCAACACACTGACTCCACACCAACATCAGACATCAACACACTGCCTCCACACCAACATCAGACATTAACACACTGCCTTCACACCAACATCAGACATCAACACACTGCCTTCACACCAACATCAGACATCAACACACTGCCTTCACACCAACATGAACACAGACATTTACTGAGGTGTCCAACCCAACAGACTCCTTCACTGAAAGAGACATTTTAGTGAACTCTGCCCTTACATTGCTTCAGGCCGGACTGGGACCGATGTGCCGACCACATCAATGGTGGCCTGGCACGATGGAAGGAGATGGCGGAGGGCAAGCGGAGCAATGAGCTGGTGGACGTGTTGCTCACTGAGATCGGGTCAGGTGGACTTGTCGACTCCGCTGGGGCAGACTTCTTCGATTCAAAGGTGGAATGATTTCATCTGATGAATTTTTTTTTTTTCTTTCAATATAGCGAGAATATTTAGGTGAAGATCAACTGAAAAAATGTAACAAAAGGTGCAAGTTGATGTGTGTTAAAAGTGGTTTTGGTTGTAGTTTGAACTGTTTGGCTTCCTAGTGTTATGTCCCAAGTACTCTTTCGGCAACTTAATGGAATCAGGTGATGACTTCACTGAAAGGAGTCATCATGGGTCGTTGCTCATAATATCAACCACTGACTTGTCTGGACAAGACGCAATTATTTTTTCAGCATGAGATAGCTGGAATGTTGATGAGTGTGACGTTAAACAAAATGCACTTATATGGTTTAAGCTACTGAAAGTTTTCAGGTGTTAGTCGGCTCTACAGCTATTTTTGCAAAGCGCTGTAATTATCACATTTAGCAGAAGATTTCAATCTGAAATTGAGTCCATTGTGTTAGTGTTTAGCTATATTTTTTCCTGACCTCCTTTCAGGGCAGTGGTGCGGACATTCCAGCCTACCTCAGGTCAGATGGTCAGGTCCGCAACCGGCGTCTTGGCAAGAGAGACTGCTCACTCCTCATCAAGGATATCTGGAGGGAAAAGGGCGCCCATGATGCCCAGGTGATTGTTTTAACAATTAAAGTAAAATAACACATCATCATCATCATTATAATATAATTGAGAAACTCTGGTTGTCCGAGACCTGATACTGCGGATGACAAAGTGTGCTTAGTTTGGTTACAACAAAAGTAATGTTGTTGGCGCTCTAATTTTTTTACCAAACACAATTATGTTACTTCAAAAGCATACAAGTACCTCTAGACTGCCCAGCCAGGTTTTCAAGAGCTGTTGTAGAATGCTGACTGCATTGAGGATGAGGTATTCCGGATGTGTGTGTGTGCCATCTCAATTTGCTGTGCTGAGTTGCATCCCTTTGGCACGCCAGGAACCTATGATCATGGGTTCAAATCCTAGTTTACCCTGATTATGTTTCTAGGTCTGTCAGCACCAAACCTCTGCTCGAGGGTTTCCCCAAATTGGTAAATGTCTGAGACCTGCAAACTTTACATCCCACATCTGTGATGTGACTGGGATACAGTTCAAAGCTGCATTAAACCCCACTCACTCACTCACTCACTCATTCTTCCAGATGGCATGTCATTAGACAGCCCCCACACATTCAAGTGAATATCAGAGCAGCAATATATATTTGTCTTCCACATTCTTCTGTAACTAATTTACAAAAACACCAAGGCATTGATATGAAATTACACCAAGTATTACAACCAAGTATTACAACCAAGTATTACAACCATGTATTACAACCATGTATAACAACCAAGTATTACAACCATGTATTACAACCATGTATTACAACCAAGTATTACAACCAAGTATTACAACCATGTATTACAACCATGTATTACAACCATGTATTACAACCAAGTATTACAACCATGTATTGCAACCATGTATTACAACCAAGTACTACAACTAAGTATTACAACCAAGTATTACAACCATGTATTACAACCATGTATTGCAACCAAGTATTACAAACATGTATTAGAACCATGTATTACAACCAAGTACTACAACTAAGTATTACAACCATGTATAACAACCAAGTATTACAACCAAGTATTACAACCATGTATTACAACAATGTATTACAACCATGTATTACAACCATGTTTTACAACCATGTATTACAACCAAGTATTACAACCATTTATTACAATTATGTATTACAACCAAGTACTACAACTAAGTATTACAACCATGTATTACAACCATGTATTACAACCATGTATTACAACCAAGTATTACAACCATGTATTAGAACCATGTATTACAACCAAGTATTACAACTAAGTATTACAACCATGTATTACAACCAAGTATAACAACCATGTATTACAACCATGTATTACAACCAAGTATTACAACTATGTATAACAACCAAGTATTACAACCATGTATTACAACCAAGTATTACAACTATGTATAACAACCAAGTATTACAACCATGTATTACAACCATGTATTACAACCAAGTATAACAACCATGTATTACAACCATGTATTACAACCAAGTATTACAACTATGTATAACAACCAAGTATTACAACCATGTATTACAACCAAGTATTACAACTATGTATTACAACTATGTATAACAACCATGTATTACAACCATGTATTACAACCAAGTATTACAACTATGTATAACAACCAAGTATTACAACCATGTATTACAACCATGTATTACAACCAAGTATTAGAACCAAGTTTTATAACCATGTATTTACAACCATGTATTACAACCAAGTATTACAACCAAGTATTACAACCATGTATTACAACCATGTATTACAACCAAGTATTACAACTATGTATTACAACCATGTATTACAACGAAGTATTGCAACCATGTATTACAACCAAGTATTACAACCAAGTATTACAACCAGGTATTACAAACAAGTATTACAACCATGTATTGCAACCAAGTATTGCAACCATGTATTACAACTAAGTATTACAACCATGTATTGCAACCAAGTATTACAACCAAGTATTGCAACCAGGTATTGCAACCAAGTATTGCAACCAAGTATTACAACTATGTATAACAACCAAGTATTGCAACCAAGTATTACAACCATGTATTACAACCATGTATTACAACCAAGTAATACAACTGTGTATTACAACTGTGTATTACAACTGTGTATTACAACCAAGTACTACAACCATGTTGTACTCTATTCCCCAGAAAACTGATGGAAAGCGTGAGAATATGGCAGAGTTCCTGCACATGTACCTACAGCGTCGCTTCTCCCTGGATACCATGGTGATGGAGTGGGGCTACAACCTGCATGACGCCCTGCAGCGCTATGCCAATGATGACAACATTGGACTCTTCTGGGGGGTGCTCACAGGGGAGGTAAGTCTTGCAGAATTCCTGCATCATGTGCTGAGGATTTATGATGCATCCACAGACAGAAAAGTGATCCATACTTTGGATCCTAATGAGAGGTTCATATTCGGCCTGGGTAATTTAATTATTAGATTTTCATCACCAGCAAACACCAACCTCTCATCCTTTTCTTGTTCCCAAGTACCTATAGACGGATAAGATTGTTATGACACTTATGGCTCTGTGCCACCAAGTATGTGAAAGTGATGCTTGCTTTTTGAAGCCCTAATATATTGTCTTTGAGAACCATAATTCTCTCTACAGAGTTGCATCTCTTAGGTGTTCCAGAAACCTAGATTGTGGGTATGAATCCCTGATTCACCTTGATAATGGTCCTGAGTTTGTCAGCACCATACCAGGCTTGTGTGTCATGAAACTGGTAAATGTCTAAGACCTGCTTTGTTTAGGGCTCTCTCCCACAGTGGGCTGACTGGAGTATATATCTGGAATACAGTCCAAAGTAGCTTTAAACCTCACTCACTTACCCTAATGTGAAGCAAGCTTAACAGTCTTCATGGGTGTATTCTATTTAATACAATCAAGATGGTGATTATTACATGGGTATCAGCTCCAGTGCAGAAAGAGAATTCCCTGCCACATTGATGACCTTTCCCTGTTCGTCAGGTTGATGAGGAGGTCTACCACAAGCAGCTGCTCCTCATCCAGAAACTCATCACAGCCCTCACCAAGATGGACTCGGAGCAGGGCAACCAGGGCCAGCTGTCCCGGGAGGACTTCAGGGCGGGGCTGCAGGAGTTCTTCTCTGGCATAGAGGAGGAAGCCGTGCTAGCCATGGTGCATGCCGCCGAGGTCGAGCTGGATGCCAAGGAATCACCTGATTTGGAGTATAAGAATCTCTTCATGGAGGTCAGTAGATTTTAGTTTGCTATTTGGGAATGAGAAGTTGTGTATTTTGTCAGTTACAGCCACAAACTGAAACCTGGGTTCCCAGGTTATAACAGGCCACCAGCACTTCATTGTTTGTCAAAAGGGGTGACTAGGTTCCGGTGGTCAGGCAGGATGACCTGGTTGATTGAGTGTCATAGCATACCCTAATGGTAGGTGACATTACTCATAATATCAGTCACTGGTTTTTATTGTCCTGACTGTGGCAGTAAACAACATTGACTCACAAACTCCCTTGGTCAGGCTCACTGACTTGGTTGATGCATGTCAAATATCCCAATTGCGTGGATAGATGCTCATGATGTCAATCACTGGATTGTCTGGTCCAGACTCGATTATTTACAGACCACCGTCATATAGCTGGAATATTGCTGAGTGCAGCGTAAAACAACAAACACACAAACACAAACTCCCTGATGCCCCAGTCTAACCAAACGTATTGCAGGAGATCATTATAGCTCATTAAAGCCCCATCGTCCCCCCTACATTATATAGTCATCATTTGTCCGTCCCTCCATACTTCATTTCGAGAGCATAACTTGAAAAACGCAAAAGAGTTTTCATCTAAACTAGAACATGTACCAGGAATTAACCAGTGGCTGAAGTGGTGCCATTTGCCATTGTAGGGGCTGGGGGTATTTGTCATATTCTGATGATACTTGTCTTTAGCTTGAAAACATTTCATACATATTCAGGTTAATAGTATCACATGTTTTCCCATTATCACAGATATATCTTTCATGGCTCATAAAGACTGCCTCAGTGGTCTAGGGGTAGAGCATCCGCCCGTCGAGCAGAAGGTCGGGGGTTCAATCCCTGGCCACGTCATACCAAAAGAGGTTAAGATATGGTACTTGTTGTTACCCCTTCCTGGCACTCGGCATTAAGGGATAACACAAGGACTGGTCGGCTCGGAGTCAGTAAACTGTGTCTGAGTGGGGTATTCATGATAAACTGCAGCATGGTATCTCAGTGGGCTAGCACTATAAAATAGGCATCAGTCCGGACTAGTACAAGCAGCCACACACACATATATATATGTGCAAGCACGTTTCTATATAAGTGCAATAATCTAGGACGCGACGTTAAACCCCATTTCACCTCACGTCATGTTTAATATTATTGCATGTAGCTGAATTTGTGTTTCAGAAGGTTTAAAATTTTGTTCATTGTTTTTATTTTTTTGTAGGATGATGAAGGTAGAACTGGTCCATTCTTGGATTCAGTTAAGAAATGGCTGAAAGATGAGCGCAAAGTTTATGTAGAAGACATCAAAGTGAAGCTGGAAGACACAGAGTAGGTCGAAGCTTGTACACCTGGAACATCCATGACTGGTGTTGTGTTGCCCTGTGGGGTTACCAGTTGGAAGTGGTCCCCAGCAACCTAGGCCGGTTGTAAGAGGAAGTGTAATTGATATGGTGGTCAGGCTCGGTGACTTGGTTGAAAGTGTCATTGACCCGACAGCATGGGTCATTGCTCATAATATCAATCACTGGACTGTGTAGTCCTGACTCGTTTTTTTCAAAGGCTGTCGTCACATAGCTGGAATATTGCTGAGTGTGACGTTAAACAAGAAACAAACAATGTTGTAGGAAGATGGCGACCATTTAGGGATGATATGATTAATGTACATTTGTTGCTTTACTGGAGCTAATGAAGGTCTGTCATTTGTAAACAAATGGATGTGGTCCTTTGTCAACAGCAGGGCTTGCTGGTGGAAGCACCAAAGTAAATGTCTTGAGACATGTAATTATAACCTTTCCCTCACCTCAAGCTTACACCTTTTCATATGATTGGAGGACTGTCAAAGAAGAATTAAACTCTATTTTAATTCCTTACATTCAAGAAAAAACAATGTTTGGATTCTTGGTAAGAATGCATGTCCCCAGCAGCCTGTGCTTGTTGTATGAGGTGACTAAATGGATCAGGAGGTTGCAGCTAGGTGACATGGTTTATTGCATGTCATTGTATCTCAATGCACATGATGTCAGTCACTGGATCGTCTGGTCCAGACTCGATTATTCACTGACTGCCATCATAGAGCTGAAGTATTGCTGAGTGTGGCATTAAACAAAAAACAAACGAGGCAAGAGAAAACACAAATGGTAAACAGTAATCTGAAGGTAATGCAACCAATGATGCAGTGTTGTGAACAGATAACTGACTGCTGATGTGAAAAGAGTGGACAGTTTGCATGGATGAATTCAAATCCAACTGATAATAATCACACAATGGAAAATGTACATATAAATCAGCTCACAGTCAGATAACATGAATGCCAAATAAAACAACCTATCACACCAACCACATGTCCTACCAACCATACATTCTACCAACCACATATCCTACCAACCATACGAGATATCCTACCAACCATACATTCTACCAACCACATTTCCTACCAACCATACATTCTACCAACCACATTTCCTACCAACCATACATTCTACCAACCATGAGATCCAGGGTAGAATATGTCTTCAGCAACCCATGCTTGCCATAAGAGGCGGCTATGCTTGTTGTAAGAGGTGACTAACGGGATCGGGTGGTCAGCCTCGCTGACTTGGTTGATGCAAGTCATTGTATCCCAATTGCGTAGGATGCTGATGATGTCAATCACTAGATTGTCTGGTCCAGACTAGATTATTTACAGACTACTGTCACATAGCTGGAATATTGCTGAGTGCAGTGTTAAATAGCAAACAAAAACTAACCATACATCCTACCATCTATATATCCTCCCAACCAGACCGCCTCCATGGTCTAGTGGGAGAGCATGCAGAGAGTGGAATGGTGATGGTTCAATCCCCGGCTGTGTCATACTAAAAGACATTAAAAGATGGTATTTGTGTTACCTTGCCTGGCGATTGAGTCAGTATTCTGTGTCTGAGTTTTGGATATTCATGTTAAAACTGCGGCATGGTGTCTCGTTGGGCCAGCACAATAAAATCGACATTAGTCCGGACTAACAAGCAACCACACACACACACAAACACACACACACGTGCATGCACATCGTTATATAACTGCAATAATCTTGAACAAAATGTTAAACCCAATTTCCCACCTCCAACCAACCGTACGTCATTATGTATTTCAGTCCTGTGAGCCCTGATGACCTCAAGAGAGCACTGAGCCTGGCTGACCCCGAGATCACTAGTCAGCAGATGGACTCATATCTGGCCTGGGCATTCCGCGTCCCGCCAGAAACTGTCTACGACTGCAACCCTCTGGAACAAGCCACCATCTTACAGAGACTGGAGAACGGCAACGTCTTCCGAGTCGGCCAGAAGATGTAATAAACCACATTCCTGCAAGTTCTTTTATAATGTTCACCTGTTTTTATGGCCCTAGAAGTTGGAGGTTTCCTTGAGTCTGTGACCCTTTCCTTGGAACCCAACAATGTTCTTTGCTTCTGAAGCCATAGTTACTTACTCAACAGAACATATATTTGCCTGAGTCTTTGGCTAGATGTTGAAGGCACGGACTGGTACCATCTGTTTTACTGAATGAAGTCACAAGAGGTTGATCTCTAAGCTAATTATTACCCACGACAGTATATGATAAGCACAGTCATATTGTTTTGGTAAAAGATGCCATACTTGAAGTTAACAGTTAAAATAACCCTATACATGTTGATGAGGATGTTTTTATCTGCAGCTTTAATCTTTTCAGGTGATATTTTACTTGTGCCTTTAGACAAAAATGTTGAACTGAAATGATCTAGCCATGTGGTCCAGATTTCTTCCTGTTTCCAAAGACGCCATGTACTGGCTGTGATGATATTGTACCAATACTTTCTGCTCATGATGTTGAACTCCAAAGTGAACATGAAGCTCAGTTTACACTATTGGACATTTTAATGTATTTTAGCGACTTTTACAATAATCCACTTCCATTAAATAAATATTGCAAGCTTTAAATATCTCCTCCAGCTTTTATTGATGGTATACACTTTCTCTGTTTGTATACTGATTATGAATTAAGTATTACATAACCTAAAGTTCACATGACTATGTCCTTTGTGTTATTTAGTAATGTCATTGCTCTATCACCAAAGATTCAGCATTATACCAGGGACTTCACTACTTTTGAAAGTCTTCACCAAAGTTACGTTGTAATTCCTTCCCTTGTTGATATGTGATATTACTGCCAAAGAAGTGTATAACAGACTTGTGTATTTATTATGCTTTTAAAAGTGAGATCCATTTTCTGTCCAGTGACATTTTGTAAAATGTCTAATTGAACAACATGTATGCTTTTATTCTTGACCAAAGTCTGGGGTGTTAATGGCTTTGTAATAACGTTCCTATATCACTGCAATAGGAGATGGACGGAGGAGCCAAAGAAACTATACTTCTCTGTTGGTGTTATCATATTGATTTTCGATTGAAAATATCTTCAGTTAGCAATATCATATCCAAACTTAGTCAGCACTCATATAATACTTCCATATTGTTTCATTCTTTATAACATAATTTGATTTTAAACTTTTAAAAATATATAATGTTTTTTGTGTGTATAGAACACAACTGATAATGGGTGTCTTGTCTTTGAAAATCAATATAAAAAATAATTTCAGCTGAAATTTACAAAATTTCAAACATGTAGGGTCAGTGGTAGCAAATTCATTTCGTACTCCAGTCTTCATTGACTCAATATTCTTTTACACAAGATTATCCAGCCACAGATTACTTTTTACAAACTGTATAGGAATGAGGGAGGGTTAAATAGGCATGGTCAAATTAGCAACAGTTCTTTCAATTTTGAATCACATAAAAAATAAACTTGGTATGCATTCTTTTGCCTCTCTGTATATATTATCTATGTGTATATGTACTGTGATTGTGTAGTTTATACTATATTTGTGGAATCCTACTGACTGTTGGTGAATGTGGTCAGTCCATGTAGGGGCAGACTTCACCATGTGAGTGTCAGAATCCACTGTAGAAATAATGAGGGTATGAGGGCACTTGGGAAACTAATGATATAACATATTTGTTGAACTTAATTGAGTACAGAAAATACACCATACAAAATATAAACATAATATCTTCCGTGACAGCCGGGGTGGTGGGATAACCTAGTGGTTAAAGCGTTTGCTTGTAACGCTGAAGACCTGGGTTCGATTCCCCACATGGGTACAATTTGTGAAGCCCGCTGGTGTACCCCGCTGTGATATTGCTGGAATGATGCTATGACACGGAATGTGTGCTTCTTTGAAGACTGGCTTCTAAACAGGCTATGTTGAAAGCTAGGACCCAGTGACAACAGTATTATATCTTTTCCCCTGAAATTGTTTGTTCGTTTTGGTGTCAGTGTTGTAAATATATATATGTATACTGTGATCTATGTATTTAAAAACGAAGTTGGTATGAATAAATATGTTAAGTGTACTGTTTTCATCAAGTGCAAAGAAGTTGGAACAAGGCCTTCTTTCTGGTTCGTGTTTATGTCCTACAGAAACTGCCTAGAGAACATCGACCTTCATGCATGATTGACAAGACCTGTCATTTACTCACTGTATAAACCATTAGGGGTCATATACACACTATCCTTTACCATTATGGGTCATATACACACAATCCTAAACCGTTAGGGGTCATATACACACTATCCTAAACCGTTAGGGGTCATATACACTCTGTCTTAAACCATTAGGGATCATGCACTGACATTCCTAAACCATTAGGGGTCATATACACACTTTCCTAAACCTTTAGGGGTCATACACTGACTGTCCTAAACAATAAGTGGTCATACATTGACCGTCTAAACCAATTACCATCATTAGCATATACACACTGTCCACTAACCATCAGTGTCATATACACACTATCCAATTATCATCAGTGTCATATACACACTATCCAATTACCATCAGTGTCATATACACACTGTCCAATTACCATCTATGTCATATACACACAATCCAATTACCATCTGTGTCATATACACACTATCCAATTACCATCTGTCATATACACACTATCCAATTACCATCTATGTCATATACACACAATCCAATTACCATCTGTGTCATATACACACTATCCAATTACCATCTGTCATATACACACTATCCAATTACCATCTATGTCATCTACACACAATCCAATTACCATCTGTGTCATATACACACTATCTAATTACCATCTGTGTCATAAACACACTATCCAATTACCATATGTGTCATATACACAGTCAAATTACCATCTGTGTCATATACACACTATCTCATTACCATCTGTGTCATAAACACACTATCCAATTACCATATGTGTCATATACACACTATCCAATTACCATAAGGACCATATACACACTATCCAATTACCATCGGGACCATATACACTATTCAATTACCATCAGGACCATATACACACGATCCAATTTCCACCAGGGGCATATACACACTATCCAATTACCATCTGTGTCATATACACACTAGCTAATTACCATCTGTCATATACACACTATTTAATTACCATCTGTGTTATATACACACTGTCCAATTTACCATCTGTGTCATATACACACTATCTAATTACCATTTGTGTCATAAACACACTATCCAATTACCATCAGGACCATATACACACTATCCAATTACAATATGTGTCATATACACACTCATATTACCATCAGGACCATATACACACTATTCAATTACCGTCAGGACCATATAAACACTATCCAATTACCACCAGGACCATGTACACACTATCCAATTACAATCTGTGTCTTATACACACTATCCAATTACCATCAGCCCATTTACACACTATCCAATTACCACCAGGAGCATATACACACTGTCCAATTACCACCAGGAGCATATACACACTGTCCAACTCACTCACTCCTACAACTATCTGAAGCCACATCTGCACTGTCTCTTGACCATCTGGGGCAATGTATCTGCTGTACCGGTATGAGGTGGCCAGTTAAAATGAGAGCAATTATTAATGAGTTTATTGCACAATACAAAATGTGAAGGGGGCATGCTTCACTCCTCCTTGTAGCCTGGTGGGTAGCTGATGGTCACACTGGAGGGGCAGCTGGGAGTCTTGCAGCACTTGCCGGGCTTGGGAGCCAACATGGTGCATGATGCTGGTAGTGTGAAGTCATAGCACCTGAAGGAGATATAGCATCTGTAGCATCGTACATAGCACCTGTAGCATCGTACATAGCACCTGTAGCATCGTACATAACACCTGTAGCATCGTACATAGCACCTGTAGCATCGTACATAACACATGTAGCATCGTACATAACACCTGTAGCATCGTACATAACACTGTAGCATCGTACATAACACCTGTTGCATCGTACATAGCACCTGTAGCAGACATATTTAGGACCTGTAGCATCAAACATTTTCCCCTGTAGTAGTGAGTGAGTGAAATGCTTTGAACAGTTTTACAGTTCAAGGGAGTCAGACCCGTGAAGATCCGGGGTAGAATAGGTCTTCAGCAACCCATGCTTGCCGTAAAAGGTGTCTATGCTTGTCGTAAGAGGCGACTGACGGGATTTGGTAGTTGACTTGGTTGATGCATGTCCTCGATCCCAATTGCGTGGAACGATGCTCATGGCGTTAATCACTGGATTGTCTGGTCAAGACTCGATTTATTTACAGACCGCCGTCATACAGCTGGAATATTGCTGAGTGCGGCGTTAAACAACAAACAACAAACAACCAAGGGAGTCAGCTGGATGTTGGAGGAAAGCTCTTTGATGTTTATCACTTTGTTGAAACCCACGAGCACGGGTATGGTGTTGATAAACCTGGAAGCATAATCGGGATTCGAACCCACGATCAAAGGTTTCTGACGTGCACAAGATATGCAACTCTGGACGGCGAATATCAGCGTCTAAGACGTGCCCTCACCAGCAGCAGACATTCATAGGTAACTTGTGTCACAGCAGTGATGACAGTATCTTGTGGTATGTCATTAAGGGATATCGCACCATTATATACACATGGAAAAAATCATAATGATTTTATCACTTACATCAGTAGGTGGTATTCATCAAGCGAGTAAGTTTATCATCAAACCAGCACCTATTTCACCAAATAAGCACCTATTTAAAAAAGCAAGCACTTATTTCAATAAGCCAGCGTCATTATACAAGCAAGCACTTCTCTCACCAAGCAAGCACCTATTTCAACAAGCAATCACATATTTCAACAAGCAATCACCTATTTCAACAAGCAATCACCTATTTCAACAAGCAATCACCTATTTCACCAAGCAATCATCTATTTCACCAAGCAAGCACTTATCTAACAATCAAGCATTTATTTCAAGCCAGCCTATATTTCAAGCATCTATTTCAACAAGCAAGTAATTATTTCAACAATCAAGCACTTACAGATCGTCACATGTATATCGGCCGGTCTTAGCGTCCTGGCACGTACATCTCTGCTTGCATCCATCTACAAATGCCTGTCCCTGTTGGTAGACCTGACCTTTGAACGCACAGCCAGAACCTGGGGGAGATTAACAATATTTGAGAGATATGTTGTATCCATGCCCTAGTTAAAACATATACTGTAACATCGTCCTTGGTGTAACATGCTGTAACCATGTAGCGTTAATCATCTGGCTACCTCGCCACCCTGCCACCTATGGCAATATATTACGCAAATTTTGCTAAGGATCACCACTTTAAAAGGTATCTGTGCATCTGTTGACACGGCTAAAGACAATATTGCGTGAAGACACGTTCAATGAACAAAAGTCCTTTGTCATGTGCCACACAATGCCAACAAACAACACGTGACCAATAATCGGTCAGATCACCCGTCAAAATAAGAGTATCTGACCAAAACTGAAACGTAAAAAAATCACGAAAACAAATTCATTGTGAAAAAACGACAATTCTCAGTAGTACGTATGTGATCCAAGTGACGCGACCACAGCCTGGCACCGTCCTCTCATTCTCCAAATAAGTGTCTGGATGGTTGCCAAGACAAAATACGACTTTTCAGTAATAGCCTTGAAGAGTTCCCGTAGAGTTGCCGGAAGAACAGGGTGTCGTGATCTGCAGCTCATTCCACATGTGTTCGATAGGGTTGAGGTCTGGTGACCTGCTGGCCACTCCATGCGGACAATGGTCTCCTGTTCTAAGGAGGCATCAACGACACTGGCACGATGAGGTCGTGCGTTATCTTCCATGAGGATGAAGTCTGTGAATTCCGGGCCAAATGCACCAGCATACGGTCTCACGTATACATCCAGAATGTCATCACCCATAGCGCACACCTGTCATCGTGCACCGCTGTAGGACATGGTGATCGGTTCTTCAAGCTCTACTGATCCCCCCCAAATCATGATTGAGCCCCCTCTATAGTGGTTATGTTCGGCAACGTTGGAATCCTGAAATCTGAAGTCTAGACAGTATCTCTATTCATGAGTGAAAAGTACTGCAGCCCAAAATATTTAGTAGCAAATGTTCTTGTGCTCTCTCATAATAATTTGCAACGATCTGCCACGATACATCCAACCACAGGTTTCCAAGCACCTCGTACACATCATGCCCATGACTGTATGCGAGATGCTGTATGCCTCTGTCCGCTGATCATGAACCTGAGAGGGGCGGTCGGGTGGCCGAAGACCTGGGTTCGATTCCCGATATGGGTACAATGTGTGAAGCCCATTTCTGGTGTCCCCCGCCGTGATATTGCTGGAAATGTGCTAAAAGCGGCGTAAAACAATACTCACTCACTCATGAACCTGAGATCCTACTGTGGTTACCAAATCATTGTGTTCCCGGGGCATTTCAATCTATATTTGGTGCATGAATTGTTGATAACATCTGTATTCATTAAGAGATACCATTTGAGATACTAAGTGTTTTTCCTTAATACAAAACTGTCACCAGATAAACTGAATGGCGATGTTGAAGTCCTGATCAAAAATATATCTGTTCATTTGCAATGCTTTTAGTAAGGGAGGTCGGTATCACATATATTTTCTAACTTAAACATTATATTTTCCAATTAAAAGTGAAGTGTGCATCAGTATTACTAATTAAATATACACTTTCCCACAGTAAATTCCTCACTCACTTGTTCCTGTAAAGGTTCCGCTCCCGGTTCCAGTTCCCGTCATAGAACCGGTTCCAGTTCCCGTCATAGTACCGGTTCCAGTTTGGGCTGTAAAATGCAATCCACATTTTACTTTTTAATCACAAGGTGGTATCAACAAGTGCATACATTCGCCCTTACCCTTGGTGTTACATTGTAAAACTACCAAGTATAACAACAAATGTTCAGAAACGATACGTGAAAAAGTACTCACAACAAAGGTTACAAGTCTTGGCGCAGTTGGCCTTGGCCCATACAGCGTAGGTAGCTTCAGAACAAACAGACGTGCCGAACGCAGCACAGTTTTGGATCACGTCCGTGCAAGCACCTGTGTAGGTATGGGGCATGAAGGTTATACACACAGTCCTCAGTGTCCCACTTTCAGAGAGGAAATCGTGGTGGTCATGTAATGACCAAGTTGTTTTTGTTTGTTTGTTAATTGTTTAATGCCGCAATCAGTAATATTCCAGCCATATGACTGCGGACTGTAAATAATCGAGTCGGAACCAGACAATGCACTGATTGACATCATGAGCATCGATCTACGCAATTAGGATAAGATGACATACATCAACCAAGTCAGCGAGCCTGACCACCGGATCCCGTTAGTCGCCTCTTACGACAAGCATAGTCGCATGTTATGGCAAGAATGGATTGCTGAAGAACTATTCTGTAAGAATCTGTATTGACATCACACATGCTTATCCTATCTGGAAGAAAGGACGTTTGACTGGTTTGTGTTTAAAAGTATCCTGTGTTTAATTTGTGCCCCGTTGTAATATTACCTGTTCCACCTGGATATATGATCGTGCCAGTTCCGGTTCCGGTACCAGTTCCAGTTCCGGTTCCGGTTCCGGTTCCAGGGTAGATAATTGTGCCAGTACCAGTTCCGGTGCCTGCAGAAATCCTCTTACGTGTATCAGTGAGTGAGTGAGTGAGTATGGTTTTACGCCGCTTTTAGTAATATTCCAGCAACATCACGGCGGGGGACACCAACAATGGGCCTCACACATTGTACCCATGTCGGGAATCGAACCTGGGTCTTCGGCGTGACGAACGAACGCTTTAACCACTAGGCTATCCGACCGCCCCTCAGCAGTGTTTAATTCTTAATAGTGGCGCTATCTGTCTACCACATTATTTGATCTAAAACATTTGTTTGATTATCTGACTGTTTGTGGAAATGTTTCTCCCCGTCTGTACCAAATCGACATCGGTCTATAAATAATCGAGTCTGGACCAGACAATGCACTGATTGACATCATGAGCATCGATCTATGCAATTAGGATAAGATGACATACATCAACCTAGTCAGCGAGCCTGACCACCGGATCCCGTTAGTCGCCTCTTACGACAAGCATAGTCGCATGTTATGGCAAGAATGGGTTGCTGAAGAACTATTCTGTAAGAATCTGTATTGACATCACACATGCTTTTCCTATCTGGAAGAAAGGACGTTTGACTGGTTTGTGTTTAAAAGTATCCTGTGTTTAATTTGTGCCCCGTTGTAATATAACCTGTTCCACCTGGATATATGATCGTGCCAGTTCCGGTTCCGGTTCCAGTTCCAGTTCCTGTACCAGGTCCAGTGCCGGTACCAGTACCAGTTCCAGTTCCGGTTCCGGTTCCAGGGTAGATAATTGTGCCAGTACCAGTTCCGGTGCCTACAGAAATCCTCTTACGTGTATCAGTGAGTGAGTGAGTGAGTATGATTTTACGCCGTTTTAAGCAATATTCAAGCAATATCACGGCGGGGGACACCAGAAATTGTCGGGAATCGAACCTTGGTCTTCGGCGTGACGAACGAACGCTTTAACCACTAGGCTACCCGACCGCCCCTCAGCAGTGTTTAATTCTTAATAGTGGCGCTATCTGTCTACCACATTATTTGATCTAAAACATTTGTTTGATTATCTGACTGTGTGTGGAAATGTTTCTACCCGTCCGTACCAAATCGACAAACTTTATGAACCCAATTGCAAGGGTTTTTTGAGTGAGTGAGTGAGTGAGTGAGTGAGTGAGTGAGTGAGTGAGTGAGTGAGTTTATATGGTTCAACGCCACTTTAGACAGTATTTCAGTTTGATCAGGGAAAGTCAGCTTAATGCTGAAGGAAACCAAAGTTGATGCAGGTCCGAGGCGTTGGTGAAACACACAAGCACGGGAATGGAACGGATTCTGGTACGACTAAGGGACGCAACTCTGCATTAGAGAATTATATGACATGAGCATCAAAGCTGACAAGACGCGTCAGTACCTCGTACGGATCACGTTATTAGCCCCTTTCTTGGTAACGTACTTAGTTGTGTACAACTATATGCCTTCTTCGTCCGAAATTGTTTGATAGGCATTACTTAGAAGTTGACGGATGACAAGATAGACACCATTTTATGGATAACAACTTCTTTAATACTGTGAAAAGCGACGTTTCGGTATAGATCCTTATACCGTTGTCAAGGATCTATACCGAAACATCGCTTTTCACAGTATTAAAGAAATTGTTATCCATTAAATTGTGTCTATCTTCTTCGTCCGAACAAATACACTCAAGGAGAATTTAGTCGGACTAGTACAAGCAGCCATACACACACGCACGCACACACACACGCACGCACGCACGCACGCACACACACACACACACACACGTGCATGCACGTCGCTATATAAATGCAATAATCTTGGACGCGACGTTAAACCCCATTTCACTTCACCTCTATCTAAATCGCGTAGGTTAAGAACTGATCTGAATCTTAATATGTTTAAATCCTAAACATGTCATGCCACCCTTCTATGTTCACACTGATAATGTTATCAAACTACCGGTCATTGTGCCAGTTCCAGTTCCAGTTCCGGGTCCAGTAATTGTTCCAGTTCCGGTTCCGGTTCCGGTTCCAGTTCCAGGTCCAGTTACTGTTCCAGTACCAGTTCCGGTTCCGGGTCCAGTTATTGTTCCAGTTCCAGTTCCTGTTCCGGGGTAGATAATAGTGCCGGTTCCAGTTCCGGTACCAGTTGTACCTACTATGAAAGGGTAAACGTGTTCAAGCTGTTACATAAAAACATTAAAGGACTTTACATTTTCATCTATCTTGGAGCCTCTTTCAGTCTGATCCGTTACATATTTGAGACATTAATTCTCAATCTTTAATATGTTCAGCAAGTCTAGCAATATCACAGCGGCCTGTAAGTAATCGATCCTTGACTGTATCGACCCAGTGGCTGAAAGCAAGGTGACGATCGGGGCACGATGGGGGCACAGTGGCCCACAATCAGCCACTGAGCCTGGTCACTGGATCCTTTTCAGTCTGCTCTTGACACATGGCATATTTGAAACCTATGTTTCCCCTGAATACAGTAAGGTCTCTGTGTAGAAACTCAACGAATTGCCCTTTTCAAGGCCTGCCTTCAACATCTAGAGTCCTCAATCTGGCGAAAGTGTCAGGCCTGAATCAGTGCAATGGACACACTCGCTAAAGACTGTGAACTGCCTCTGAACTTCAGACATTGTTCTTTCCATGTGGTTAATTCCATCCAAGACAGTAAATCTTTTGGACAAATTCTCTATGTAGTTTGTATGTCATCATAATTTTACCTCTGAGTATATGTTGTACCCACCTTGACATTTGTTACAATACAGCGGACATGAGTTGATCGCCCATTGCGCGTACATTGCCTGGGTACAAACAGCCTTTCCGAACTGAGCACAGTTCGGCATCTTGTCCACGCATGCGCCTGCATAAACAGGAGATTAAATAGGGCTTTTTAGAGACACTATATTTCGTTTATTAATACGCAAGTTATTCTTTAGAAGGAGAGGAGGAACGAAATAGATTTGTGAGGACCCAAAACCTTTTTCAAGACATCCAGTGAACGTTTAATAATATTAATACCGGGTTGTTTTTTTAACAAATTAATTATTTTCCAGAATATCATGGTTATTCTATAAACTGAATACCTATAGTCTTGTATCTAAGAAAAGAAGAAATATCACCTCAGTCGATCTATCGTTTGAAGAAGTTTACTGAAAATGTCCATGACGTCACGAGTAAGAGATTATGTAATATTTAATTATTTGCAACAATTCACTGACGTCACGGGATTGAACAATACACAAAACAAACACACCAATTTGAGAGTGCTCCAAACGTCTTCCCGAGTTTAACTGACCATAAAAGTCCAGTTTCCACCCTCGCCGAACTAGGCTGGAATTCCGGAGTTACATTTTGGCTGGACTAACGAGTCTATGCGAAGTCCAATCAAACTAGGGTAACGAACTATACATCCGGTTTATAAACAACATGGATTTCAACGTGCAGATTTCGGTCGATTGCAGGATTTGCAAAGCATGTGTACCGTCAACTAGGCGTCGAAAGATATTTTCCAAATGTTTTCATGTTTTAATCAAGGTGCTCACGGGATGTGATGCACTTCGCGGGGTAAGACCCGTTTTATTACAATAAATCGATCTTGATTATGGAATCGTCTTCTCTGGGCGCCGCTATTTTGTTTAAAACAAATGCAAGAGATGTGAGAGTTGGAATCTGATTGGTCAATAGGGGTACATAGAGGGGACATAACTTGTAACATCCACTGGTGGCGCTTCGATCGAGCCTGGAAATTCCAGCCTAGATCGGCACGATTGGAAACTTGACTTTTATAGTCAGTTCACGTAATTGCCTCGGGAAGGCGTGTTTATATGGCATAGTTCCACTGCTCATGCTTCGATTACATGCACAATACAGTTTGAAATATATCAGTTGTAAAACCAACATTCCGCCACAGTAAACCGATATTCTTTCTATAAGGCGAATACACAAGAGAGTTGTTGTTCGTAGCGTCATGTACATGGGACGTCAAGGGAGGGCGCCATCATGAATTATGACGACACAACAGGATTATGAAGATTTATAGGAACAGTTGATTGGGTGGTAACGTCCATAATAGATACATATTTTATACGTTTAAACGATTCCCTTAGCTATCACAGCTATGTTATTCAGATTGTGGTCTTGGATTTTTTTTATATTTCAAAGGGGGGGGGGGGGGGGACCCGTTCACGGAATAGCATTACCATGGATGTGTAATAAAGCATAGGTTTATATTTGAAACGACATGTGTCTTCAGTTTATCCGCAACATATGTTGTCTAGAAATACTCAGTTTTTCAGTGTGCAATCATTACCAGCTCCACCCGGGTATGTAACAGTACCTGTTCCAGTTCCGGTTCCAGTAACAGTTCCAGTTCCGGTTCCAGGTCCAGTGATTGTTCCAGTTCCGGTGCCGGTTCCAGGTCCAGTGATTGTTCCAGTTCCGGTGCCGGTGCCAGGTCCAGTGATTGTTCCTGTGCCAGTGCCGGTGCCAGGTCCAGTTATTGTTCCGGTGCCAGTGCCGGTGCCAGGTCCAGTAATTGTTCCTGTTCCAGTACCTTAATACAAACCCTGTACTCAACTACAACATTTCAAATAAACGTTCAGAAGTAATGCCTGAAACAAATGAGACATGAAGACAAACTTTTGACTGTCAGTATATAGGTGTAGAAATAGTTTGATCTATCTGTGAAATTAATTAATCTCCTGTAGCAGTTTCCGTCGCTAATTACTGGCACAGACAATGAAATAAATATTATCTTCATATTTTCTCATTCACTCATTGATATAAATGTTGTATTTGTAACAACAGTATGACTATTCTATGTATATTTTGAAGGACATGTCACAAATATGCATATGTCATAAAATCACCGAAACTAACATTTCATGCAGGTCAAGGCACAATTGTCGATTGCCCATTGCTGGTACTCTCCACTGCAGACCTTGCTGGTGTCGTAATCCTTGCAGTTGGTGAGTTTATCCACACAGTAACCTGTCAAAACAAACGCTCGGCTGACCTTTCTCAGTTTTATATTTGTCTATTTTAATGCTGACGTTATCCTTGTAGCTCATGACCAAACATTTTTTTCTTGAAATACTTAAAACAAAACTTCTTTAGAGAAAGGAATTTTTAAACAAACTCAGAATTGAATATCAAAAGTAAAACTAACCCTCCTTTTAAATGTATGTGCACTGTTAGGTTGATATTATATTTTCTTGCTTGCCATACATTCGTTAAAACAAAATTGTAAAACATTGCATCTCAGGAATGTTGAATCAAATTCGTATCGTTTCTGTACCTGTTCCAGTTCCTGTAATTGTTCCCGTTCCGGTTCCAGTTCCAGGTCCAGTGATTGTTCCCGTTCCGGTTCCAGTTCCAGGTCCAGTGATGGTTCCAGTTCCAGTTCCGGTTCCAGGTCCAGTGATTGTTCCAGTTCCGGTTCCAGTTCCAGTGATGGTTCCGGTTCCGGTTCCAGTTCCAGGTCCAGTGATGGTTCCAGTTCCAGTTCCAGTTCCAGTTCCGGTTCCAGGTCCAGTTATTGTTCCAGTGCCGGTGCCAGGTCCAGTGATTGTTCCGGTGCCAGTGCCGGTGCCAGGTCCAGTAATTGTTCCTGTTCCAGTACCTTAATGCAAACCTTATACTCAAGTACGATATTTCAAATAAACGTTCAGAAGTAATTGCTGACACAAATGATACATGAAGACAAAATATTTGACAGGCAGAGTATAGGTGCAGAGATGGTTTGATCTATCAGTGAAATCAATCCCCTGTACCTGCATTAATGACACAGACAATGAGATAAATAGTACATTCATATTTTCTCATTCACTCATTGAGATTAATTAATCACCTGTAGCAGTTTCCGTCGCTAATTACTGGCACAGACAATGAAATAAATATTATCTTCATATTTTCTCATTCACTCGATGAGATAAATGTTGTATTTGTAACAACAGTATGACTATTCTATGTATATTTTGAAGGACATGTCACAAATATGCATATGTCATAAAATCACCGAAACTAACATTTCATGCAGGTCAAGGCACAATTGTCGATTGCCCATTGCTGGTACTCTCCACTGCAGACCTTGCTGGTGTCGTAATCCTTGCAGTTGGTGAGTTTATCCACACAGTTACCTGTCAAAACAAACGCTCGGCTGACCTTTCTCAGTTTTATATTTGTCTATTTTGATGTCGACGTTATCCTTGTAGCTCATGACCAAACTTTTTTTCTTGAAATACTTGAAACAAAACTTCTTTAGAGAAAGGAATTTTTAAACAAACTCAGAATTGAATATCAAAAGTAAAACTAAGCCTCCTTTTAAATGTATTTGCACTTTCAGTTTGATATTATATTTTCTAGCTTGCCATACTTTCGTTTAAACAAAATGTAAAACGTTGCATCTCAGGAATGTTGAATCAAATTCGTATTGTTTCTGTACCTGTTCCAGTTCCTGTAATTGTCCCAGTTCCAGTGATGGTTCCGGTTCCAGGTCCAGTGATGGTTCCAGTTCCAGTTCCGGTTCCAGTTCCAGGTCCAGTGATTGTTCCAGTTCCAGTTCCGGTTCCAGGTCCAGTGATTGTTCCAGTTCCGGTTCCAGGTCCAGTGATTGTTCCTGTGCCAGTGCCGGTGCCAGGTCCAGTTATTGTTCCGGTGCCAGGTCCAGTTATTGTTCCGGTGCCAGTTCCGGTTCCAGGTCCAGTTATTGTCCCGGTGCCAGTGCCGGTGCCAGGTCCAGTTATTGTCCCGGTGCCAGTGCCGGTGCCAGGTCCAGTAATTGTTCCTGTTCCAGTACCTTAATACAAACCCTATACTCAAGTACGATATTTCAAATAAACGTTCAGAAGTAATTGCTGACACAAATGATACATGAAGACAAAATATATGACAGGCAGAGTATAGGTGCAGAGATGGTTTGATCTATCAGTGAAATCAATCCCCTGTACGTGCATTAATGACACAGACAATGATATATATAGTACATTCATATTTTCTCATTCACTCATTGATATAGATATGGTATTTGTAACAACAGTATGACTATTCTATGTATACTTTGACGGACATGTCACAAATATGCATATGTCATAAAATCACCGAAACTAACATTTCATGCAGGTCAAGGCACAATTGTCGATTGCCCATTGCTGGTACTCTCCACTGCAGACCTTGCTGGTGTCGTAATCCTTGCAGTTGGTGAGTTTATCCACACAGTTACCTGTCAAAACAAACGCTCGGCTGACCTTTCTCAGTTTTATATTTGTCTATTTTGATGTCGATGCTATCCTTGTAGCTCATGACCAAACATTTTTTTCTTGAAATACTTAAAACAAAACTTCTTTAGAGAAAGGAATTTTTAAACAAACTCAGAATTGAATATCAAAAGTAAAACTAAGCCTCCTTTTAAATGTATTTGCACTGTCAGGTTGATATTATATTTTCTAGCTTGCCATACTTTCGTTAAAACAAAATTGTAAAACATTGCATCTCAGGAATGTTGAATCAAATTCGTATCGTTTCTGTACCTATTCCAGTTCCTGTAATTGTCCCAGTTCCAGGTCCTGTAATTGTTCCGGTTCCGGTTCCAGTTCCAGTTCCAGGTCCAGTGATGGTTCCGGTTCCGGTTCCAGTTCCAGGTCCAGTGATGGTTCCGGTTCCAGTTCCAGTTCCAGGTCCAGTGATGGTTCCGGTTCCGGTTCCGGTTCCAGTTCCAGGTCCAGTGATTGTTCCAGTTCCAGTTCCAGTTCCAGTTCCAGTTCCAGTGATTGTTCCAGTTCCAGTTCCAGTTCCAGGTCCAGTGATTGTTCCAGTTCCGGTGCCAGTGCCAGGTCCAGTAATTGTTCCTGTTCCAGTACCTAAATACAAACCATATACTCAACTACAATATTTCAAATAAACGTTCAAAAGTAATTGTTCACACAAATCATACATAAGGACAAAAGCTTTGACAGGCAGAGTAAAGGTGTAGAAACAGTTTGATCTATCAGTGAAATCACAGACAATGAGATAGATAGTAAATTCGTATTTTCTCATTCACTCATTGAGATAAATATGGTATTTGTAACAACAGTATGACTATTCTATGTATACTTTGAAGGACATGTCACAAATATGCATGTGTCATAAAATCACCGAAACTAACATTTCATGCAGGTCAAGGCACAATTGTCGATTGCCCATTGCTGGTACTCTCCACTGCAGACCTTGCTGGTGTCGTAATCCTTGCAGTTGGTGAGTTTATCCACACAGTAACCTGTCAAAACGAACGCTCATGACAAACCCTTTTTTTCTTAAAATTCTTAAAACAAAACTTTTATTAGAGAAAGGAATAGTTCAACAAAATCAGAATGGAATATCAAAAGTAAAACTAAGCCTCCGTTTTGATGTGTGCACTGTCAGGTTGATATTATTTTTTATTTTTAGCTTGCCATACTTTTGTTAAAACAAAATTTTAGAACATAAATATAATCAACGGAATGTTGAAGTAGATTTGATTCGTTTCTGCACCTGTTCCAGTTCCAGTTCCGGTTCCGGTTCCAGTACCAGGTCCGGTGATTGTTCCGGTACCAGTACCAGTTCCAGTGATTGTTCCGGTTCCTGTAATCGTTCCGGTTCCGGTTCCAGTACCAGGTCCAGTGATTGTTCCGGTACCAGTTCCAGTTCCAGGGCCAGTTATTGTTCCAGTTCCGGTTCCAGTTATTGTTCCTGTTCCTGTACCCGTCCCAGTTCCAATCCCATAACCTGTGTCCGAATCCATAGCATGAGTGAATGTACTTTAATGCCGCAGTTAGCTATTGCAATAATTCAAACCAATAGGTGACATTGGCAAGTCACTGAGCTTGACCATAATACCCACAGGTTTAATGACGAAAGCAAACATTCTACAATGACATTCTAAAATCCTGCATTCTCTTTGGTCCTCCAGAGGTATCGAATCTACGTTAGTACATGACCTTGTCTCTCCGTTAATCTACGTTAACTGCCGAACAACCGCGAAAGAAAACATATTTTCAAAACAACTTCTTTCGCAATCCAGCCCATTTTGCAGTTTTAATACTGATCTTGCACCCTTAACGTTGCTAAATAACATGTTGTGGTTCCTACATTGTTTACAGCAAGCATGGCGATATATTAACTTGACGAACAAATATTTAGAGAGCGTATTGTACAATTCAGTTACATCAACACAGCTTGACTTTGGCATTACTCTATCACGTACTGTGTCATGTCTACCGTGCTACAATGCTGAGACATCCCATCTGTAGAACTTCGTAATAGTGTGTACTTCAGAACAAAACATTACAAAGGTCGCTTCAATTTCTCTGGTGATGTTAGTTTGAATAATGCTTACTGGACACCTGCCTACATGATTGTGTAGTGTCTCAGGGAAGTGGTTCAAGTAATATGGTGACAATTATGGTATGGGTACATAAAGCAGACATAATGTAGATTAAAGCCATTGATCCCTGAAATCGGACTTTCAACCGACTGAAAATATAAGGCTCAACCGATGCCACATCACTAATCATTTCCGCTATAACCAAAGAGTTTGTGTTGTTTTGTTATTGTTTCATGGTAGAATGGAAATAAACCAAACGTATTTTAAATAGAGTTTTCCAATATAGATTTGATACCTCTTAATTTTCAAAATCGAGACCTTTTGTTATTGTTTCATGGTAGAATGGAAATAAACCAAGCGTATTTTCAAATAGAGGTTTCCAATATAGATTTGATACCTCTTAATTTTCATTTTCAACGGAGACATGATGTCGCGTTTTTAGTTTTGAATGAAATTTACAGGTATCTACGAAACATCTACATTAAAAACCCAAT
Organism: Haliotis rufescens; assembly: GCF_023055435.1. NCBI lineage: Eukaryota > Metazoa > Mollusca > Gastropoda > Lepetellida > Haliotidae > Haliotis > Haliotis rufescens. Next base: position 1,299,958 of record NW_025963879.1, read on the forward strand.
AGGTACATCTACTAATTAGACAGCAAGTATCTTTGTGTTCAACAAGCAGTTGGTTTGTAGGGACTGGTCTGCTCGAAGTCAGTATAATGTGTCTTAGTGGGGTTTCCATGTCAAACTGCGTCGTGATTTCTCAGTGGGCTAGCACTATAAAACTGGCCTAAGTCCGGACTAGTTCAAGTAGCCACACACACATTAGGACGACGTTAAACTCCATTTCATATATGAGAGACTGGATTACATGGCACTGGGATGTGTATCATCTAGGCACCGGCAGACACTTTACATATTACCACATTGCATTTCGAGGCCGTAGCTTTTACGTGTCGCCATATAAGTTCATCCCTCCCTAAACGTGAGTTATTAAGAATGAAACTTATTGATAACGATGAGTGTTCTATGTGTCATACTCACAAAGAAAATATTTTTCATGTTTATATCGAATGTCATGTTGTTAAGAACTTTTGGTCAGATTTCTGTATTTACTTGACTCATATCTTGCATAGGAAAATCCTTATAACTGACAACGAGCTCCTCTTTGGTACCTCTGATGTATTAATTAACCATTTGATTGTAGCTGCTAAAAGATTTATCTTTGTCCAGTGTATTAAGAATGAAAATGTTGACTTTGTTGCTTTTAAGAACACAATAAGAAGTATCTATGACGTTGAATATCATATTGCACGTAGAAATAACGACTTCTCTGCCTTTAATAGAAAATGGGCTTTGTTTACTCAAACTGCAAAATAACTTATTCACTTGTTGTTTGCAACATAATTTGATGTACCATAAATACCGCATCTTCTTAATTGTATACATAAATATGCCTTCATCTGTACCATGATGTGGATTATGCCTTCATCTGTACCATAATGTGGATTATGCCTTAGGCCTCCTCTGTACCATATCCTTTTGAGAAGTACCTGTATTCATAAAGCTGTATTGCTTTCCAAGTGCATATGTATCCTGTGTATATGACTGAATAAAAATTTATAATAAAAAAAAAGTTCATCCCTCCCCATGTATATGAATCAGGTGGAACTCACATTTCATGCAGGTCAAGGCGCAGTTATCGGCCGCCCACGTGGCGTATTTAGGGTCGGTACAAGTGGTTGTGCCATAGGTCTTGCAGTTGGGGAGTTTGTCCACACAGTTGCCTGTAGCAGAGACATGCGATAAGGTTATCCGGAAATTTGACATGAGGGCACATCTGCTAACATCAGAAGCAACAGCGAATGCAGCGGTAACACCTTTTTTTCTTCTTTTTTTAATATTTTCATTTCAATTCAGTAGACATAAATGTAACATTGGTACATGAGGTATATACGTGTAGCACTTCATAGAATCTTAAAACATGATCAGATATGGGTATGTACAGCCGTAACACTTTGTTGAACATGGTATAAAACACTTCAATAACTCATATAATGATTATACCTTTCTTTTAGATTTGGAGATGAAACATTGATAGTTATCAATTAGTATACCCATGAATATAATGATTCTAAACTGTTAAATAACACTACCCATAGGACAATTATAATTTGATTAGGGCGATAAAAAATATTGTTTTCAAATAATGGTTAGTGTTATCCCACTCGCCTACCCAGAGTTCAATAATGCAGAGTACCCTAGTCACAGGCCAGCGCCATGTGACGATTCGTCACATCTTACAATCTATTCAAGATATTGCATATGTGTTTAATCGGTTTCAATTTTGACGAGTCTAAACATTTAGATAAACATTTGTCTTAGAAAGGTTAACTTTCATTGACAAAATATCCTTCAACACGAAAAGCTATTTCCATTTGCGTAGTTATCCTTTGTTTACATTGGTTTTACGGCTGCACGTGCTCATTCGTCACCACTCGCATGTTTCCGTAACCTACAACAAGACTCGACCCCTCCCCGCCCCGACCCGTCCCTCTCGAAGGCCGCCATGCGTCGACACGCTGCAAGCCAATCAGAAGGCGCGTCAGGATATGAGTACTTCGATCAATATCAACCCGAGTATTTAAATTAATTTTTGGAAAACGCTTTTGTTTATAACATGTGGACAAATGTAGATTTCGGTTCCACACTGCAGTGTATACGGAGAATAGAATAAGAATAGAATGTTAAATTAATGGATGTTAGATCCGCGTCACATACCTTATTACATTAACAAGAGATAACTAAAAACAAATGCAGATTTGGTAGAAGAAAAATGGATTCCTCAATTAACATGCACAACCACATGATGGTTTATATACCACAAATAATAAACGAAAAGATATATAAGATTCGAACGAATTATTTCGAAGTTTGTAAAAGAAAATAAAGCTCTTTTAAAAAGATCACCATTAAATATTGACAGAAATTGTTAATGAAAACTTAATTTAATATATATTATGGCTTTTAAATTACCTAAATGGGTGACGTACATATATTCTGGTTTATCTAACCTGTAAGAGCCTCGTATGTTACTCCCACACAATTAAATCGGTTAAAGATATTTATGTTATATCTAGCACATATTTTTTTAAAAAGCTACATGTCTTTACATTAGTTGATAAGATTGTAATGCTTCCTTTTTTAACATCTCAAATTTGAACAAGCTTTGAATATTAAAGCTTGTGTGCTGTTTAACGCCGCACTAAGCAAAGTTCCTCCTCTATGACGGCTGACCGTACATCATCGAGACACCACCAGGCAAACCAGTAATTGATATTGTAAGCAACGATCCACGCGGTCGAGGTATGATGGCACCAGTCAACCAAATGGCCGGTCTCGCCACCCCATCGTTCTTGTTCGGAGTATTTCTCGTGTTCATACGCCAATACAGAATCCTTAGAAAGGCATTCGTCACCACTCGCCCCTTTCCGTAACCTGCAAGAAGGCTTGCATTCGTCACCACTCGCCCCTTTCCGTAACCTACAAAAAGACTCGTCCCCCTATCGATGAATGTTATGTGCAAAAATACGACAAACCAATTAGAATGCGCGTATGATTTCAAGTTCTTCGTCAAAGAATCCCTCAGAAATAAATTTTGATATATATCCAAAAATATACCCAAGACACGGTGACAGTTAAATGTGTTCAATCATATTGTATAATTCCGCATGACCCGATGTGCTTTAAATTGTATCTGAAATATATATAATATATTGGGAAATATATGTGAACCATTACACAACGAGTTGACAATTGTTTTAGGTATGCCGGTTTGCGCTAAGACGGAACCCGGTCGCAAAAATGGCCATGAGAGGTGCACGAGTCGCTATCCGGCTTGTCCCGGAATAACACGAGTTAGTCACGAAAAGAAGGCTTGTCCCGGAATAACACGAGTTAGTCACGAATGCTCAGAAAGGGGCACGAGTCTACATTCGGCTTGTTCAGGAATGGGACGAGTTAGCAACGAATGCCACGTGCTGTCGTCGAAGCCATACGTCGAGGTAGCGATACGGCCACTTTGATGTACAAAGATATTTTGCCATGCACCTCACTGTCGCAGTTGTATTAGCATATCTATATACATTATGTAACTATGGTGAACAATATGCAAAGCGCCCCAAAAGACTTGAATTAGACCAGTCTATTTTGTTTTCAGAATATACGCGTTTGTTTACAAACAAGAGAAAAGTCCAGTCCGGTCAGGTGATATGTAAATTAGCCTGTGGCAGTGGTGTTATGGGCGTTAAGTCATCAGTGCGCTTGAGTGTGGTGTTATCCATGCGATACACCAATCAGATAAATATGAGGTCACGTAGCAGAAACTACTTTTAGTAAGCTCTGAACATCGACATGGTGTTTACTTTCTCAATAACTATCGCAAAAAAGCGTTTCTTAAATGATTAAATAGTGGTTCGCGACGTGTGAGTGCTTATGTAAACAAGCATGGCTGCAAATCAGTGTGACACTATCATAAATGAGGTGGTTCACTCAAGTGTTATATTCCTACGCGGCTTCTTAAGTTACACTAGAGAACAGCAGTAAGTCTTAAACGTAAGTCGTGTGTTTTCCGTATGATAAATATCATATATAAGGAATAAAACATATGTCTTACATTTTGCATAGCATGTTGTTCATATTATATGATTATTTGCGATACGAAAACAAGCTCCGCGATTACTTTCTATATACCCAGAAAACATCGCTAGGATATCATTGGATTTGGAGAACTTAACTAAATGTTTACATTAATGTTGGGCAATAGTTGGTGGAGTTGGTGACACCGATATTTAGTCTGAGAACCATTGAGCAATGTTTTACTAGTTTATATACATTAAATGCAATATTATCAGTGTAGTCCTGCTCAGTACCGGTTCCTGTTCCAGTTCCTGTAATCGTTCCAGTTCCGGTTCCAGTTCCTGTCATCGTTCCAGTTCCGGTTCCAGTTCCTGTCATCGTTCCAGTTCCTGTCATCGTTCCAGTTCCAGTTCCTGTCATCGTTCCAGTTCCGGTTCCAGTTCCCGTCATTGTACCACCTGAGATAATGTCGGATAGAATATATATTACCACGTAGTCATCCTTCGAAGTATCTTTCCGGTAAACACATGCTTACACACATGCAGTGAATTAAACTGTCTAACCATGATGGCTGTCAATATGTTCAAGCTCTTGAAGCAGTGTTATATTACCTTGTAGACGCGATAGAGACTAGCCCGGCTACAATATCACTGGTCACAGGATAGCGGACAAGAAGTCTGTACCCGTTCTGGCTGAACTCACATTTCATGCAGGTCAAGGCGCAGTTCTCGGCCGCCCACGTGGCGTATTGAGGGTCGTTACAAGTGGTGGTGCCATAGGTCTTGCAGTTGGTGAGTTTATCCACACAGTTGACTGTTGGAGAGACCTGAGATTAACGTCTTATAAAATTATAAAATACGATGATGGCGACATGTTTTCTATTGCTGGAAAATAGCCACCTTGTAAAGAAACATAAAGCTTCATAGTTGTTAAGGTATGTGAAGTTTAGGTCCCAGACCTAGCCCGAGTTTACTTTAACTTTACGTTTGTATTTCTGATCACCATATAACGCCATGTCTGAAAACTCACGCGACTCCTACACGTAAAAAAAAGTTTTAGATTCTAAACACAAACCTAAACTTCCTCCATTTCCCATAATTTTGACGTGTTTAGGATTGAGTTTAACAGCTAAACATGTTTATGGTCAAAATGTGGGAAAGACCAGGTGTGTAAATTGTGATTATGAAATGGCCTACCTGTGCCTGTTCCGGTCACTGAAACAACGAGGATCACAATTCATCATCACCATACATTAGAGTCTGAGTTGACTTAAGTTCTAATAACCGGCTTAGTTCTATAAATTGAAACGTTTCTTCTCATAAGAGTGAGTGAGTTGGGTTTTACGCCGCTCTTTGCAATATTCCAGCAATATCACGGCGGGGGACACCGGAAATGGGCTTCCCACATGGGGAATCGAACCCGGGCCTTCGACGTGACGAGCGAACGTTTTAACCACTAAGCTACTCAACCGCCCCTTCTCATCATAAGAATATTTTTAATAAATTCCATAGGTATTTACTTGTAAACAGCATGTATAGATGAGGACGTATATTGTTGGGTGAGTGAGAGAGTATGGTTTTTCTCCGCTTTTAGTAATATTCCAGCAATATAACAGCGGGGGACACCAAAAATGGGCTTGACACATTGTACCCAGTACATTGATGAACTTTAAGAATGGTTATATGGAATGGTTTGGTACCCACGAATCCTGATAATGGAGTATCTTCCAGCACGAATCATAGCTTATCATCGGTTCAATTCTAGTACACATACATATTGTTATCAGTTCATTCAGGCACGTGCTCAACAGACAGACGGTCAAAATTCCTGTCTCGTGGTCAACGTCCTGTTGGCTGTGACCTTGACCGCAGCGCGATAACTCCGTTCACATGATCGAGAATCATCTCAGCTATCTACCCAAACTTTCTCAACATTAAGAAACTGGTTATAGAATACTGATATAATATGGTATATATTTCTTCAGAAAGGGTGGTGCACAATTAAACTTATGCAGTCTTAACTTTTGAAGAGGAGTATAATGGCTTGTATTTCAGCTGTTGGCACGGCGGCCATGTCTTTGTCAGGAGAGTCCGACTGAGTAAAAAGTAAATGGAGGCGATAGATTAACCATGGCGCTAATGCTAGGAAACCTACTTTGCCCTTGTCCAGTGCCAGTAGAGGTGCCCCCAGTACCGGTGAAGCCACACGAGGGCTTACTGCAGCACTCCCCTGGGGCCTTGGTCAGGGGGCAGTTCGGAGGCAGATTGCTGTAAACTTGGCATCTGTACGATTAAGGAAAGATTTATTTGTGAATCACTATCAAATAGTGATGATACAAAGTGTTCGCGAAAAAGTGAGCGCATCCTGCCCCATAGGTGGCACTCGTCCCAAACACATGCAAAGGCAAGTCAAGTGTACACCTGTAAAACACGTGAACATATGCTACTAATGAGTCACTAATGAGTGCAATTTGGAATGTATATGTATCAATCTCCCATACGTCTATGATTTAAAAACTTGGGGGTGCATATTGGTTTACGCCGCAATCAATATGATTCCAGCTATTTCATGCAGGGCCCCGTTCCACAAAGCGATCGAAGCGCTACGACTGTCGTAAGTCTATGTTTAAGTATAGTAGTTACGATCACCTTAGCGCTACGATCGCTTTGTGTAACGGGGCCCAGGTCTGTAAACAAAAGAGTCTGGACCAGGCAAAGTAATATGAGCAACAGTCCACTACTGTCGAGAAACGCTGCCGTGGCACACGTGACAAAGTGTAGACACCCGATTCCTTCTTTGCTTTGATTGTTTGCACAACTCCAGTTATATGATAGCGGCCTATAAAAAATCGAATCTCGATTAGACAACCCAGTGATTCCTCTAACCACCAGCGTGTCCACTAGCCTATATCAAAGACTAGTTGGAAACAGCATGATTCCTCATTGTTGATTCATAAATGTTTCTTTGGTATGATTGAATTACTAAATCAGGTTCAAACTGTATCGCCTACCTCATATAACAAGGAGTTCCTAATGAATATCTCTCGTTCTGAGCATGATGAGCGATGTACACTATGATACGGCCATGCATACATGTAAATATCAGTAGAACATTTCGGGTATCGGAAATAAATAAAAGATGATTTAGAAGCAGTTTGGAATATTTCCCACTGAGGATAATAACCATATCTCCACACAAGGCGTCTCTCCCATAACGCTTTATTCTTATGAAAACGAATGTAAAGAGAGATATTGGTCGAAATAAAAAGTAACTAAATCTAGAAACCAGTATCACATTTATGTCTTTTTTCGATGTTTAAGGCAAAGCCGGATTCGAAAAGAGAAACTGAATTTTATGTTTATATTTTTAATGTATAAACTGCAATTTCATATATCTTTCCCCAATATGATATTATTTATAGAGCTGAGGCTATCAAATGACATATTCGTGTGTGTCTTTCTTTGAAACAAAGAGAATAATTATGACATACATACATATTTTTCACAACAATATTCTAACATAATTTAACATACGCACGTATGGAAAATAGCCCTTCATTATGACCTCTCCACTTTTGTTCCTAATACATTTAGCAGATGTCTTCTGCGTTCATCAAAAATATATTCAATTTTCATATTTTACTCTACCTCTTTACACTCAACTATAAATGCGCTATCTTCATTTTGGGTTTTTCATAACCCGTCCACTCTCACAAACACCTGTTTATCGGATTTCCTTCTCACACAGAGTTAAAATACAGATAGTGAAGATAGTGCATTTCAAATATAGCAAAGGACACCTACATATGCAGCTCGCGGTTACGGCAGTAGGGCAGATAAGATATTTCTTTAAACCTATCCTTCGGCAACCTTTCCGTCACTCTTGACTAAAGGTCATTGTATCTGTTGGGTTGAGAGAGTGATTGAGGCTAAAGGACGCTTTCAACAGAATCTCAGTTACATCACGGCATGTCAGCTTGACAGTGATGACGTTGGGTGAAAGCTCCAAATGATGCAGCTCTCAGACGATTACCACTTGGGGTATGGTGCTAACAAATCTAGAAACATAATCAGGGCGAATCTGGAATTAACAGGATTCTGGTACGCCCAAGGGATGCAACTCTGCGTGACGAATTGCGGCGAACTGGGCCACCGGTGTTGGTTTGAACCTCAACGAGGGACTACGCGCCACAAATGTACATTGTACTTTTTCAGTTCAGATGAACACGTTTTTGTGTGAAACACGGATATCGTGTTTTTATTAGCATAATTATTTGCAGCCAGATTAACACACCTCATGAACTTTAAAACAAAATGGTGTCTAAACGACTTGAATAAAAATTGCCTGAACCTAGTACCCTTTTAAGACAAAGATGGTCTTTTGGACTGCAGAGTTCGCAAGAAATTAAGGGAATTAAAACCACTTTTAATACAAAGGTCGCGTAATTAATAATTAGATGAAATTGATACACTAAAGTCATTAGGAACAATATGGTAACATATTTACAATATACATGGAAGTGTACAAAGCATTGCTGGGTGCGTTGGACATCCCATTCGCCATTATAGTTTCATTACGGAAGTGACGTCACCAACTCCGTCTCACTTATCAGCAGCTTAGCGCAGCATTTCTCTCGCTCAGTAATCTGCTTAGAGATCTGTTTTGCCATTTATTTATCTTTCGAATATAGTTGCGGAAATGTTCAGGATATTTATTCTTAAGGAATAGAGGTACAATACACTGGATAATCGAGGATGGAATAAGAGGTGAGGTCAAATTGGTTTAACGTCGCCTTCGGCTGCTTGTACTAGTCCGGACTGTCGCAGTTTAACATGAATACCCCACTCAAACACAGTATACTGACTCCGAGCCGACCAGTCCTTGTTTTAGCCCCTTAATGCCGAGCGCCAGACAGGGTAACAATTTGATATGACGCGGCCGGGGATCGAACCCCGGACCTTGCGATCTCCGGGCGGACGCTGTTTCTCTAGACCACTGAGGCGGTCGGATGGAATAAGAACGTCGATTACCGCTGGGAATTTAGAATAAGGTTCATTATATCCGACTGAAGAGACAAGTTAGGATAATCTGATATTCTTCAGGCCTGAAAATTCTTACAGCGATTTGCATTTGTAGTAGCCTTTAGAAGCGTCGACACATTCGCAGCTCTCCTCGCAGCCCTCAGTCCATGTCTGCCCCTGTTGGTACGTCTTGCCCTTGTAAGTACAGACTGAAACACAGTATAGCGCCCACTATACACACAAAGCGTAATAGAGTTAGGCCGAACGAAAACCAGATGTGTAGACCATAAACTAGGCGCAGAGAGCATAAACCCGATACTTGGGATTAAACTATAGATACGTAGAATATAAACTACATACATGTACACAGAGAATGGACTACACTCACCGCCATAAGAAATGCGTACCATGGAATGAGTTGGGTTTAACGCCGCTTTTAACATTATTCCAGTTAAATCACGGCGTGTCGGCTGAATGTGGGAGGAAAGCCCGAAGTGATGCAGGTCTAGAAACCTAGAAGCATAAACGGGGTGAACCGGGATTCGAACCCACAATCTTAGGTTTCTGGCGTACCCAAGGGACGCGACTCTGCACAGCGAATCGCGGCGCCTTAGACGATGCAAAATGTAACAGATACTTGTGTGTACCCTAGGTATGCAAAATGTAAACAGATACTTGTGTGTACCCTAGGTATGCAAAATGTAAACAGATACTTGTGTGTACCATAGGTATGTAAAATGTAAACAGATACGTGTGTGTACCATAGGTATGTAAAATGTAAACAGATACTTGTGTGTATCCTAGGTATGTAAAATGTAAACAGATACATGTGTGTACCCTGGGTATGTAAAATGTAAACTAGATTCTTGAATGTAAACCAGATTTTTGGCTTTAAACTAGGTTTGTTAAACCGAAACTAGATACTAGACGGTACTACTTTGGTGAAACCAACCAGCGAGGGCATTGTGCGAATCCTGGTACAACCAAGGGAAACAACCAATGTACAACCTGTGCGCCTACAAACTGAATAGGGGCGGTCGGGTAGCCTAGTGGTTAAAGCGTTCGCCCGCCACGCCGAAGACCCGGGTTCGATTCTCGACATGGGTGCAATGTGTGAAGCCCATTTCTGGTGTCCCCCGCCGTGATATTGCCGGAATTTTGCTAAAAGCGGCGTAAAACCATACTCACTCACTCGCTCACAAACTGAATACATATAGAGACGGCAGGGACAGACCAGGGTGTCTTCATCTTATGGGATGTAGGGATTTTATCATCCCGAAAGATAAAGACCAATTAACTTCACTCTGAAGTCAAGTTTCCCCAAGCCAGAACTCGGGGACTTGGTGTCTCATTGACCCCACGTGATGAGATAGCGCACGCGGGACACCCGGTTACGCGCGTGATCATTGGTTATACCACTCAACAGTCCATAGGGTCATTCCCAGTACTGAATGAGTTGCTGTTACAAAGTGTAAAACTGTTGATTTTGTGTCGGAAAGGTTTGTTGTTCATACTATCAACCCTTGGTCTGTCTTGTCCATACTTTGCAGGTTGAATATTGAAGAATACGTCGTAAAACTACATTCATTCACGAACTCAATCCCTGTGATGATGGTATGATACCGGTTACTTAAAATGTTTATGTGAAAAATATAAAAGATCTTAATATCATTCTGCATGAAAAGTTGTGTGATTAAGAGCAACAACCGGATATTACCCACGGAATGTGTGCTTTTCTGTTTTGTTATGGGGAGTCACAAAACATTAGCACCACCGCCATATGGCTGTGATATTGCTGAGTGCGGCGTTAAACAACAAACAAACAAACGAGCGATACATTAGCCATTAGTGTCTTTTTAAGAAAGATTTTACGAACATACTGACACATATACCATGCATTTGCAAGTCTTCTTGAAATATTAAGGCCTTAATTATTTCCATAAAGCTCGACTGCAAATGGGTAATCTATTAAATATTGTCAAAAGAGAGAAAAAGGTTTTGTGTGTTTTGATGAACAAAGTTCAAACCTTACCTTTAAAAAATCATAGTTGTTTTAAACAAAACATGTCCGCTTTTGCAAAGCCAAATGTTTCAGTTTTTTCTTAGGAGAGTCACAGACAAGGGCATATAATTTTCCATTGAGTTGATTTCATAATACTGATTGAAATATTTCTATATTGTGGGTTTGCAAGTGTCATTGCTTTCAAATGCAATCTACCATTATCTGGGTACCGTACACTGTTTTTTATAGAGTGAATGAGTGAGTGAATACTACTTAGAAAACGTTTGCGAAATAGGTATACCCTGCGATATGAAAGCAGATGTACTCTTATCAAATAGGTAACATATATGGCACGACGGCTTTAAGAACTAAAATATGCTTCAATTTAAAATCCTTGGATCTGGAACAACTGTTCGTTAATTTTTAAATTCAAAATAATTTCATACACATTCAAAATCGATTTCAGGAAACTTTTATATTATTAAAATAATTACCGGCTTAGAACGTTCGCCAAATTAAGTGACAATTAATATTCTCGACTCCTGATCGCTTTGCAATGACTAACAAAAGATAGCGCGCCTTGTCAGATACACATTAAGCGTACAGTATATGTGACACGTAAACACTCGCAAACAGCAATTTTCTCCAAGGCGTAAGTTAATGTCTTAGTGACGTCACCTAACTAACCTGTGATCTGCCTGACAACGTCGGCCCCGAGAGACACGGCGAGGCAGCACGACAGCACGGCGATTATCCGGGACGCCATACTGGAGTTACCTTAGATATCTAACTTAACGCCGTGTGCTGCTCTTGATATAGACCTACCCGTAGACGGCACGAGAGATAGGCACGTCTGGCAAAGTAATGACGTAATCAAAGCCTGCTTAAACATTGTACCGTTACTGAAAGAAAAAAGACTCCATTGGTCTCACTAGAGGTACTTATCAAAATGACACGATAAACCAGACAGGCACTCCTTTATTTAGCGGTATAAATATGGTCAGCCGCCTAGTATGTCCTGAAACTGTGCTAGGTAAAACCTGGCTATGTTACAATTAGTTTTATTGATATTTCTCAAGAATCATGGAAATTTTGTATACCCATGTTGATGTAATTATAACAATGAGAGAGAGGGGGGGGGGGGGGGGAGGGGAGAGAGAGAGAGAGATGCTCGAGGTATTTTTCTGTATATTCATCCTTGGTAGTATGGAACCGAGCGCGTTTCGTTATATTTTCTGTCACCAGAGTGACTGACGTTTCAGGACGTGGCTGTAATATAATACACGTCGGTTAATGTTGATCAGCTGATGTCTTTTATATAATTATCAAAAGTGAATACTAGCCTTTATATTCACGTTGTCTTTTGCTTCAATAAAATATTTTCAACTACCAAATACTGTTTTATTCAAAACAGTATTTGGTAGTTGGAAATATTCAAAATTCAAAATTCAAATTTAAAAGAGTGATTCCAGCTCTTCCAAATATGGCATAGAACCACTTTTAAACAGTGCTGAATTGCATCACTTAGCCGTGTTAGGAAGACAGACAGACAAATAGACAATTTATTAAAGTCTCATTTTTCCATATATACATATATAAAATAAAATTCACAGGAACTAAAAAGAGCCACTCCAATTGGTGATATATATAACTGGTGGTTTATAATGTATTGAATACAACACAGCAAATCTTATATACAAGGGACAAAAGTAAAAGAATATAAAATACAATAGAATAAAAACGTAGAATTCTAGCTTCGATACAGGAATTACTGACGTTTATCTAAAATACGTTTGCAGGTTTTGGCACATAAAGGGCTTGATAAAATAAAACCAGCTTAAACTATACTCACCACCAAAAGAAACGCGAATACCATACGTGTTGGTTAATATATGACGACTAACTCATATTCAAGAGATATTAGATTAGTTCGATGCACAAACGAACATACTGGTATGTTGTCTGAACAGATGCGCATAACGCATAACGTGTGACGTCATAGAACCATGACTCGAGATGCACCATTTATCTGGTAGCTTTATGTGGGAGGAAAGCCCGAAGTCATACAGGTCTTAGACGTTTACCACTGGTGAAACCCACGAGCATGGACATGGTGCTGACAAACCTAGAAACAGAATCCGAGCGAACTGGGATTCGAACCCACGATCATAGGTTCTGGCGTGCCCTAGGGACGCAACTCAGCACAGCGACTGGGCCACCAGTGCCCCCGGAAGTTTCGATAGCGCCCAGTTTCAATACGAATAGGAATCACGCCACTTCTGGAAACCGCCAGAGCTCTCCCGTGACATCTTGCCATTGCAATTCGGATATACGCTTCTACATTATATTCAGATTTGAAGGTGCTATTCGGGCGTAGATTCTCCCTTCCATTGCCTCTGTTGCCAAGAGATGAGTTAACTGCATTCGTGACTAACTCGTGTTATTCCGGGACAAGCCGAATGCAGGTTACGGAAAGGGGCGAGTGGTGACGAATGCAGTTTACTGCTGTTCGCCGGACTTGTTGATATTTAGTGAAGGCTGTCTCTCTTACTTCGGATCATATGTGATGTACATTGAATGTATTGTCAGGTGCAAAATGTTCAATATGGAGACTTCTGAATTTAGTATGGGTTCTGAAGTTACAATTTCTTTTGTTAACTTCTGCCTTTGGATTAGTCCAGCTGAACACTTTCCTTGTCACTGTCTCGTGGAATTTGACTGAGATGTTTGTCGAGCTTGGTCACACTTTCCCATTGACGTACTGTGGGTGGGAGCCAACCTATATCCCCGCTGACTGCCTTATTTGGTCATACTCCCTCAGTCCCATGAAAAACATTATTGCTCGGTTTTAAACTGCGTCGATTGAGGATATGGTACATGTACAACATATCACCGATCTATATTTTTCGGTCACCCATTTTAAAGAAAGGTAGAGCTTCGAATAAGTATTGTAGTATATTCCACGAATTAGTGTATTTGGAGATTTGCAGACGAAGGGCTCCACTGGCGGAGCTGGCTACGGCTTGGCCACCACCCCACACCACCCCATCCAATTATCAAACGGTCTGCCCCTACCTGAATTACTGTTCACTGCAATAAACCAAACACGCACGTGCTCAAAACAGTGATATTTGATTATAGGCGGACGCAAACCCATGCATGACGTAAGCTCACTTTGACGATTCCAAAGTGAAAGGACATTTCAATGCAAAGCATAACATCACGAAAAATACTACTGAATAATTAAATTCAAATATGCCAGTTACTGTTTTAACACAGAAATACCCAATGCCATTTAGGAACCAAGTTAAGTTCATCCTCAACATTTCTCAGCTGATATTTTACAAAAATTAATTAAAAGTCCATGCATTTCTGGAATGTTTTATTTGTGACGAGACATGTAGAAAATGGCCTTATTTAGACTATCTGGTTACTCTTTCTCACGTAAAAGATAAAGAAAGTCCAAAATTAGAAGGAATGCTGTTTTCGGTACATTTTTTATCCCAAATTGGGATCCGAAATAAACATGATTCGAAGTCCACATATTTATTTGACAAGGTGGACCGCATCAACAGACAGTTAATCCCTATCTACTGTACCCTGTTTTCCTTCCCAGACTTGTAAGTTTTCCATTTCTCTAATGACGTTGTTTCAAACAAGTTCTGGGGGTGATTATCAGTGTGTGAATCACAGTTTGGTGGGGGTAGTTCCGCGCAAACAACGGGGGTGAGCGTACAACATGGGCGGGGGTCACTTGTCAAGGACTGTAACTAATCTCTTCGTTATAACTGTGGTAGGTGGAGCATCGCTATATAACCCGAAGCAGAGCATCTCTCGTCCACTGCAACATACAAGTCATCTCATACAATTCACCATGACGAAACTTGTTATACTCCTGTCTTTATTAGCCTCGGTATCGGGTAAGTACACGTACATGTAATCTCTTCAATACATATTTGGGGGGCACAGGTGACCCAGTCGTCTAAGGCGCCAAGATTCGCTGTGCAGAGTTGCGTCCCTTAGGAACGCCAGAAACCTATGATTGTGAGTTCGAATCCCGTTCAACCCGATTATGTTTCTAGGTTTGTCAGCACCATTCCCGTGCTCGTGGGTTTAACCGAAGTGGTGAACGTCTGAGACCTGCATCACTTCGGGCTTCCCTCCCACATCAAGCTGACACGCCGTGATATAACTGGAATACTGTTAAAAGCGGCGTTTAACCCAACTCACTCAGTCACTCACTCAATACATATTTGTTAAAGCTCAATTGAATTTGAAACCAAACGCTTACATAAGGATTATGTGTTTTCATATATTATTTATTTTGTAATTTCGGCTAACACAAAATTGGAGGCAAGGGGAGCCGTTCGTATAAATTCCATGTGCAGAATTGCGTCCCTTAAGCATTCCAGGATCCGTTGATCTCCGACTACGCTACGAAAGGTTTTCCTCTCACACCGAGCTGACATGCTTTTCTGAATGTCTAACACTAACATGTCTTCATTCATTCTAACACGTATTAATGCCTGTTCGTTTTGTTTATTCTTTTTAATTTTGGGCGAGTGACAGGTCTTTTAAATGCTGACGAAATGTATTCCTCGGTTGGTTACCAGCTCACAATCTATTCTAGCCGAACTAGATGTGGCTTTGTCTTGGGAACCTGTTGGCTTCTCATGTTCAGCTTTTTACTGGTTTCTAGATTTATCATGGTTAATGGTTAGTTAGTTTGTCTGTTTGTTTGTTGTTTAACGCCGCAACAATATTCGAGCTATATGACGGCGGTTTGTAAATAATCAAGTCTGGACCAGACAATTCAGTGATTGACATCATGAGCATCGACCTACGCAATTGGGATACGATGACATGCATCAGCAAAGTCAGCGAGCCTGACCACCCGATCCCGTTAGTCTCCTCTTACGACAAGCATGGGATGCTATCGTACCAAGTTCGTTGTAAGTCCTGGTGCTCCATGTGTTAGGCAAGTGCCTGTGTATCTGATTTGCACATCTTATTTCAAAATATATTATACTTATCTTATCCTTATTTGACTTATTGCCTAAAATATGCACTTTATTGAAACATGTTTAAATTCTGGATTGGGGATTAAATTGGGGATTCTAACTCGGTCTTGGTCGTGACGAGCGAACGCTTTAACTGCTAGGCTTCCCACCGCCCCTCAAGACACGAGGGGAAATCCTAAGAAAATTATCTCCAACAATAAATACACGTTAATGTTGAAAACAGTATTGGATGATGAATAAATGTTTACCGATCTCAGAAGGAACATAATTACTTCCATATCAACCGTTGCCTGCAGAGGTATACACGATTCAGTCAAGCATCTATGTTCTTAATGAAAGGATTAAAACATTAAATTTAATCTATTTTCGCCTGAAGGAAAATTAGTGAGGGCAGTAATGGTTAAGAAAAAGATCACAGCAAACCGTTCCCCATCTTCCCGAGGCAAGTGAGTTAACTGACTATAAAAGTCCAGTTTCCAATGGACTTTTAAAGTCAATTTACTCTCTTGCTTCGGGAAGATGACCGTTCCCTTGTTCGTGGCTATCCCAGCCTTCCAATCAATCTCCAGAAAGCGGCTTATTGAAAAAAATCTCCTTTCGTGTCTTCGTTATTTTGAGAAAATTACAATTATTTGTTTGGTTTGGTTCGGTTTGGTGTGTATCGTGTTGTGTGTATGTGTGACGGCACTGAGATGGGTGACCGTTCTACTCGGCAACATGGCTCCTTGGAATGTATTGGAGGGTGCTGCCCCACACTGAAACACGGCCTACATGTGGTGTCTCCTCAAACGAAATGTTCTTCAGTTCAGCAGTGAATGGGTACCCGATAGGATGATATTGTAAAGTGACTGATAATTAAATGTGTGCGCACTGTGATCCAGTGACCGGAGTAATTATTTCGTAAACGTTCACTTGATGAATTGAGTGGCGCCTTATAAATGGACATTAGTAATCATCAACCTCACCATTATGATGATGATGATGATCATCATCATCATCATCATCATCATCATCATCATCATCATTATTATTATCATTATTATTATTATTATTTGGGTATCAGGTTTGATCGTGAAGCGCCAGACATGTACAGACAAGATCCAGAACTGTGTGAGCTATGGGAAAGACGTTTGTTCAACATACACGCAGTGGGCGCAGGCCAACTGTTGCGGATTCTGTGGTGAGTATACAGATAGCGCCACTGTGCTCTTCTCTGGTCAGCTGCAAACGAAACAACAGCCTCACTGGATACTACCGTTACTTGGGTGATCCTGTCATCCCAGTGGTAAACACGGGAACAAATACCTCGATCCGACGATTGACCCCGATGCATATGCATGAGCGCCATAGTTTCGTTACGCACCGGTGGCGAAGGGTAGGGAGGGGAGGGGGTAGCACATTAGGTACATATTTGTTTCATTGCGGTAACTTGCCGAGTTCTAGTATCACAGCGACCATCAATCAAGCGATTAAATATGGTTTGATGTTTTGTGCAGATTGTTTTAATCGTTTGTTTGTTGTTTAACATTTCCATATATGACAGCGTTCTGTAAAAAAATCGAGTCTAGACCAGACAATCCAATGATTCATATCATGAGCATCGATACACGCAATTGGGATACGATGACATGCATCAAACCAAGTCAGCGAGCCTGACCACCCGATCCCGTTAGTCGCCTCTTACGACAAGCATGGGTTGCTGAAGACCAATTCTAACCCGGATTTTCACGGGTGTCATATTCTTTGAAGATTTAGGCTGTACAGTTTTCTAAGGCTGACGATAGGGTTTCTGAAGATTTAAAAAAAAGAAAAAAGAGTTTTATATACAATCAGATTATTTTATTGTGTTGCATTCCAGATTACAGACCCCCATCTCATAATTATTAACAGTTTTCGGTTATCAAAAAATGTATATAATCACAGTTTGTTTTGATTTTGAAATCACCGATTGTGCACTCTGGTCAGATCTTCTTACTAATCGTTGCCACTCGGTGCTTATATTTCACCAGCGGGAAGTTCACAAACAAGTCCCTCTTCACAACAATGTGTGGACAAGCTGCCAAATTGTGCCGACCTTGGAGGTGACCTGTGTTCTACCTATGTTGAGTTCGCCCAGATCAACTGTCAAAAAACTTGTGACCTTTGTCGTAAGTATTATTATGATTCGAAATCAATCGCTAACAATGTATGTATAGCAGCACCGCTTTTAGCAACATTCTGACGTCACACATTGTACCAATGTGGGGAATCGAACCCGGACCTTTGGCGTGACGAGTTAAATATAAGCTACGCAATCGCTTATTAACTACGTTAATAATAATTATGAAAAGATGATATAAGTACATTGTATGTTGATACCTATTGTGATGACGGTGGCGATATACATATAATAATAATAATTATAATGATGATGATGATAATGATGATAATAATATGTCAGACAACTAGAAAACACCATATATAGAACAGAATCCGGTTCTATCGTATAAGTTATTTCATTGCATCCATGGAAACGGCATACAACGGGGAACAAGAAAACAAAACAAATGTCAGCCACTGTGACATGTTTCAGGAAAATATTACATTTCTGGAAACGACGTGTTCCATGAGTAACAAATACAGCACCCTCGATTATCCAGTATATTGTACTTACCATAAAATGTAAATCGAATACACTGGCTAATCGAGGATGGTATAACATATATGTTTGTTATGGTAGTATCGATATTATTAGAACGACACTCTGACGTCTAGCATGGCAACCTCTTATTCCAGAAACTACCAGCGCTCTGGGCGGGAGCTGTGCTGACAAGCTGAACAATTGTCCGGCCTACGGGAAGACGGTCTGTGGTGGCCAGTATTCGGACTGGGCCAAGGAAAACTGTCCACAGTACTGCAATTTATGCCGTATGTTACTTGTTTGTTGTTGACACATATATGCCAGGAGCCTCTTAATAATAGAGTCTCGACTAGAGGTGAGGTGAAATGGGGTTTAACGTCGCTTCCAAGATTATTGCACTTATATAGCGACGTTCATGTACGTGTGTGTGTTTGTGTGGCTGTTTGTACAAGTCCGGACTGATGCCGATTTATAGTGCCAGCTCACTGAGATACCATGCCGCAGTTTAACATGAATACCCCACTCAGACACAGTATACTGGCTCCGAGCCGACCAGTCCTTGTTTGAGCCCTTTAATGCCGAGCGCCAGACAGGGTAACAACAAGTACCATCTTTTAACGTCTTTTGGTATGACGCGGCCGGGGATCGAACCCCGGACCTTCCGCTCTCTGGGCGGACGCTCTACCACTAGACCACGGAGGCGGTCGTCTCGACTAGACCAATTAGTGATAGCTATTAAGAGCAACGACCCATGCCGTCGGGGTACGATGACACGCAATCAACCAAGTCCGATTATTAGATCCATTAAGTCGCCTCTTTACATGACCAGCTTAGGTTGGTTGGAACCCATTTTAACCCCCCACGTGGCTATGCCAGCAGTCATATATTCTGCTTAGCTACCACGCCAGCTTCCTCCCTTTTTTAAACTGCAATCAAATATCACCATGACTTGATCACCGTCGGTGAAAGTGGTGAGGTAAAAAAATTGGGTTTAACATCGCGTTCAAGATTATTGCACTTACATGGCCACGTGCATGCACGTGTGTGTGTGTGTGTGTGTGTGTGTGTGTGTGTGTGTGGCTGCTTGTACAAGTCCGGACTGATGCAGATATATTGTGCAAGCCAAATGAGATACCATCCCGCAGTTTAACATGAATACCCCACTCAGACACAGTATTCTGACTCCGAGCCGACCAGTCCTTGTTTTAGCCCCTTAATGCCGAACGCCAGACAGGGTAACAACAAGTACCATCTTTTAACGTCTTTTGGTATGACGCGGCCTGGGATCGAACCCCGAACCTTCCGCTCTACCACTAGACCACGGAGACAGCCTCGGTGAAAATGGTCTGAAAAACATTGTGATAAATATTGACTAAACGGTCAGTACATAAGAGGCAATCACTTACTGATAGGTATAAATTTAATAAAATTAAATAGCAATTATTATTTTTCCAACAGCAAATGGTGCCATCACAGGATCAAGTAAGTAGTCAGGATTTTATGGAATTTCTGTATCATATCAACTCACATGTCATGCTCCTTCAAGACGTTCCTTCTTGTTCCGAAAATGTCATTATAATTGTATGATTATTACTTAACATAAACTGCAGGGCAAATTTTGATTAGACCAAACAATTATAAACATTTTCAAAACGTCAGTAGGCTGAAAACTCTCGCTGAACACTGAAGACCAATAACACAACTATGATACCCGTATTAAATACATCACCATCGAAAACCATTTCGTGTTTGTTTCATTTGTAGCCACCATAGAATATGGGTGTGTACTTTCTTTTGCTGGGCAGTTTACATTAAACAACGCTTTAAAAGTGAATGTTACTTTGGTGCCCATTACAATAAGTTTAATATATAACATGTTTAGTTATTGTAAGTGTAAATATGAATAAGTGCATGATGTATTGAGTGAACCTTCTCTTACTTTCAAAAGCTCAAGTGTGCGTCTTCAAGGGCAAAACATACAACGAAGGCGACTCTTGGGCAGATGGCTGTGACAAAAACTGTACTTGTGTCAGTGCTCAGATTGGAAAATACCTCTGCCAGTCTGTGTAAGTATCAATACTGACCCAACGTTTATCCAGTACTTATGAATTAGTACCAAGCACCAATGTGGACCAGATGAGTTCCTAAACCATAGGTTATCAATGAACCTTAGACCGTCTCCCAGACCCTGGAGAATAAATTAAAAAGGAGTCCAACTCCAGTCGAGAAGTATTTGGCAAGTCTAGATTGCCTCAGCTCCTGAAATTAAGGACTGTTCTAAGCTCAATTTGATTATTATTTATTTTGTAGATATATATTTTTAAATAAGATAACATTTCTGGGACTAAGTGTCAGTCTAAATGAACCTGGGTCAGGCATCCCCGGCGTGCATATGAGTGAGTGAGTGAGTGAGGGGGTTGTTAAAGGCCACAGTCAGCAAGTCAGCTAGCCTGAAAAAGAAACGGAAAATCGGACAAGGTAACCCATACACTAGCGCTGTCTGGGCACGATGACGTCACACACTGTAACCACGGGTCTCCCATTAGTGGATTTTGGGTGCCTGGGATCTAATCGCCCAGGAACACCATAGGGCATGGTATTCGTGAAGATCCGGGTTAGAATAGGTCTTCAGTAACCCATGCTTGTCGTAAAAGGCGACGAACGCTATCGGGAGGTCAGGCTCGCTGACTTGGTTGATGCATGTCATCGTATCCCAATTGTGTGGATCGATGCTCGTGATGTCAATCACTGGATTGTCCAGATCGCTATCACATAGCTGGAATATTGCTGAGTGTTGCGTTGAACAATAACAAACAAACCATAGGTCATAGAGTAAGACAGTAAGTGCATTGACATACAAGAGATTACAGAGGCTACACGTCTGTCGGACTCTCCAGGATGCATGCATCTTCCCGAGGCAAGGGAGTTAACTGACTTTTAAAGTCCAAACTGGACTTTTAAAGTCAGTTAACTCTCTTGCCTCGGGAAGATGGGATCTGATTGAAAAAAGCTATAACGGCTTAATCTAACAGAGAACGGCCCATTTCAAAACATTTTCAACAAAGTAAAACTAGACAATTATTCCCGCAATTGTTCTCATTTCAGTAGAAAACATTGTGACCCCCAGAATACAAAACCCTGATGCATGGTACAGCGTAATGACCTGTGTATATATGTAAATCTTCACAACAGTCATTGTCAGGAAAGCTGGGTCCAGATTTACGAAGTTTCACTGTATTTGAATGTTACAATCTGAAGCATCCCCTAGCATGCACAGGAACTCGTTATTGGTCAGTAAATAAAAATTGATATACCCCAATATGTAAGTAGAGAATATATGTGACACTACTCTGCTCCAGGTGCCCCAACTACAAGAATCTCCCAGCTGGATGTCAGATGGTGAAGCAACCAGGAGCCTGTTGTGCTAAACCTGACTGCCCTAGCCTCAGTAGTAAGTACAGGGAGTCCTTCCTTTGTCTGTGCAGACAAACGTGTGTCTGGGGTCTGTGCAGACAAACAATTTGAGTCTGTGGTCTGTGCACACAAACAACGTGAGTAGGGGGTCTGTGCAGAAAAACAATTTGAGTAGGGGGTCTGTGCAGACAAACAATTTGAGTCTGTGGTCTGTGCACACAAACAACGTGAGTAGGGGGTCTGTGCAGAAAAACAATTTGAGTAGGGGGTCTGTGCAGAAAAACAATTTGAGTCTGTGGTCTGTGCAGACAAACAATTTGAGTCTGTGGTCTGTGCACACAAACAACGTGAGTATGGGGTCTGTGCAGAAAAACAATTTGAGTAGGGGGTCTGTGCAGACAAACAATTTGAGTCTGTGGTCTGTGCAGACAAACAACGTGAGTAGGGGGTCTGTGCAGAAAAACAATTTGAGTCTCGGGTCTGCGCAGATAAACAACGTGACTCGGGGGTCTGTGCAGACAAACAACGCGAGTCTGGGGTCCCTACCCCTGTCCGTATGTGCACAACTGTCACATCTTTAATTGTTTTGACAAAATTCAAATTTTATAAATAATTCTTACTTAACTTATATGTACAATTTCAAACAATAGGTGCCCAACTCATGTCATTTCATTGATTGAGGCAGAATTTAAATTTTAAACTAATACCTTCTTTTACTTATATGTACCACTCATTCATAGTTTGTCTTTCAATTGTAAAAACATATTTTTTATCACATATAATTTTGAATAAGAGTATAATCATATATTGACTTTTAAAAGATGGATCGCCTATATATTTTTCCAGGTTTGGATTGTAAGCCAACAATGACAAGAGTGTTTAGTTGGGTTCTTCAAAAAATAGCATTAAAATTACATTATATTGATGGTATATTGCAACAGATCTCAGAGAGGGAAATATTTGTTGTAAAGCCTCATGTCTACATCGTGTGTCATGAAGTACAATATAGGAGATAAATGAATTCCAGCAAAACTCCACTCTATAGTTTCTTGCCAGCTAAACTAAAATGTCTCCACGCATGTTTTCAGATGTGTGTGTGTACAAGGGTCAGTCCTACCAACAGGGTCAGACTTGGGTCGACGGCTGCGACTACCGCTGCACCTGCACTGATGGGAAGACCGGACACTACCAGTGCAAATCCAGGTGAACCCACTGACTGTCAGAGTCATCCATGACAGAGATCCTGAACATGTATGACCTCAGTAGGGCTGGGACGAGTCCAACCTATCTACCCGGGTACCCACTGTAGGTCTCAAGAGTTGGGTACATGTCCGATTGGAAATGGTTTTACCGGAGCCCTGGCAAAAACTAAAAGATACACATATAAAACGCATACACTGTAGTTTTATCTTTACTTAAATGTATAAACGTCAGAAAGAATGTGAGCATAGTCAGAAGAAAGTGCAAACATAAGCGACTTTAACTGTTATTGTAATTAAACAATATGTTATGTTATGCATCCGGGGAATCCTGTGGGTACTACTCAGGAACCACCCGATCCAAGTACCCGAGTTACCGATCCCAGCCCTGGATCGGATCATACTCATATGATATTAATCATTTCTGAAAGCAATACACCTGGTGCAGACATTGAACTAAATGACAAAACAATCTAAGCTAAAATGATAATTCACAAGCATGTTACATCCGAGCTGACAATGTTTATATTTCTCCCCAGGTGTGTGAACTGGAACCTGCTGCCAAGCTGCCACTTGGACAACCCCGCCCCCGGGAAGTGCTGCCCCACCCCCAACTGTCCCGCCAATGTCAAGATCAACTATCCTGCTGGCTATGTGCCAGAATAAACTATCATATTTCACCTGAAATGATTAAAATACTGTACTCAATACAATGTTCGTCTTGTCCTTTTGGTGGGTTCGGTTGGGTGTACTGCTATATTTGTTATTCTAAACTGAGTCTAGCATGGTTGTTTAACATATTTTCATGGTTAAAATATGAAGATGGTGAAAAAAGAACAAAATTCAAAAAGGTTGAGTTCAGATCAAGTCATCAGAATATAAAGATCTCCCTGGCCCCACAAATTGAAAGAACATATCTGATTTTCGCTTTAAGTCCGACTTGATGAGAGAATGTCTATTTAATCTGTCTGTCTGTATAAAAGAGTAGTTATTGAGCTATCCACCACCCCCATTTGAGACCAAGTCCAAATTGTTTCCATGGAAATTGCAAAAAACTCTGCAAATAGCAAAATGCATCACTTCAGGATCTGTTTGATATATTTGCCAAGTTATGTTGAAAGATATTTACGGTTTTTGAGTTGTGCTCCAGAAACGAAATCCACCACCTTTTTGTGACTAAGTCAAAATTATTTCCATTGAAATCGAGAAAAAATAAAAATCCTCAAAATCCGCAAATAGCAAAAGGCACCACTTCAGGATCTGTTTGATATATCAGGCAGTTATTGTGAAAAATAGTGTTTCGAGCTGTGCTCCGGAAACGAAATGATTACGGACGGGCAGGTGGACGCACGGACGGACAGACTGACGAGGCAACGACTATATCCCCCCATATTATATGCCGGGGGGATAACAACAACTCTTATAATAAAAGTGTTAAAGAAATGTATGAAAAAGCTGTTCAAAATAAGCAAGCACAATTCTCTTTTTTGTTTACATACGCACACTTTTGGGTAGGCTCCTCAGAAAACAAGAAAAACAGACCTGGCAAAATAAGATAATCTTGAATATTTATTTACGACATGTTACAGCATGAGAGAGATAGGTATATCCGAACCTAAATCACTTGACTTGGTGTTTAATGGCACAATCAAAAATAAACAATATTCCAGCTATGTGAGGGTAGCCTGTAACTGGTTGTGACCAGACAAACCAGTGATTGACAATCGGAACAAAGAAAGTCCAATGTCATCTGGAATGATGAAACACAATGTTTGTTGTTTTCTTGTTTACCGCAGCACTCAGCAATATTCCAGCTATATGACGCGGGTAAATAATCAAGTCTGGATCAGACAATCCAGTGATTGACATCATGAGCATCGATATATGCAATTTGGATAAAATGACATGCATCAACCAAGTCAGCGAGTCTGACCACCCGATCCCATTATTCGCCTCTTACAGCAAATATGGCTCCACATATGTCATGTGTCTGTCCTGGCTCCATATGTGTCATCAGTCTGTCCTGGCTCCACATGTGTCATCAGTCTGTCCTGGCTCCACATGTGTCACCAGTCTGTCCTGGCTCCACATGTGTCACCAGTCTGTCCTGGCTCCATGTGTCATGTGTCTGTCCTGGCTCCATATGTGTCACCAGTCTGTCCTGGCTCCACATGTGTCACCAGTCTGTCCTGGCTCCACATGTGTCACCAGTCTGTCCTGGCTCCATGTGTCATGTGTCTGTCCTGGCTCCATATGTGTCACCAGTCTGTCCTGGCTCCATATGTGTCACCAGTCTGTCCTGGCTCCACATGTGTCACCAGTCTGTCCTGGCTCCACATGTGTCACCAGTCTGTCCTGGCTCCATGTGTCATGTGTCTGTCCTGGCTCCATATGTGTCACCAGTCTGTCCTGGCTCCACATGTGTCACCAGTCTGTCCTGGCTCCATATGTGTCACCAGTCTGTCCTGGCTCCACATGTGTCACCAGTCTGTCCTGGCTCCATGTGTCATGTGTCTGTCCTGGCTCCATATGTGTCACCAGTCTGTCCTGGCTCCACATGTGTCACCAGTCTGTCCTGGCTCCACATGTGTCACCAGTCTGTTCTGGCTCCACATGTGTCATCAGTCTGTCCTAGCTCCACATGTGTCATCAGTCTGTCCTGGTTTCCACATGTGTCACCAGTCTGTCCTGGCTCCACATGTGTCACCAGTCTGTCCCGGCTCCACATGTGTCATCAGTCTGTCCTGGCTCCACATGTGTCACCAGTCTGTTCTGGCTCCACATGTGTCATCAGTCTGTCCTAGCTCCACATGTGTCATCAGTCTGTCCTGGTTTCCACATGTGTCACCAGTCTGTCCTGGCTCCACATGTGTCACCAGTCTGTCCTGGCTCCACATGTGTCATCAGTCTGTCCTGGCTCCACATGTGTCATCACTCTGGATGCAGGATTGTGATCTTCTTCTCCAGTTTCTGTTGAGGAAAGAGTGCTGCCCTCATGATCACGTCCAGCTCATTGAGAGCCAGCAGGGTGTGAGTGCGCACCATGGCATCCCCATCAGAGGCCTGGACCAGCTTCAGCAGCCGATACAGGTCTCGCAGCACACTCCCCAGAAACTGCAGATGGACAGAGAATGATCAAGAGTAGTGTCAAACAAAAAAAGAAATGAATTCAGTTGCAATGTCTAGAACATAAACACAAGCATTACAAAACACTATCAACAGAAATATGATGGAATTCGGGAGAAGATGATCACGTTAGTCCCAAACACTCTTTGCCATCAGTTGCTTTAAGCTAGATAAATCTGTAAAATGTTGGAGCTAACTATGGTTGCAAGATGTTAACCAAATGAAAGTGCTTCATGTGCTTGTCAAGGCAAGACATTTGAATCAGAACACAAAATGCCCTACATCAATGTTGATGTTTCCATGGCAACATCAGAACCATTAGGAAAGAACACTCACCTTGGGTGCATCAGCTCCCAACCCCTGCAGCAGCTGGGTTATTGTCAAGATGGATGCCTTCCTGACCTCAGGGTCCAGGTCAGTCTTCACGATGCTGGAGCAGCACTCAAACACCTAGTGGTGGGAGGGAAGGTATTAGAACAGTGGCCCCTTCATAGAAGACATCTACATAAACAACAACTTTCAGGAATAGGCTTTGGTGATTAATACAGACTGACCATAAACAGACTCTTATAGAGTGGATTATTTTTTAGTGACTACTGCTTTCAGACATGGTTGTTTGTCCATACAATATTCCTTACAACACATTTGTTTACGGCATCCAGCAATTAACAATTTTGTTAATCTTACATTAAATTTAATATTTGATACTTATGGAATCTCACACTATTGCAAGACTTTTTTTTGAATCAATAATGGAAATACTGCTCTCAAACACAGCCTAAAAGAGCATTGAATTTTTTCCCCAACAAAGGCAATGAGGCACTGGTGTATACCTCGTGAAGCACATTTCCGAGGGAGAACCTCAGCAGCTTGCACATCTCGGCCAGATTGGACAAACTGCTGGCACGGACCATGGCGTCATCACTCCTAGCTCCGGACAAAACAGCAGCAAGTAGAAGCTCTCGATATTTGGGGATCATGTCACCTGTTTCAGGAAAGAATTAGTTACATACTAATAGCATAGTTTTGATAGATCGCAGTCCAATCACAGATCTACCATGGATCTCACAAATCTAAGTCCTACCATGGATCGGAAACCTACCATTGACCTGAGTCCTACCACTGACCTGAGTCTTACCATTGATTTGGGTACATGTACAACAAAGGATGTGAGTCCTATCAGGAATCTGACATACATGTGGACGTTTTAACTAATAACGTATGAAATAGACAGAATGATTTTATTTTAAAGACTCCACTTAACAAAAAAATGTAATGGACTGAAAACAGGCATCTAACAATGATTGCATTGCAATGTAACAATCAAAATGTCCTTTATAATGAAATATACCTAAATTTCTTGCTGCCTTAACTAAACTTTCTCCAAGTTTCATCCTTAGCTCTGCCGACTTCTGAGGGCCTGTCTCTGCAAACTCCTTGGCAAGTCTTGGCACCACCACATCTGGGTATCGGTCAGTGAGGGCAGCCAGTCCGTTAACCGATGCTAAATAAAGATAGGAATCTTGATGTTGTAAATTCTCTTCAAATATCTTGACCAAGGTCTCCAGACGAGACAAAGCTGAGGAATCCTTATTCTGTATGAGGTGAGTCAGACGCAGCAAACCATGACCTCGGACAGGGATCTCGGGGTCACATAGCTCCTTGAAGGCTTGTTCTAGTTCTCCACTCGGGTGAGGAGAGCCTCCTTCTGCACCTGCTTCAGGAGAGCCTCCTCTCCCACATACATGAGGGGAGTCTTCCTCCGGGGGAGAGGACATGGGTTGATGCTCAGATGATGCAGAGTAAGGTGGAGCTGGTCCTTCTTGTGGAACTCCTGAACTCATGTGCCCTGTCTGCGTTTCAAGGCTTGGCTTGTGATCGACCTCATCATTGTGTCTGGTCATTTGAGGACTTATATTTCTTTCTTGACAGTTGTTGACCTCATGCAAAGTTTCGTTTGATGTCTCTGAAAGGACTTCTATCAATGGTTTCTTAGGTTTACTGACAGTGACCTTCTTCTTGGCGGCATCTGTGTCTTTTGCCTAAAGTACAAGCAGACACATGCATGTCATCTAAATGTTACCACATGGTATATAACACAATGGCTTCATCCAACAAATTGATACTAGAGCTTTACAAATACAGAGCCTTACCCCAGTACTTATCAGACACTTAGGTTACATTTTTGGATTTGTTAAAAGTGTGAAAGAATGGTCATGTGCATATTCCCATACACTCTTTTGAGTTCAATTTTTACTACTGTGGGGCAAAATAGCTTAAGTGTATACAAAACACAATGAAAACCTTCATACCAAGTAGTATTTATGCAGGTAAGGTCTTGGTTTGAGTAAGAGAGAAACATTACTCATTTAATCACCATATCCAATTAATCTTTTTAAACCAGCAAAGACAACTGTCACTGATTTCTAATTCAGTAAGTTGTCTTTCTTGAAAAAGGTCAGGTGCTTCTCTTGCAGTGTGTGTTTTTTAATGCAGCACACACCAATATTCCAACTATACGACAGAGGCCAGTAACTAATCAAATCTGGACCAAACGATCCACTGATTATTATTAAAGAAACAATCCACAACAGCAGGGTACGTTGGCACGCTATCAACTAAGTCATTGAGTCCTACCACTCAATCCATTTAATCCAATAGTTTAACAAGGTTGACCAATTCTAACCCAGAATCCTAAAAGTAGATCCCATGAGCCTATCAGACACTGTAATTCTACCTCTGCTGCTACGTTTTGAAGCTTATTCTGTTACCTGTGATGTTGGCTTCTTCAAATCTCCCTTGCTCTTCATCAGCTCTGACCATACTGCTCCTCTTGTTGCTATGGCAATACGAATATCATCTGCCATTTCTCTCACTTCGTCTGATGCATGTTCCTGTCTGATCCCATCAAGTAGGGGCAACAACTCCTGCATCGTCTGTCTGTCAGCCTCATCAACCTGTTGCAGAATTGACAGATGTGTGCTTAATGCCCAGGACAATATTTCATTCACACTGTCTTAGCCAAACAGAAAAATCAGATCTTACATACATGTTTTAATAATATTAGTTCAATCATTCAAACAATCTAACTCTTTTGCATCACAAGGACAATGGATAGTATTTGCATCCATTTTTTATTTCAATGCATATAGGCCAGTCCGGAGAGGGACTGGTGATTTATTTTGGAGGTGGGGAGGGAAGAAAGAGATTGGTCTCAGGACTCTATCATATTTTGCCAACCCCCGAATTTTATGTAACAATTTTTATGCCTCCCGAATAATAAATGACAAATCCCTCAATAATTTACAAATTTATAAAAAAAAAAGAATTTCATTAAAATCAGATCTTAGTTCTTGGTACCGCAAAACAAAGATCTGAGGACATCCCATTACGGGTCACATCAGAAGGACCTTTCATCTGACAATCAGAACATTGCAAACAAGATAAGGAAAGTGACATTCGGAATGTGTTTCTAATCATGCAACCTCGAAAAGGTTAACATGGGGTATTCCAAATGTACAACCGATTCCGTCAAAATCATTGTCTATCCCTTGCTTCAAAGGGATAAACATTGCATAGCTGCCCTACAATTTCAGCAATCTATTAGACATTCCAGAATGTGCTTTTGTTCTCTTTTCAAAGTTTTAATTGAGAACTTTGTCAACATATTTTTCAAGCGTAGTCTCATATGGAAGTCTCCAGTTTGAAACTAGTGCTGTATAACTACAGAAAGCTGCTTTCTGATTGGCAAATGTTGACTTCTTGTTAGTCATTTCATTGGTCAGTCAAAGTTGGTGGAAAGTCGTTCTGACGTGATCCGTAACGGACTGTCCTCAGATCTTTGTAAGGCGGTAGCGAGAAATAAGATCTGATTATTAAATAATGAAATTGGATGAAAGTCAGTCAGTTTTATTTGTACAACCAACAGAGTGGCCTACCTGCACAGCTCCTCCCATGACAGCCGTCAGCAGCCCCATAGCCATACTCAGTGTCTCCGACTCAAACAGCCCGGTCAGCTCCTCCGTGGTGGCCCGACACACCTCCACACCTCGCTCCAGTGTAGCCTGCAACCAGACATGTGATAACTAAGCTCCACACACCTCCACACCTCACTCCAGTGTAGCCTGCAACCAGACATGTGATAACTAAACTCCACACACCTCCACACCTCACTCCAGTGTAGCCTGCAACCAGACATGTGATAACTAAACTCCACACACCTCCACATTTCAGTCCAGGGTAGCCTGCAACCAGACATGTGATATCTAAACTCCACACACCTCCACACCTCGTTCCAGTGTAGCCTGCAACCAGACATGTGATAACTAAACTCCACACTCCAGTGTAGCCTGCAACCAGACATGTGATAACTAAACTCCACACACCTCCACGCCTCACTCCAGTGTAGCCTGCAATCAGACATGTGATAACTAAACTCCACACACCTCCACACCTCAGTCCAGGGTAGCCTGCAACCAGATATGTGATAACTAAACTCCACACACCTCCACACCTCACTCCAGTGTAGCCTGCAACCAGATATGTGATAACTAAACTCCACACACCTCCACACCTCGCTCCAGTGTAGCCTGCAACCAGACATGTGATAACTAAACTCCACACACCTCCACACCTCGCTCCAGTGTAGCCTGCAACCAGACATGTGATAACTAAACTCCACACACCTCCACACCTCGCTCCAGTGTAGCCTGCAACCAGACATGTGATAACTAAACTCCACACTCCAGTGTAGCCTGCAACCAGACATGTGATAACTAAACTCCACACACCTCCATGCCTAACTCCAGTGTAGCCTGCAACCAGACATGTGATAACTAAACTCCACACACCTCCACACCTCGCTCCAGTGTAGCCTGCAACCAGACATGTGATAACTAAACTCCACACACCTCCACACCTCACACCAGTGTAGCCTGCAACCAGACATGTGATAACTAAACTCCACACACCTCCACACCTCACACCAGTGTAGCCTGCAACCAGACATGTGATAACTAAAGCACACACCTCCACACCTCACTCCAGTGTAGCCTGCAACCAGACATGTGATAACTAAACTCCACACACCTCCACACCTCGCTCCAGTGTAGCCTGCAACCAGACATGTGATAACTAAACTCCACACACCTCCACACCTCACTCCAGTGTAGCCTGCAACCAGACATGTGATAACTAAACTCCACACACCTCCACACCTCACACCAGTGTAGCCTGCAACCAGACATGTGATAACTAAACTCCACACACCTCCACACCTCGCTCCAGTGTAGCCTGCAACCAGACATGTGATAACTAAACTCCACACACCTCCACACCTCGCTCCAGTGTAGCCTGCAACCAGACATGTGATAACTAAACTCCACACACCTCCACACCTCACTCCAGTGTAGCCTGCAACCAGACATGTGATAACTAAACTCCACACACTTCCACGCCTCACTCCAGTGTAGCCTGCAACAAGACATGTGATAACTAAACTCCACGCCTCACTCCAGTGTAGCCTGCAACCAGACATGTGATAACTAAACTCCAAACACCTCCTAACCTCGGTTCAGTGCAGCCTGCAACCAGACATGTGATAACTAAACTCCACACACCTCCACGCCTTGCTCCAGTGCAGCCTGCATCCAGATGTGGTCACTGATATCTAAACTCCACACAGCTCAACATGCTCAATAATACACTGTAAAACTTTGATATCTACAATGCTGCCATTCTGTGATAGCAATCATAATGGCCACTTAGTCATCTCATGGACATGACTTTGAAAATCATCTGCATGTTACAATATTGTCTTCTGCACATTTGTTTTTTTCAAATGAAGGTACACAATGCAGTTTCTAACTGAGCATTATATATGAGACAGCAATTGTTCCCAAAAACTGCTTCCCAGAATGAGGGGTGCGTATTATACTCACATGTGTATTGTACACAAGAAAATACTGTAAGCATGGTAAGCAAATGGATAAGCTATACAGGGCTCGACTTAAGCAAATGGATAAGCTATACAGGGCTCGACTTAAGCAAATGGATAAGCTATACAGGGCTCGACTTATGGAAATGGATAAGCTATACAGGGCTCGACTTAAGCAAATGGATAAGCTATACGGGGCTCGACTTAAGGAACTTGATTTAAAATGCACCAGATGCATGTTGACATGAAAAACCTAGTTGCACCAGACAAAACCAGGTTGCACCCTGGTCCCATAAAATTTATCCAAGTTGAAAACCAGAAGCATAAATTGGTCTAAATACATACAATCTGAGATCTATGATGTCTGTCATGAGTTTACATACATTATTTAAGTATTGCTGTAAAACGTAATAGGAACATGTGCACATAATCTTAACCCACACTTTGATGATGTCACGCCCAAGGAAGCATGACAAATTACACGCAACACAGGGATTAGTGATGTAGTAGGGGAAACAAAGTTAAGGGGTACTGAGTGTGTTCAAAGATCAGTGTTGTGTGGACAAGTAAGGCCATGCTATACAACAACTTACTCTGACAAATGCTAGAATGTGTTGTGTTTTTCTCAGACAGGACGGTCCCAGCTCTTCACACATGGAGGCAAGAAGGTTCAGCACAATCAGCCTTCTATTGAAGAGTTCCACTTCCTGTGTATCTTGAAGCTCCAGCATTAACAACTCTTTCCCTGGCTCAGGGGAGAAGACAGAAATTGTGTCTTCATCATCAGTTTGAGATGACACCATCATGGTTAGCTCCTATGAACAAGACAACATATCATGCATAACTACCAAAAGAAATTATGGTTATCATATTGTGAAACCTCATTAATTTATGATTCTGTTTTCACTGAAATTATGCTGACTAACAAATAATGGGTGGGACTATTATCTATGTACAGAGACGTTCCCAGCAGAATTTAATTGAAAATCAGGATTTCATAGGCACTGGACAATGGGAGCATCTTTGCAATGTAAGTGACAATTTTGAAAACAAATTTTACTCAAATACTTACCCATTAGTTACACATATGAATATATATATTGTTGTCCCCTGCTGTTATATTGCTTGAATGTTGCTAAAAGCAGCATAAAACCATACGCACTCACCAATCAAATGTCATGATAAATTATCGTCATTATATGTTGAAGCTCTAAAATTTCAAGAATGATCTTTACTTTGTAGATCAGCGAATGTAGCTTCCTGTACCTGGAGCAACTTGATGAAGAAGTCCCCTGTGACACTGTTGTCTTGTAGGTGCTTCACCAGCTCCACTAGACAGCGCACCCGAGTCTCCACACAGATACTGTCTTCCTCACAACTGTCAGAAAACAAGTAGAATGTGACACAACATATATACCCGATATACTGTCTTCCTCACCACTGTCACAACACAAGTAGACTGTTACACTTCATATATACTGTCTTCCTCACAACTGTCACAACACAAGTAGAATGTTACATTACATATATACTGTCTTCCTCACCACTGTCACAACACAAGTAGAATGTTACATTACATATATACTGTCTTCCTCACAACCGTCACAACACAAGTAGAATGTTACATTACATATATACTGTCTTCCTCACCACTGTCACAACACAAGAAGAATGTTACACTACATATATACTGTCTTTCTCACCACCATCAAAACACAAGTAGACTGTTAAACTTCATATATACTGTCTTCCTCACCACTGTCACAACACAAGTAGAATGTTACACTTCATATATACTGTCTTCCTCACAACCGTCACAACACAAGTAGAATGTTACACAACATATATATATATACTGTCTTCCTCAAAACCGTCACAACACAAGTAGAATGTTACACAACACAAATACTGTCTTCCTCACCAATGTCACAACACAAGTAGACTGTTACACTTCATATATACTGTCTTCCTCACAACTGTCACAACACAAGTAGAATGTTACACTTCATATATACTGTCTTCCTCACAACTGTCACAACACGAGTAGAATGTTACACTTCAAATATACTGTCTTCCTCACAACTGTCACAACACAAGTAGAATGTTACACAACATATATACTGTCTTCCTCACAACTGTCACAACACAAGTAGAATGTTACACTACATATATACTGTCTTCCTCACAACTATCACAACACAAGTAGAATGTTACACTACATATATACTGTCTTCCTCACAACTATCACAACACAAGTAGAATGTTACACTACATAAATACTGTCTTCCTCACCATTGTCATAACACAAGTAGACTGTTACGCTTCATATATACTGTCTTCCTCACCACTGTCACAACACAAGTAGACTGTTACACTTCATATATACTGTCTTCCTCACCACTGTCAAAACACAAGTAGAATGTTACACAACATACATACTGTCTTCCTCACAGCTGCCACAACACAAGCAGAATGTTACACTACATATATACTGTCTTCCTCACCACTGTCACAACACAAGTAGACTGTTACACAACATATATACTGTCTTCCTCACCACTGTCACAACACAAGTAGAATGTTACATTACATATATACTGTCTTCCTCACAACTGTCACAAAACAAGTAGAATGTTACATTACATATATACTGTCTTCCTTACCACCATCACAACAAGTAGAATGTTACACAACAGATATACTGTCTTCCTCACCACCATCACAACAAGTAGAATGTTACACTACATATATACTGTCTTCCTCACCACCATCACAACAAGTAGAATGTTACATTACATATATAATGTCTTCCTTACCACCATCACAACAAGTAGAATGTTACACTTCATATATACTGTCTTCCTCACCACCATCACAACAAGTAGAATGTTACACTACATATATACTGTCTTCCTTACCACCATCACCACAAGTAGAATGTTACACTACATATATACTGTCTTCCTCACCACCATCACAACAAGTAGAATGTTACACTACATATATACTGTCTTCCTCACCACCATCACAACAAGTAGAATGTTACATTACATATATACTGTCTTCCTCACCACCATCACAACAAGTAGAATGTTACACTACATATATACTGTCTTCCACACCACTGTCACAACACAAGTAGAATGTTACACTACATATATACTGTCTTCCTCACCACCATCACAACAAGTAGAATGTTACACTACATATATACTGTCTTCCACACCACTGTCACAACACAAGTAGAATGTTACACTACATATAAACTGTCTTCCTCACCACTGTCACAACACAAGTAGAATGTTACACTACATATATACTGTCTTCCTTACCACCATCACAACACAAGTAGAATGTTACACTACATATATACTGTCTCCCTCACCACTGTCACAACACAAGTACAATGTTACACTACATATATACTGTCTTCCTCACCACTGTCACAACACAAGTAGACTGTTACACTACATATATACTGTCTTCTTCACTGTACATGTGTATCATTAGTGTATTTTGAATAAGCCCTCAGTCCTACACACTAAAAACTGGGCTCCTGTCTACACCCTTATTCTCACTGGCTGCAATTAGACAACACTAAAAATAGCATTGTCTGGTTCTCAGTATTGAATATAAAAAAAGTGATGGACTAGGGGATATGGAACAGATTTGTACCACATGTGTTTAGCTGCAACCTGTCAGGACAAAAGCGCTTAGCTTGCTATGCAAACCAACAGTATAAGAAGATTAGTTGACCCTTCACTTCACCTGTCGGAAGAGGCTATAACAGCACATAGCCCACCACTGTCTCCGGGCCGAAACACCAACTGAGCGGGACACTGGGATACATCCTTCACACTGTTACCATGGACACCAGTGGCCAGCAACCAAAGAAAGTCCAGGGAAACATCTGGTTCAGCCTGCTTGAGGAAGGTGATGAGAATGTCTTCACACGATGACCTTGAACAAAGGACAGACTGAGGTTACACCATTGTCTGCAACATTACAGCAACATCACAGCAACATTACAGCAACATCACAGCAACATTACATCAACATCACAACATTACAGCCACATCATGGAACATCACAGCAACATCACAGCAACATTACAGCAATATCACAGCAACATCATTGAACATTACAGCAACATGACAGCAATATCACAGCAACATGACAGAAACATTACAGCAACATCACAGCAACATCACGGCAACATTACAGCAACATGACAGCGACATTACAGTAACAACACAGCAACATGACAGCAACATGACGGCAACATTACAGCAACATGACAGCGACATTACAGCAACAACACAGCAACATGACAGCGTCATAACAGCAACAACACAGCAACATGACAGCGACAACACAGCGACATTACAGCAACATGACAGCAACATTACAGCAACATGACAGCGACATCACAGCAACATGACAGCAACATGACAGCAACATTACAGCAACATCACAGAAACATTACTGCAACATCACACCTACATCACACCAACATCACACCAACATTACAACATTACAGCAACATCACATCAACATCATACCAACACTACACCAACATCACGGCAACATCACATCAACACTACTGCAACATCACACCAACATCCCAGCAGAGAAATCCAGGTCTCAGGTTTGTCAATATTTTATGAAGTCAGCAATATCATGAGGGGGCCTGTATGTTATTGAGACTGAGCCAGATAAACAAGTGAATGATAGCATGAACAACAATCCACAGGATCAAGATCAGATGACACACAACCAACCAGGTTAAACATTGTAACCACCCAAACAACATCTTCAGTTGTCAAACCTTGGCTACAGGGCACCTGCTCTGTGGAATGATGATAGCACAGATCCAAGAGTGGGAAGATTGTAATTGTTACAGACAATTCACAGACGCCCTCCTGACCAAGAGAATGTGTCCCCTGTGTACCCACCTGACGTGTGACACGCCCTCCTTGCTGCTGCAGTACAGCTGGAAGAGAACCGCAACATAACGACGGAGGGCTGGCCACAAACAGCCCCTGGCTTCAGTGCTGATCACATACAGCTGCAAAAAATATAGTGAATCAGTTTGGTTTAATGCCACTTTGAACAGTACTTGAGTACTATCATTACAGTAAACTACGTTTATAACAAACACGCTTACCACTTATTTTTTAGTCCTGGCCATTTGTTGCATATATGCTGTATTATGCTTATAACGTACTATGGTTATAACGAACTAACATTAGTGGTACCTTTGAGTTCATTAAAACCGTAGTTCATGTCTTGATGTGGGGGGTGGTCGGGTAGCCTAGTGGTTAAAGTGTTCGCTCGTCACGCCAAAGATCCGGGTTCGAATCCCGACATGGGTACAATGTGTGAAGCCCATTCCGGGTGTCCCCCGCCGTGATATTGCGTGATATTGCTCACTCACTTGATGTGGGAGGAAATCCTCAAGCAATGCAGAAGTTTGCCTCTTTTGTGAAACTCATTAACAAGGGCAGATCAATGAACATGATCAGGGCGAATCTGGTATTCGATCCACTATCATAGGTTCCTGGCATGCCCAAGGGATGCAACTCTGTACAACTGCGTGGTTTCTGAGAAAAAATGTCTCAAGGATTTTCAAAGAATGAACTTTTTAAAAAAGAGCCTATTTCATTACTTGACTATCAAGGCTGAATCCTGTTGTGTTACCAATCTGGATTACTGTATCAGTGATGCGTACCTTGTGAATACCTCCTATACATCGGGTCATTGACTTGTCACACACTACCACCTGTTTCCAGGGAGTCACTGATGTACCTGAAGTTAAATGTTAAAAAGGCTAAAAAAAGAACAATCCTCTCATGGCAAATGAATGATGTCAGTTTAATTTTCATTTGTCTGAAAACAACTGAGTCAGAACCTGACACCCACACCAATCTATTCAGATATATTCCTGCTTTCAGTGATGGCAATGAGTAGACACATTAAGAAGTACTGAAATACTTCACCATGACACAGACTGCTGTAGTGGAGTCAGAAGCACACACAGACACACACACCACACTAGGGCTGTGACACCTCCCTCACCTTGACTGTCCACACACTGCTATTGTGGAGTCAGCCCCACACACAGACAAACAGACTTACCACACTAGGGCTGTGACACCTCCCTCACCTTGACTGTCCACACACTGCTGTAGTGGAGTCAGCAGCACACACAGACACACAGACACACCACACTAGGGCTGTGACACCTCCCTCACCTTGACTGTCCACACACTGCTGTAGTGGAGCCAGCAGCACACACAGACACACAGACACACCACACTAGGGCTGTGACACCTCCCTCACCTTGACTGTCCACACACTGCTGTAGTGGAGTCAGCAGCACACACAGACACACAGACTAACCACACTAGGGCTGTGACACCTCCCTCACCTTGACTGTCCACACACTGCTGTAGTGGAGTCAGAAGCACACACAGACACCACACTAGGGCTGTGACACCTCCCTCACCTTGACTGTCCACACACTGCTGTAGTGGAGTCAGCAGCACACACAGACACACAGACACACCACACTAGGGCTGTGACACCTCCCTCACCTTGACTGCCCACACACTGCTGTAGTGGAGTCAGCAGCACACACAGACACACACACCACACTAGGGCTGTGACACCTCCCTCACCTTGACTGTCCACACACTGCTGTAGTGCGGTCAACAGTGGGTCAAGCAGATGCTTCTGTCCGAGTGATGGATGCTGACTGGTCATCTCCTTCATGAGGGTCACAATCACCCTCAGAAACCTCTGGGTTACTTTAGGATCATTGTGATGAAGCAAACCTAATAACTGATAGTGTAAACAATTAAATATAGTTTTATGAATACATTGACAGCCCCATCCATATGAAGGATGTGTGGACTTTTGTACTATTCAGCTTCTTTTCTTTACTACCTTGATTCAGAAATTTCATTTTTAACAAAAGAAAACCAATGTGAACACAAATATTCCTTTGATGGTACTCCTTTTTGGGTAAGATATCAACAACAATATGACAAAGTTTCCTTTATTATATCCATTCAGAACTGGCCATTTGTGTGCGCTTTTGCCAAACACAAATGAAATATGCTGCTCGGAATGCTTCACCCATACTGAGAATTTAGAAGCCTCAATGCTGATAGGCTGACGAGAAAGTTCACCTGACATGTTCTTCTAAGGATTTGTCAGAGAGGTGTCACATAGGAGTAAAAGATGTGATTATAATGAGATTTTCATACCAAAAGAAATCCTTAAATTAGTCACCTGGGGAGAGATATGTGAGTAGTATTCTTCCACTGATGTTGTGTGCATGGGACAGTGTGCTATCACCATGGCAATGGCCTGGCTTCTCTGCCAGTCAACAGAATCTCCAGATGGGGCTGCAAGTTGAAAACAGGAATTCTTTTAGTGCTGATGTTTTCATCATTGTCAAATTGACTTAGAAATTATAATTATTTTTACAATCAGTGAATATGGTGAAACAAATACTAACAACGCAAAAAGTGAGCAGGGCTCTCTGATACCCCCATGACATATTTCTTAGTTTAACACATGAAGAAATCAATATTTTCTCTGAAAATCCACTTATCGACATCAAACTTTGCACTGCACCTCTCCTATTGATATAGAAACTGTACCCCCATCCATGAAGTAGTTTTCAAGTCATAGGTCGCACAAATGTTGAAGTAAAAAAAAACATTCAAAGTTCACAACATGAAAAACATCACATTTTTCAGATAATACACATATCAAAATCAAACTTAAATCTAAATCTGAAAAAACTCCATGCAGTAGTTTCCAAGTTATAGGTCACACAAATGTTTAAAAAAACAAATTCTACGTTTATATTGTTTAAAAAGCTGCAATATTTCAGAAAATCCACATATATGAAATCAAACTTCGCACTGCACCTCTGTTGTAGGTATAAAACATGTTCACCAAGTTTGAAAAGAATCTATAAAGTAGTTTTCAAGTTATGGGTCACACAAAACATGTCCTCAGAAGACGGATGGCTGGACGGACTTCCTTGGTATAACTATTTCGGTCTGGCGTATAATAAAATGCATAGTCATAAGATAAATTGTCTTTAAACATGTTAAGACCAATTGGATGATAGTATTACTATAAATACACATCACTGCTGTATATCCACTAGGGGTGTCATGATCATCATGATACCCTTATCTCACAAACCAAAACATATCGCACAATTTGAGTCATGACAGGCATGCCACATGCCACTTTGGAGTGATCCATCAGTACCAGACACTTCAAGCTACATAATCCCCCAAAATAAGCCCTCTTGTATCATGTTTATAACCAGTAAGGTCAGATATATTTTGTGGTTTACAGGTTGTTTTTTGGCAAAAACTGGTTTGTTGGTTGAAAAACAATAAATAATAATGACCATGATGGACATTTCAAATAATTTATTTTCAATTCAAAGAGTTATCTAAATATGTCAGCAATGTTAGTTGAGATTGTCTTGTTGGGGGTATGATATAGCCTACTGTATGCACAATTATTCAGCAGAATAACAAAAAAGATTCCACATTTCATTATTTTGGGGTCAGCAGATCCGTAAATCCAACTTTAAACAAAAGTCTTCCCTCATAAGTAATGAATGAAATCCCTCCCTAGAATCCCCTGGGTATGAGTCTGTGACATCTCACCTGGGCCAGGGGGTAGCATACCCTGCAGTACATGCAGGAGGCCCTTGGGCCGCATCAAGATGTCTGTCATCAGGCGCCCACACACTTGTCTCAGCCATGGGGGAGACACAGGCAGAGGCTTGCCTTGACCTTTTGACTGTGTTACGAAAAAAAACATGGAGAATTAAAGATAAAACCAACATGACCAACATGACTAAAGGCATTTCTACAATTATTTCATCTGAATCAGTGAATGTAGACAATGGTAGAGATCCTTACTGTACATGCATGGGTGAGTCGATGGGTGGGTCATATCTAATTCTGATTTGAAAGAGTGTGGCTGAGTGGGTTAGATCGCACAGTCACCTTACTGAGGGGCTGGGAAACCCAGAGTGATGCAGATCTTAAGACAATTACCTCAAAAATGAAACCCCTGAGCACTGGTATAGCGCTGTCAGACCATGGATCGCAACTGTGGCAAACCTATGATCAGTCCATCCAGGCTAAGGGACACAACTCTGCACAAACACTAGAGGTGCACCATATCTTGAGGTAAACATGTCATCTCTAAGTACTACAAAATAACATCTCCACACAAGAGCAATAGGAAAGAGAATAAGTTAGCTGGGGACGTCAAGTGATCAGACAGCATGAGATTCGTGTGTTGGTCAGACCACTGATAGTGATTCTAACCCACTCAGCCACTGAGGCTTCCACAAAAATGAAAGTCCGACAACTGGTAGTCTAGATCACGTACTTTGTGTACCCCTCTGACCACATTGGTCATCACTATCAGTGGTCTGACCAACACACAAATCTTGTGCTGTCTGATTACTTGACAAGTGTCAGAGGGGTATACAAAGTACATGATCTAGACTACCAGTTGTCAGACTTTAGTTTTGTGGAAACCTCGGTGACTGAGTGGGTTAGATCGCTGACTTTGTGTGCTGGCGATTAGGTGCCTCACCATGCTCACTCTGGCAGTGAGGGTTTGAATCCTGGACGGGACTCAACCAAAAAATGTACGAGTTTCTGAACTTTACTGAAAAAGTGTTATCCCAAATATAACAATTGTTGCATCTGACCACTTTCTAAATGGCATTGTGTGTTCATAGCTTTCGACCATGGTAGCCGTGCCACTTTACACCTGTCAGAGGGGTACACAAAGTATGTGATCTAGACTACCAGCTGTCAGACTTTCATTTTTGTGGAATTAAGCCATGGTGGCTGAGTATGTTAGATCGCTGACTTTGTGTGCTGGCAATTAGGTGCCTCACTCTGACAGTGTGGGTTTCGAATCCCGGACGGGACTCAACCTAAAAAAGTACAAGAATCTGTACTTTACTGAGAGGTGGTATCCCAAATATAACATTTGTTGCACTGATAGTGATGATAACCTTGGTTACGGCTGGGATGTGTGTGGGTGAGTTTGTTTAAAGCTGGAAACATGTTCTAGCATAATTTCCACACCAGGATCGAAAGAGAAGGACGAAATGCATTGTGTGAGATAGGGTAAGTTCTAAAAATGAGGTGAACCATATCTTGAGGTAAGCATATCATCTCTACTACTTGTAATCAGCAAAACAAAATGCTAAATCTGACTGCATTATATTCCCAGAACAAGCCTAACTAACAAGACACACAAGAATACAAAAAAAGGTATGGAGCAACAGCCTCTTGCTAGCTGGGCCACATGGAAACAGAATAATTTCACACAAAAATAACAGAATGGAGTATCATGATACGTATCATATTGACACAAGTATTGCAGTATGTATCAATCCACCAGGAAGGCGACTATGCTTGTCGTAAAAGGCGACTAACGGGATCGGGTGGTCAGACTCGCTGACTTGGTTGATGCATGTCATCGAATTCCAATTGCGTGGATCGACGCTCATGATATCAATCACTGGATTGTCTGGCCCAGACTCGATTATTTACAGGCCGCTGTCATATAGCTGGAATATTGCTGAGTGCGGCGTAAAACAACAAACAAACAATCCACCAGGACAATGTATCATGACACCCTACTTTTGACACCTGCACTTATTTACACTGACCTTTGCACCTGCCCTGGGTTTGGCTGCCCCCTGCAGCAGCATCAAGTCTCTCACCAGCATCGCCGGACTGACCCTTGTCATCAGCTTTTGTAGGCCGGCCTCTGCAAACTCCTGGTCCGAATCCACTACACTCAACTCACCCAGTAATAGACTCAGGTATTCATCGGCTTGAGAAACAGTTTTCTGACAGCTATCAGCCACAGCATTTGACTTAGCATTTGAAATTGAACATTTGCTTTCATTTACTCCCATTCTGCTTTCTGAAACTGATGATGAATCTTCATGACATATGTGGGAATCCTGGGGGTTAACAATTTGAGGGTTTGTTCTAGTATTTGAATCTGTTGAATCTAATAATTCACTCACAGTCCTCTTTGGTGGACAATTGCTGGTATTGTCATTTTGATTCGATTCAACATTAACAGTCTGATTTTCAGAACGAAGGGAAGGATTTAAATTGCGCTTCTGACCATCAAATATCCCTGTAAAGTGGTTCAGCTGAAGAAGAATGGCTAAAAAATCACAGAGATGTCGTGAAAGAACTAATGCTGATAAAGATGGTACATTTAAACAGGCTGCAAAAATGCGTCCACACAATCCCAGCCTAGAATAACGTTCTTTTCTCGATACTTCCATCAATTTGCTGCCACTGAGAAGCTTTCCAAATCCTGATCTCCTCTCGATAGGAATTCCGACACCTTTATCAACATGTGGGCAAATTCCAAGACAGACAATGAACTGCAGAGTGGTCAAGACTGTTTTCTCCTGTTCGATACTGAGCACATCTGGAGAAAGTGGGGGGACTTGGTGAGGTGTCTTCATGGATGGAGGGTTCTTCTTCATCTCTTCCTGGAAATCTCTGGTAGCCTGAATCAGATGTTTCTGCAGCAGGAACAGAAGATGAAGACATGCAGACGTGTACTTCCATCGGACGTCTGACCTGTCAGTGTCTGACGGAGATGTCTGAGTCTGTAGGGCTGACAAACATGGCAGCGAGGAGAACTTGTCAGATTGCAGATTTCTATTGAGCGACAGAAGTTTAGTTTGGAGCAGGTGGTCAAATTGGTTTTCTCCATTGTCTGCAGATGAAGCAGCTGAAAAAGATTTATGTCTTTTTAACAATCTTTCTTCATAACATGCACTAATGAATCATATTCTTTTGATTATTTACAAGTGGTTGTTATATATCACTGGCTGCAGCATTCAATAACATGTAGTCACTCTTGTTAATGACAACAAATTAATAAGTCACTCTTTTTAATAACAACACATTAATCAGCATTCTTCTTAATATATTTTCCTGTACTCAATTTGTACTGATAGCAAAATACAACACGTGAAACCTTTTCTCTTTTAAGTTTCAGATGCTTTGTACATCAATAAGTCGATATTTAATTTGATTAAACTATTAGTTATTAGTTCCTATATATACAAAACAATTTTTACAAATTGTATCTTTCCATTTGATCAGTAGGCCTACCGATCGTAAATAAACAAACTTGATACTGTACCTACCATTAACGGTCAAGACTTTCGATCAGGCATGGTGTATACTACTTACAGTCTGTGTGACTTTGTCTTTCCGGGGTTGTCAAAATACGAAGAGCCTCCAAAATGAGACTTGGGCTTTGATTAGAGCAGGATAACATGATCTTTTGATGTTTATTTACATCTCAGCAGTAACATTTCCGTCGCAGTCCCACATGTTGGCTGTGGTGCGCTTGTTCGT
Source organism: Haliotis rufescens (assembly GCF_023055435.1). Taxonomy (NCBI): domain Eukaryota; kingdom Metazoa; phylum Mollusca; class Gastropoda; order Lepetellida; family Haliotidae; genus Haliotis; species Haliotis rufescens. The sequence continues at coordinate 1,344,774 of NW_025963879.1, forward strand.
TTGGGGTCGTCTGAAGGCAATGCAACATCCGGCATAAAGCTGGGCGTATTTGGTTGAGGTCTTGGATTGGGATAAAAACCTGGACAAACTTTAGAACACACACACTTGTAGTCTCATATATAATCTATTGTTGTTAGATGTACTAACATATCCATCTACTTGTTTTATTAAAGTGCATTTACGGGGAAATAAAGTTTAGATATTCGTGTGAAAATATCTCCATGTCCGCTTTAGATGTCGGTTCGAATTTTAGATGGTACCCGGGGAAATCCCAAATTTGAAGTTTCTCAACCTGTCATGGCCGCGTATTCTTAAAAAATACTCTTTGCATGATTTGAAAACGTTACTATAGGAGTTCAGCGCATCTCATTCGAGTACACGATGTCTGATTACGAAGAGGACCATGCCGAGGGGATGTCAGAGGACGATGTTGGGGTACCTTAGATGAATGAAATTTCTAGATCTAATCTAAACATTAATAATGTGTAAAATGAAACGTGCCGACTATAATATGATCTTTGTTGCAACAATTATTATAATCATAATCATAATAATTAAGGAAGCTAGCTTTCCCTTATGGTTACTGTGAACTTCTACGAAAACTAGATGATCGGTACCCACGGAGATTCATACCCAATAAACATGGTTAACCCGTACCTAAACAATGCTAAAATTCTCGTCAGATTCGAACCTGTTTTTGGACTATTCATACTTTATTTGGCTGACCTATACTCATATTTAGAGGGCCCGTACCCAAATTTGGTTGACCCGTACCATTTTATTTTTTAAAGTAAGATTCAGAATGTGATTGCTTTAATTAAAGTTTAAACCAATAGACCGTAGAAATAAAATATATATTTCTAATCATTTATTCAGCACTAAATTCTGATATATTCTGACCTGCACCTTCATAGCAATTTATTAATAGCACTATTACATTTCCAAACTTCATTCATTTTACATTTCAAACATTTATTCATTATATATTTCAAACGTTCCCAACGTTGTGTACATACAGCATTTTGAACAGTTGCAAATGATTATATTTTGTAGTCAACATTCACAAATTATTTGTCCTTTAGTCACCTGAGATGGATCCGTTCATGGAGGATGATGAGGAGGAGAGACAGGCCACACAGAAAGACTGTCTTGAATCTTTTAGCAGCAAGGACTACATAATGGAGCCCAACATTTTCACCGTACTCAAAAGGTGCGTGTACAAGTTACAACACAGCTGAAAGTTAAAACATAGCTCTACTTTTACTATGTATACAAAATACTTTATCATACTTCCATGTCAGAATGATGAGAACTGACTGGTCCCTGTGATCTTGATAAAATACTATGTATCCTGCCTTGGAGGGAAATCAATTTCTCAGCAGAGAAATAAATCTCTTATACCCTGCCATGAGCACATTCAGGCTGCACAGGGATTTCTGAGTGGCAGAATAAATCCCTTATACCCCACTTCCAAGCAAAAAGCCACACACAATGGAAGTCACATGACATAGCACAAGTTCACCTCAGCTCAATCGAACAGCTGTTTTCTATCACTTTTGAATTTGTTGAATTCTTTTACAATGTCATATTAAAACATGTCAGTAAGAAAAATGTGTTGTAGCAGGATTACTCGGGGTACATGGGGTTTTATGCATCCCTCGTTAGGTTTTTACCACTTTCCTCTGGCTCATGGTAAAAAACCTAACGGGGGACGCCTAAAATCCCATGTACCATGTGTACCCCTCATGATTCTGCAACAACTTATAATCACCATGATCACCTCTTTTTAAGTGGCAATCCAACATAATTAAAAATATTGGTTCACATTAAATCAGATAATTCACTGCAAGTTAAGACTAGGATGCAGTGATTTGAACAGTCACAAATTTGAAAGATTTGTTAGCGATAATGGTGTATGTACATGTGTTTTTTTCACTGAAACTGCTTTACACTACCTATTTACTTGTCCAAATTACACAGAGATTAGATTTGAAAGCTATTATTATGTTAATAGATATGACCTTCGAACTGTCCTGTTTGGCAACGTCAACCTAGACAAAGAAATGCTTCTTTATATTGTTGATTCTGTACATCATTTCTTCACTATGAGCAAAAGATTCGTATAAACATGCACTCTTACATATGTCTCACCAACAACTGTTTACCTTTATGTACCACATGTGACATAATATCAAGTTTATACTACTGTATAACATATGTACTACTACCAGTTGTTTCAACTTTGATGGGGAGATATATTTATATAGGCTCTGTCTGTTTATCAATCCCTTTCACTGTACAAAGTGGAAATAAAGACCTATCTATTTAAATGATTCACCAAGAATTTAAAAAGTGTCAGAAAGAATAAGACTATAAATGCTTTAACATTACACCTTCTAATAAATATGATAAATATAGTATTTTTATATATGAATATATGTCAGTATGTGTAATGTGCACTTGCCGTCAGTTAACATCCTTAAATATGTTAAACATTGTTAGCAAGGAATTGTGCGTTTATCAGCTGATGGGATGGAGCCAGTGGGCATGTGCCATCATTGGGTTGTTTATATAACAATTTCCTGTCTCATTTAACGTGTTAAATCGTTACTGTTTTGTTGACCATACATACTTCATCAAAATTCCAAAGCATATATTGTTGTTGACCTACAGCTTGAAATAATTCTTTTGGACTGTTTTTTGAAATCGGCAATTGATGCAATTACTCCCTGTGGCTAAATACGCTGAATCAGTGAATGTCTTATTTTAAAGGGGTGAACTGGTAATATACATGTTAAACTGTTTCCATAGCATTGTTAACAACTTGACTTAGGAAATGTGGTCACATTTTCCCAGTGTTATGATTTTTGGTGTATTCCAGATTTATCATGTTATGCTTTTGCATGGACTGGACCCGTGAAGATTCCGGGGTAGAATAGGTCTTCAGCAACCCATGCTTACCGTAAAAACTGACTGTGCTTGTCCTAAAAGGAGACTAATGGGATCGGGTGGTCAGGCTCGCTGACTTGGTTGATGCATATCATTGATCCCAATTGCGTGGATCGATGCTCATGATATTAATCACTGGATTGTCTGGTCCAGACTCAATTATTTACAGACCGCTGTCATATAGCTGGAATATAGCTGAGTGCGGCGTTAAACAACAAACCAACCAACCAGCATGGACTGTAGAAACCTGCTGCTGCTTTTGAATTTACGCACAGATTAGAACATATCTTATTATGTACATTGCATACACATATGATACAATTCATCAAGATGATTGGAAATTTCTGTCAACAGATTTTTGCAAGCGGGTGGATCACCAGAGCGGGTTGTGGAACTGTTGTCAGACAACTACTTAGCGATAGCACAGACTGTTAATGTTTTGGCTGACTGGCTAATACAAGCAGGTTAGTCAGTTGTGAAATGATGTTAACATGGTAAAAGATGAGGCTATTTAAAAGTTTGTTTGATGCTGCATCCTGTAAATAATTAAGTTTGGCCCATAAAATACAGTGATTGATATTATAAGCAGATAAGCTACATCCTAGAACACTGGGGTACAATGACATGCAATCACTCAAGTTATCTCCCCTGATTATTGGATCCATTTGGTCGCCTCTTTCAACAACATTGGTTCTGTGGAACTTGGAATCCCAGCCAGTACAGGGATATTTAACAGTATTCTCGGGATGTGTAGAATTCCCCCCAGAAGAAATTGTTGAACTTGTTTACCTGCTGTTAAGTTAAAACAAATAGAATTCTGACCCTCAAGCAGCACACTGTTTCAACTAGAAGAGGTTGGTAGCCTACAATAAATTGTAACTGTCATTGTACAACAGTGGAATTATAACGCCCTTGAACAAAGTTTTCAGCTTCTAAAAAACAAATCACCCGAACATATCTTAGTATCACCATGGTCACCACCCAAACAAATGGGTCACACACTATAATCCTGTGCATTTTTAGAAGCTGGAATCTTTGTTCAAGCACATAGGATCGAAAGAAGAAGGAAGAAATGCCTAGTGTGAGATAGGATAACACTTGCTGCAGACTTGGGAAGATAGCATGATTTTGACATACAACCTAGTGCGCGTAGTTTATATGGTATGATTCTATATTATCGCGGTATCGGTAAATCTTGTAAACCACTCCCCTGTCGACTGTTTACTTTTGCAAATCTGAGCACGATATTTCAATGCTTGATCGAATTCAGGACTCGTTGCGGTATGTCACGGCTACTCATAAGTATAAACATTTACAATTTTTATGATAGGTTCTGAAATGTTTTTGAAGTGTAATTACCCCTACCTCCATTTGAAATTAATTAGAAAAAAAACCCATTTGTTTGGACGATTTGCCTTGAGCGAACCTGGGTCGTATGCATACTGATAATGCAAAATCCAAAACAGAAAGTGATTAAACCTCATATTCCACATGTATCACACCACAAATAGTGACACCGCGATAAAATAGAGTTGCCCGTCCTTGAGTCGCTAATGACAAGTACTTTGTTTTCTGAACTCGGTAAAGAAAATCAGCATCAATCAATCTTAATTGATGTGTCATGAAAGTTGAACAAAGAAAACTAACATTGTGCGTATGACTTATTAAATAGGTTAGTAAGCTTGCGGGGGCGGTTGGGTAGCCTTGTGGTTAAAGCGTTTGCTCGTCATGCCGAAGACCTGGGTTCAATTCCCTACATGGGTACAATGTGTGAAGCCTATTTCTGGTGTCCCCCGCCGTGATATTGCTGTAATATTGCTTAAAGCAGCGTAAAACCATACTCACTCACTAGTAAGCTTGCGCCATTACGATCCATTATAAATTAACAACCACATTAATATAGCGTACCATGCTATGTCTCGGTGTTGTAGCTGATGTTGGTATTGTATGATGAAACATTTACCAGCCCAAATGGTGATGACATGTAAGGATGCCCCTGGAATTTCTTTAACATTAGACATTGAAGACAAACTGATAACTGCATCTCAGCAGTATTGTCATCTAGTTTGATCTCTGATGTGACACATTGCAGGCGTTGGCATAAATGAAGTTCAAGAACTGGTAGAAAGTCATCTCAAGCTGATGATTATCAAACACTTTGACCCGAAGAAGGCGGACTCCATCTTCACTCAAGAGGGTGAAGTGAGTACTGGACAATGAGGAGTCATGCAGATGTTGTCTGGGGAAGATTGACAGGATTGGGGGGAACATTGTGAAAACTGAAGGAGGAGTATTATCATGTTTTTATTTCATTCTGCATCACAGTTCAAGTGATGCTGTTGTTAATTTTAGGAATCTGTTTGAGAATACAACAGTAAGACAATGAAGATGTTTGACTTTCCGATGTTATATTGAAGTTCTTTAAAGTATGAAACATGTTATCGGTCATCATTGGTGGTACCTAAATATGCTAAAAGCTCCACACTTAAATTATGATGTGACATGAATGTATCATAACTGTTTGTTTGTTGTTAACGCCACACTCAGCAATATTCCAGCTATATGACAGCAGTTTGTAAATAATCGAGTCAAGTCTGATGTCCAGTGATTGACATCATGAGCATTGATCCACGCAGTTGGGATATGATGACATGCATCAACCAAGTCAGCGAGCCTGACCATCCAATCCTGATAGTCACCTCTTACGACAAACATAGTGAATTCCCTTTAATGTTGACAGATTCGACACAATAAACTATATGTATTCCTCTATAACATGATAAAGGTGTGCTACATGTTTTGTCCACATGCTGATCGATAAGAAAGTCAACAAGAGTGAGTTGGATTTAATGTGTGTCAACTTAATGGTACTTCAGGCTTTCTTCCCTCATTAAGTCATTATGATCACTGATCTGCTGACGACATTTTCATAAAATAAATCACTGTAAATTACTTATCTGAACATGTCATCCATGCAAATATAGTTTGTGATTTCTCAGTGTTTTTAAAACATTCATGAACACTTATACAATGCCCAGTTTAACATTCTTATTGCAAAAGCCACTGATTCTGTGCTGAAGAAGTCAAGAGTTATGTCCCATGTCGTTGAAGCATGGACTTTGCTGAAATTATCTCCCATATCAGGGCTTTATATGACACAGAAATGTGCACCAGTACTCACAAATGTATAGAAATAGATGCAGAGAAAAAGATTATTCTTAGTACCAAATTCTTGGCAAGAAATATAAAGGTCCTGTAAATATTGAATTATCAAATCTTACAGTACACCATTTCATTACTTAACAGGACCCTTAGAATTAATTCTTGGAGGTCCCCAGACCCCCAGCACGGGCGATCCAGCCAGTTAGTTAAGGCGCACATTTCACTGTCAAAGTTGCGTCTCTTGGGCATGCCAGAAACCCTTGATAGTGGGTTCAAATCCCAGTTTGCCCCAATTATGTTTCTAGTTTTGTCCGCACCATACCCCTACCAAAGTGGTAACCCTCTGAGACCTGCATCACTCACTCCATCACCTCCTGCAATTGGCATGTTAGATATGAACTGTACTATTTTCCCTTCATGTCTGTGTTCCTACAGACTCCGTCTTGGCTGGCCGAGATGATAGAGTACCCGACATGGCGATCCTTGTTCTACAAGCTGGCTGAAGAATACCCAGACTGCCTCATGCTCAACTTCACTATCAAGGCAGGTCATTCCCACACATGACAACCTCATACATGTTTCCAATGTTATGGTGCAACTGTAGTTACTGTTGGCAGTTCATTCTAAATACATACCGGTACTCATGCTTACACATATTTGCTTTCAATATTTTTCTCTTCCGAAATCTAAGTAAGGAAAAGCACTTGCTTGATAACGGTGATAGAACCTACACCAAAACGTCGCTCTTAATTGTAATAAAGGGGTTGTTCATCCATAAATTCTTTTCCTTACTTAGTACTCCAACTTCTAAATGCCTATCAAAGAAGTTCTGAAATCTAATTTCACTGTAAATATATAGTCATTTTGACAAACCCTTCCTCCAGTAACTGCCCTAGCTCATTAAAGGTTGAGATAAGTACCGGGGTATATACAATATAACTTCATTTTTGGATCACGGAAAATGTCAGATTTAAGTTTACAGAAATCTTTGAAATATATGTATGAAAAGTATTGATATGTTCAAAAGGTGTATAACTAGCATTTGTCTTCTTACACTTGCAAGTCATTGCCTTTGGCATCTGACATTACCAGAAACATTATTATGATTATTATCATGATTATATCTAGGGTGATATGTCAAACTTAAAAAAAATAAATCCATGAGCAAGTCTGTGACCGAAGATGAATGTTTTACAACATGTTTGTACCATTTGTTTCTACATCTCTTAAGAAAATCAGCTTGGGCCAAAGACTTTCTCATGTTCAAATATTGGAAAAACATTACCTGAGAACCTCTAGAATCATCTGTTTGATGTGTTTTAGTCTTTCTGATTCAGTTATTGTTGTTATCATGGTTATACATCATAGAATACAAGTGTTAAAATTAACAAGGTAAATTTTTCATTTTTATAAACAATGATAACTTTTATATGAATGAATTTAGAAATTTTGCTCTTTTCTCAAAGTAGGTTTATCCCGGGGGCCATTTGTGTTTACATTAGATCATATTTGTTAAACACTGTTTTCTTACAGTTGATATCGGATGCTGGTTTCCAAGGGGAGATAACCAGTGTGTCGACAGCATGTCATCAAATTGAGGTGTTCTCGAGGGTGTTAAGAACCTCTATATCCAGCTTCGTGGAGGCAGGGGAGGATGGGTTGGAGAAGAACCTGCCAGAATTCACAGTAAGATACTCAAGATGTTACCATGGTTACTTATTAAGAAAGCATTTTCTAACGAGACTGTGTGTGTTATGATCTGGACCTTCACCAACTCTATATCTCTATACTCAGCTGGTGTGTTCATACATACATTGTTACTGTGTGTTTTCGTGACATGTTTACTTAACTAAGTTTGGTAAAATTTCCTTGACTATGTTTACACAATAGGGCTGGGATGAGTTCAAAGTTACTATCCAGGTACCCACCCCCTTATTATCTGACCCTACCTTGGTACCCGCTGTAGGTCTCAAGCCATGAGTACAAATTGTCCGATTGGGAACTGTTTACCAGAGCCCTGGAAAAAAAGTATTCAGGAACACTATAAAATGATCTGGTCATGCATACACTGAAGCTTTATCTTTATTTAACCATTTAAAAGTAAGAAGGAATCGTGCATAGTCAGAAAGAAATGCAAACATTAGAGACATGCAAAGTATACGGGTAGTTCTAGATGGTTTTTGTCATTAAACAATATGTCATGTGACTAACCACGTGTGCGGGTAGTCCTGTGGGTACCCAGGTCCCACTCCGTACCCTACGGACCCGAATACCCGAGTTACCCGTCCTCGCCCTGTTACATAACAACTAAAAAGGATGTTTCGGGAGCAATGTCTAACAAAAGAAATCATGGAGGTCACTGCTCTGTTATTGTTTGGAATGGATCGTTGCTCATGCTGCTAAACTGCTGTGGATATATGATGGCGCTAAGGTGGTACTGCCGCTGTTACAATATCACATCACTCATTGTGACACACAAGATAAGGCATCACAGTCGGAGCTAAAGGAGATCGAACTCTGTTTTCTCTAAAATGAAGTTCACTCTTAGTCATGCACCTAAAATGTATTGTAAAAACTTTTGAATATTGTACAATGTTGTAGTAAGCACATCTCTGTATTTTTAACACATAATTGTACATATCACTATTCCCAAATACCTACTGCGAATGTTTGAGAAAGAAAAACTTTTCTGTAGTTATTGTCTTCCTCGATGATGCAGACATCTTATTAGCTTTTTAAGCCAGGGGTTATTATTGTGATTTGAGACCCTGAACTGACCAATCAGAATTGAGTATTTTTCAAAGTCACTGAATAATAATTGTTGCATCCCTGATTATTTTTCAGAAAATGGTTTGCCACGGAGAGCACACATACCTGTACAGTCAGGTGCTGATGCACATCTTGTCCCAGGAGCTGAAGGGCGGCTCCAACATCCGACGTCTGTGCCAGGAGCTGCAGAAGTGTGCCAGTGAGAAGTAAGCTGGCAGCAGCTAGTTGCAACACTCCTGTGTAATAACCCAGTGTACAAGGCAGTAGGGCAGTCTTCTGGGTGACGTCCTTCATAGCTTACAGCACAGAATCTTATTCAGTGGGGAACCTTGAGGATGAGGAGGGTCATGTCACCCTGAGCATCTGTTAAAAACCTGAATGTTGACTGGCAAACATACCCAGTATACCTTAGACACTGACTTTGTGTCATTTATTTTCCATGAGTCAAGAAGTGTGGTACATTGTGTAAGTTGTGCAGAGTAGCTTCCCTTTGCCATTCCAGAATCATCTGGTCATAAGTTCATATCCCTGTGATAAAAGTGAAACACTGTTCAAAGCAGGATTAAGTCTAGCCGACTCACTTCAACAAATACAAGATGTTGATCTTAATCTCATGCCATCAATCTTGTTATGTGTGCTTCGAACCTCCATGTTCAGCTTTGGGTAAAACAAAAAAATAAAGAATAAGAATCTTCCTTTGGTGGAGAATATGACCAATAAGTTGTCTGTTTTTTAAGAAATGTGACAAAATCACTCCGATTATAATCTAGGTTTGTCAGCACCATACTCGTGCTCGTGAGTTTCACCAAAGTGGTAAACGTTTGAGACCTACATCACTTTGGGACTTCCCCCACATCAAGCTATGTGATATAACTGGAATACTGTTAAAAGCGGCCTTCAACTCAACTCACTCAGAGTGCTTGTTGTTGTAGAGGTCTGGATGTGACGCCCATAACGATGGCCCTGAGTGGAGCGGCCGCCTATCCCCGAGCCTGTCAGGCCCTGTCCTCCATGTTGTCCCGGCAGGCCCTCAACCCAGCAGACATCTCCGTGGTAACAGACATATACCCTACCATTTAATCTTTACATCACTGAATGGTTTGCCATCACTCTGTTGCTGGGTGAACAATGGCGACTATACATATCTGGAGCTCAGGCTCTGTCACTTGGCTGATCAGTTATGATGGTAACAGGATGGTTTCCATGGTTGTTATCCATAAAGTTGTATGTTTTCTTATAGGGGTGACTATTGGTCTGGAAATCACTATTGCAATAACTATTGATACTGAAAGAAACTATTGCGATAACTATTGATATTGCAAGCAACTATTGCGATAAATATCAATAGTTTTCAGTGTATCATATTAGATGGATTTTAGAGTTGAATTATACCTTGGAACTGAAGTTTCCTTTGAATGTGATAACCATAACAACTAATAAGAAGTAAAGTTTGAGATATGACTGATTTGTTTTTTCTTTACCCTAATAATTTAAGAAAAAGAAACTTCCACATTACCATGTGTAAATTACTACCACTCATGATCAAAAGAAAAACAAATTTGAACAGCATTACATGTATTTTATTGATATTGTAAATACAATCGAAACTATCGATATTCCTAACTGAAATTAATACTATTGCTCGGACACTGATTTAACAATCAATTTATTGACTTTAAGTGCTTACCAATAGCAATATATCGATATTTCGATTTATCATAACACCCCTATTTTCTTACTCACTAACTTCTATGATGCCAATCAACCAGTCAGACTCCATCATTAACAAGCTGCCACGATATATCTGAAAAGTGTGTTGACCAAATAGTATATCATGGTGTGATCCGATATTTTGTATCTTTGTTCGTTTTGTTAATATTCAGTATCAAATATTCAATAACAACTCCAAATCTGAAAACACACCATAATGTGCATCTGTCTTTGTATTCCTTTCAGTTGTTCAGGATGTATTCTGAACATGACTCTCCTCCAGTTGAACTCATCCGAGTCCCTGCTTTCCTAGGTGAGCAAGTAGTCCTCTGTGGAGGTAGCAGGATAAACTGGCTTCAATGTCAGACTTGTGTTTCTAGACAGCACAAAACATCTTCTTTACCTACCATGGGATTCTAGTTTAGAATTGATTCATCACACCTCATGTTTGTGCGGGGATCGTGTTGGGGCTTTGTGACATCAGTGATATGTTATCCTTCTCCAAAGACTTAATTTTAGAATTGACTTCAGTATTCTCTGCGTTAAGAGTAGTATAATCATAAACAAACTTGTGCACCCAAAGTAAATCCGATAGTGTTGCAGATTTAGGCAGAGTGTGCACACCAGTTTGACCTTTATACCTCTATAAACTTAAAAGATGTTGAAGTCAATTCCCATAAAGTAATAGGTCAACAATAATATCTGCACAGACTGCTTATGTAATCATTAATAAAACTGTAGACGATGATAAGAAATCAGTGACATCGATCAGGGCAAATGCAACAAACCTACGGAAGTAGTCTGTAAGCCCATGGAATCTGTTTCAATTTCTAGATTTACAGGCCACTCATAACATAGACAATCCTTGTGCAAAGATTTACTTTCATTGTCATATGAGTGACACTTACTTAATGATAATTTCAGATCTGCTTATTGACACATTGTTTAAGCCTGGTACAAGGGTGAACCCTGACCACAAACACAAGTACATCCACCTCCTGGCCTACGCTGCTAGCGTCATCGATACTCACAAGAAGGTAACGCTTTCAGGGACAAATACTTTGTCTCTAACTACATGGAATAGGGCTGGGACGGGTAACCCAGGTACCTGGGTACCCGGGTCGGGTGGGTACTGAGTAGGAACCTGGTACCCACAGGACTACCCGGACCCGTGGTAAGGTCATGTGATATATTGTTTAATGACAAAAATTGCCTAGAACTCTATGGTTGCACTACAAGTCACTAATGTTTGCATTTCTTTTTGACTATGCACCCATTCCTTCTGATTTTTCATATGGTTGAATAAAGATATAACTTATGTCAAATGCAGTGTATGCATGACCAGATTGTTTAATACATGTATCTAAATACGTTTTGCTAGGGCTATGGTAAAAACAATCCTAATTGGACATTTGTACCCATCTCTTGAGACCTACATTGGGTCCCTGGGTAGGGCCGGGTAATAGGGGGATGGGTCCCCGGGTTGTAAATTTGGACTCGTCCCTGCCCTAACAGATAAGGCAACATATTGTCAGCAATGTGTAGAGCAGAGGGCTGCAAGGCTCTGGCAGGCTGCACGAGAAACATTGTGCGATGTATTTGTGTGGTGTAATTTCATTGGTCTGATCACTTGCTGGTTACATAAACCAGGCCATGTCCATCTTCCTGAGGCAAGGGAGTTAACTGACAATAAAAGTCCAGTTTCCATCCTTGCCAAACTAAGCTGCAATTATGGAGTTATATGTTAGCTGGACCAAGGAGTCTATGCATAGTCCAAACAAAATTGCGCAATGAAATCGACATCCAGTTTCATAAACTGCCGTGCAGATTTAGGTCGATTGCAGGATTTGCAAAGCATGTGTACTGCCAAATCGGCGTCAACAGATATTTTCCAAATGTTTTCTTTTTTTCAATCGAGGTGCTCACATGACTTGATTCACTTCGCGAAGTACAACCCTTTATATTACAAAAACGATTTTGATTATCAATCAGATTGTCTTGACAAGGCGCCGCCATTTTGTTTGAAGCAAATGCAAGTGATATGAGAGGTGGAATCTGATTGGTCAATAGGCGTGCCAAAGAAGGGACATAACTCGTAATAGCCACTGGTGGTGCTATGATCAAACTCAGAAATTCCAGCTTAGTTCGGCAAGGGTGGAAACTGGACTTTTACAGTCAGTTAACTCCCTTGCCTTAGGAAGATGGACAATGTCTTGATTCGTTAAAAATAGCGACATCACAGATTGGCCATAGGTCCTCCTGGGTGATGGAGGAGCCTAGTGTATACAGCCTGTGAAGTATCGACGATGGTATGTACCATGTTATTACACCAGGTCTTCCCATTCTTCATCAGGGAGGTAGGAAGACAATCAACAGGGACGAGCTGAAGCCGACTGTACAGGCTCTTGAGAAGACCCAGGCCCTGTGTGCTGAGAACAAGGGAGCCTCGGAACTGATAGCCGACATATCAACCCTCTTCACCTGTCTCAGGTGGGTGGACCGGACGTTGGAACAACCAGGCCGTTTTCAATCTCAATTTAAATACTATAGAAAATCTGAAATTTAATTTTTCCTCATCCCTGATGTTTTCAAAATGTACAACGACAAATCTGGAAACATTAAAAACAAATGGAACAATGTTTCCAATTATATCTATTTTTCTTACATATGTTTCCTTGCCTGTTTTAGGTTTTTCCTGTTTAAGTTTGTGGTGTTGAATGTTGCAGATTCCCTGTAGTGTCTATGGGCGTGTTGAAGTGGGTGGACTACACCGTGTCTGACGCCAGCTACTTCAAGCTCAACACAGACCATACCCCTCTACACCTGGTCATGGTGGACGAGGTGAAACATCACTACTTCGTCATGTAACTGGTTGATTGTGATAAAATAGTACTAATGTGAATTCTGTGTAACCAAATGACCTTTTATTGTGTTTTACTTTGATGTTTTGCTACTGTTACTTTTTCAGATTGTCACCAACCATGTCCTGTTGCACCAAAAAGCTTTAGATCTTCTTGTTCGAGTGTTTGAATCTTCATTCGAGGAATTAGATGTGTTGGTTCGGGTAAGGATTTTGTGAATGCTTTTTCAAACTAGATATTGAAAGAATTTACAAAGAAAAATCCTGTTTCATGAAAAAATATTATTCCTCAATTTGTCAAATCGCTTTGTATTCCAGAGTACTGTTAATCAGGCACAAAGTTCCAGGGAAATCGTCCAAATTAACCCATTTAAGATTTAGTCATCATCAAATGTTCAAATATGTAGATGCTCCTAGCAGTAGTTAACAGACTAAAATGGATTCACTTTCATTCTGATAATGTTTTTCTATTTGTTTTTGTTGTCTCTACATCTTACAACTGTGTGTAACCATGTGTGTCTGTTTGCTGCAGCTGTGTGTAACCATGTGTGTCTATATGCTGCAGCTGTGTGTAACCATGTGTCTGTATGCTGCAGCTGTGTGTAACCATGTGTGTCTGTTTGCTGCAGCTGTGTGTAACCATGTGTGTCTATATGCTGCAGCTGTGTGTAACCATGTGTCTGTATGCTGCAGCCGTTTGTAACCATATGTGTCTGTATGCTGCAGCTGTGTGTAACCATGTGTGTCTATATGCTGCAGCTGTGTGTAACCATGTGTCTGTATGCTGCAGCCGTGTGTAACCATATGTGTCTGTATGTGGCTGCTGTGTATAACCATGTGTCTGTATGCTGCAGCTGTTTGTAACCATGTGTCTGTATGCTGCAGCTGTGTGTAACCATGTGTCTGTATGCTGTAGCCGTGTGTAACCATATGTGTCTGTATGTGGCTGCTGTGTGTAACCATGTGTGTCTGTATGCTGCAGCCGTGTGTAACCATATGTGTCTGTATGTGGCTGCTGTGTGTAACCATGTGTCTATATGCTGCAGCTGTGTGTAACCATGTGTGTCTATATGCTGCAGCTGTGTGTAACCATGTGTGTCTATATGCTGCAGCTGTGTGTAACCATGTGTGTCTATATGCTGCAGCTGTGTGTAACCATGTGTCTGTATGCTGCAGCTGTGTGTAACCATGTGTGTCTATATGCTGCAGCTGTGTGTAACCATGTGTGTCTATATGCTGCAGCTGTGTGTAACCATGTGTCTGTATGCTGCAGCCGTTTGTAACCATATGTGTCTGTATGCTGCAGCTGTGTGTAACCATGTGTGTCTATATGCTGCAGCTGTGTGTAACCATGTGTCTGTATGCTGCAGCCGTGTGTAACCATATGTGTCTGTATGTGGCTGCTGTGTATAACCATGTGTCTGTATGCTGCAGCTGTTTGTAACCATGTGTCTGTATGCTGCAGCTGTGTGTAACCATGTGTCTGTATGCTGCAGCCGTGTGTAACCATATGTGTCTGTATGTGGCTGCTGTGTGTAACCATGTGTGTCTGTATGCTGCAGCCGTGTGTAACCATGTGTCTGTATGTGGCTGCTGTGTGTAACCATGTGTCTATATGCTGCAGCTGTGTGTAACCATGTGTGTCTATATGCTGCAGCTGTGTGTAACCATGTGTGTCTATATGCTGCAGCTGTGTGTAACCATGTGTCTGTATGCTGCAGCTGTGTGTAACCATGTGTCTGTATGCTGCAGCTGTGTGTAACCATGTGTGTCTATATGCTGCAGCTGTGTGTAACCATGTGTCTATATGCTGCAGCTGTGTGTAACCATGTGTCTGTATGCTGCAGCTGTGTGTAACCATGTGTGTCTATATGCTGCAGCTGTGTGTAACCATGTGTCTGTATGCTGCAGCTGTGTGTAACCATGTGTCTGTATGCTGCAGCTGGAGTTGAAGAAGACTGTTCTGGACCGGATGGTGCACCTGCTGAGTCGGGGCTTTGTCCTCCCCGTAGTCGTCTACATCAGAAAGTGTCTGGAGAAGGGAGACACAGACATCTCACTCATCAGACACTTTGTCACAGAGGTCAGTAAAGCATCTCACTCATAAGACACTTTGTCACAGAGGTCAGTAAAGCATCTCACTCATAAGACACTTTGTCACAGAGGTCAGTCAAACATCTCACTCATCCGACACTTTGTCACAGAGGTCAGTAAAACATCTCACTCATCAGACACTTTGTCACAGAGGTCAGTAAAACATCTCACTCATCAGACACTTTGTCACAGAGGTCAGTAGAACATCTCACTCATCAGACACTTTGTCACAGAGGTCAGTAAAGCATCTCACTCATCAGACACTTTGTCACAGAGGTCAGTAAAGCATCTCACTCATCAGACACTTTGTCACAGAGGTCAGTCAAACATCTCACTCATCAGACACTTTGTCACAGAGGTCAGTCAAACATCTCACTCATCAGACACTTTGTCACAGAGGTCAGTAAAACATCTCACTCATCAGACACTTTGTCACAGAGGTCAGTAAAACATCTCACTCATCAGACACTTTGTCACAGAGGTCAGTAAAACATCTCACTCATCAGACACTTTGTCACAGAGGTCTGTAGAACATCTCTCATCAGACACTTTGTCACAGAGGTCAGTAAAGCATCTCACTCATCAGACACTTTGTCACAGAGGTCAGTAGAACATCTCACTCGTCAGAGACTTTGTCACAAAGGTCTGTCATGCATGAACACTAGTCAGACACTTTGCCACAGTGGTCTATCACACATCAAATTCTTTTTAGTATCAAAATGACAAGGGGGCCTGTCTGGGAGCAGATTCTTGGCTGCAGCGTCAATATTTGAGAGGCAAACAACATCTTCGTAATACTTTGCAATATGAATATTGTACATCAAGATACATGTTGTAACTGCATTTCTATTTCTTATTGCCTGACCTGCAGGTGCTGGACGTGATTGCCCCGCCCTACACGCCCGAGTTTGTCCAACTGTTCCTCCCACTCATCGAGAACAAGACCATCACCGGCATCCTCCGGTCAGACGACGGTCAAGACCCTGTCTCAGAGTTCCTCAGTAAGTGCCCAGATCCTCCTGTTGCATACATGGAGATTATCATATAAGCAGGCGTATCATACTGAGTTTTCAAATTGAGTGACAGAAAGATTGTATTTCCTGAGCAAGAGCACAGGTAATATATGAATTCTCACACAAGTTTCGTAAAATCTGTATGACACACAAGCAAGTGTAATAATTTGTTTATTAAAGATTTATTTCTTAATCCTTTTGAGCTCCCCTTTATAACAATGAACTGATCATGACCGCCTTAGAAACCCACAGATATCGAATGATGTCAACAATCTTCAACTATGGCGTCGTTTCTAGTGTAAAGTCATTCCGACCTTACGTCACAATAACATTCGATCGACATCAACAATGCTGTCAGGATGACGTAAACAATACACTGGTATGCGTGAAGTGATCTTTGCTCTGGTGCTCATACAACTTTAATGAACTCGGTTATTTCTAACCCTATGGGTAATAATGTAAATTATTAGCCAATAATCTGACTGAGCAGTGAAAGGCTGTGCATCCCTTGCTTTGCTGATTATGGCTGTCTGTTCAAGTCCTACATTTGCCCCTACAAACATTCGGGTTCTCATCAGCATAACTTGCGGCTATCTGCACACAGACTGCCTCTGTGGTCTTGTGGTAGAGCGTGCCCGGAGAGTGGAAGGTCTGGGTTTTGATCCCCAGCCGCGTCATACCAAAAGACGTTAAAAGATGGTACTTGTTGTTACCCTGTCTGGCGCTCAGCATTAAGGGGCTAAAACAAGGACTGGTCGGCTCGGAGTCAGTATACTGTGTCTGAGTGGGGTATTCATGTTGAACTGTGGCATGGTATCTCCGTGAGCTAGCACTATAAATCGCATTACTCCGGACTAGTACAAGTAGCCACACAAACACACACGTACATGCACATCGCTATATAAGTGCAAAAATCTTGGACGCGACGTTGAACCCAATTTCACCTCACCTCACCTCACCTCACCTATCTGCACACAGTAAGCTGACACCTTGGCAGAACTCACTCCAAATATATCCCCATTGGAATTTCTTTTCTTTTGTAGGTCAGTGTAAATAGAGGAACAACTGTGATGTTTCCTGACCAATGATGTAACAGCATCAGTACCAAGGTTCAACTCTGATGAGCAATTAGTTCAAGGTCTGGGACTTCCATAACAACACCGACACACAATCTCACACACAGATGTCATTGCTGGTCTGGCTACTGGCTAGGAGTCTCTTGGACCAGCTTCATCTCATAGTGAACGTGACAGACAGACTTCTTCATACTTTAACATCAGTCAGTACTCACGGCTAAGTCAAGTTTGATGCTTAAATGTTGTTCAGCATAGCATATTGAGTGTCTGCCGTGTTCTGTGTACAAAGGCCTCCTGTATATATGTATCTTAATGTAAATACAGAAAGGGTAGATGAAGATCTCCCACAGTTGTGAACAATGTGACGATGAGGTCATGAGAAGGACTCTGAAGATACATGACAAATATGTATGGAAATGTCTGTGGTAGTCCCTGATCAGGGGCCCTCTATTCTCCTGTGCAGAATACAGACAGGAATAGAAAATGAGAAATGAAAATGTGTGGATAAATCAGGCAGCAAAATTAGAAACATTGTGAATTCTGTAAATACTAGTATTCCGGTTCTTGATACTGACATAATCCCCCAAAAAGAAACACACTGTGGTTTTCTAGAGATTTAGACTGCCTCCGTGGTCTAGTGGTAGAGCGTCCGCCCGGAGAGCGCAAGGTCCAGGGTTGGATCCCCGGCCGCGTCATACCAAAAGACGTTAAAAGATGGTACTTGTTGTTACCCTGTCTGGCGCTCAGCATTAAGGGGCTAAAACAAGGACTGGTCAGCTCGGAGTCAGTATACTGTGTCTGAGTGGGGTCTTCATGTTGAAGTGCGGCATGGTATCTCAATGAGCTAGCACTATAAATTGGCATCAGTCCGGATTAGTACAAGCAGCCACTTAAACACACACATGTACATGCACGTCGCTATATAAGTGCAATAACCTTGGACGCGACGTTAAACCCCATTTCACCTCACCTCACTTCTAGAGATTTATTCTGTGACAAGGCTTTAAAGTGAGTGAGTTACAATCATTAACTCACATTGGCAGTATTTTAGCCATATAGTGACTACAAGGCTTTAAAAGCAATACATGGGATGTGTGTGTGGAAGATTACAATGTAAGACAGGAACGGAGAAGTGTTTGCATGTGCCAGCTGCTCTGCAGTGGTAAAACCTAGCATCATGTTTGTCCACCATTGGCCTGAATGACTGCACCACACCTGTCCATGGACCCAAGAAGGCTGCTGATGACATCTCGTGGAAAAAGAGCTTGGCTTAGTTGCTGGAGATTATATTCCCCTGGTTGACGTTGACATAAACGCCTGTCTAGCTCATCCCACAGAGCTCATGTTTAATTCAGTTGAAATTCCATGACCTTGACGACCACGGCAGTACCTATATGCTCTGAGCTCTCTGAAAATCAGTAATTTTTCTGAAAATACGCCTGGCACTTGCAGAGCGGGACCACAAGAGGATGATTGATCCCCTCACTATAACCTGTTAAGTTGCCCCGGATTTAAACATGATCTCCTCTGTGCCTATATCATGACACTTCCTCCACCGAATCTGTCGACCTATCTGGTATTACCCTCATTCCGTCGCAGATACACTCTGATCCGCAGATCTCTCCATTGAAAAAGGCAACACTACACAAAACGCTTCGTCAACGTTGGGGAAGCTGCTGGAACTGATTTTGTTCAGGTAAAGTAACGCTAACGTAGGGCTTTCTTGCCCAGATTCCAGCCGCTCGTAAACGGTTCTGGAAAGTGCGTGCAGATTGGCAACCAGGAATTTGAGTTGCAGTTGCGGAAGGTATCCGTGAGTGTCACTTAAAGTTAAAGGGCGCCTATGTGGTGATCCTGAGGCGCTGTGCTGATTTGGGTCGCCCTGATTCTGGATGATCTCTTGTGGTGCTATGTTTCTGACATTGTACCAAAATTCTACCAATAAAGTTATTTCTCACGTTGTTATTGGACCTTGGCATTCTGATTTTCTAAAGTCACTTTTTTTACTGAAGGAACCAAGAAAGTTAATCATGCAAATGTCAAACGTTATCAATGTTAACTCTATGAAAGACAATAAAACCGTTTTGTGACATTATCAGTGAAAAAGAACATTTTCACTTACTCTCAATCCACGAAAGCTTCTTTTGACAACAGTGTTACAAGCTATGCATCAGCATATTTTATAATATGTGTTTTGTAAGTATCCTGTCAACTATGGCGTTACCTTGATCAGGTTTTGATAGCCAAATGTGTCAAAACTAATTTGTGATAATGTTATTCCTACATAATATAGAAATATTTTTTGCAATAAAATTAAAATGCTGAATGGGACCAATACTGACCTGATTTGTGATGTAAATAAATGAATGAAAGTGTTGATATGTCTTCTGTTGTCATGGTAGTATGCAGTTATGCAGTGAAGCTCGAAATATGAATGTGTGTAAATAATTTTCAGAAGTGGTCAAGCAGAAAACGCAATTTGCATAAATAGAAAAACATATTCTTAATGTTTGAGCAAATACCCATCAGTAGGGCTGGACGATTTTAGCGACAGAAGAGATCTCGATGTACAAAAATCTTAAAATGGTTGTATGAATACAAAAGCAGCGTTAAGTATTTCCAGATCCAGGAGACGGGATGGCCCTGTCCTGGAGGAGCGACAGTTCGCTGTGTAGAGTTGCATGCTCTTCAATGTTTGTTGCTTCGATTCCTAGTGTCCTTTGCTCCTTGATTTGTCAGTACCACACCATACCGTACTGGCTGGTTTCACCAAGGTGAGAACCGCCTAGGAACTGCGTCCTACATATAACTGGACTATTACTCAAAGTAAAACCCAACTCACTCGCTTTACCTCTCAGTTAACACAAACGTCAACGTATTCAAGGTTCTTAACTATATGCTTTGAAAACTGGACATCAACATCGAAAAATTCGAAAATAGAAATTGGTTTACGGCAACCTCATCTGTTAAATCCATCGGCCCACATTTCAACAAACACTTACATTTTTCATTAACTAAAACTATCATTTACTTACGAAAACATTTAATTCAAGTCATGGTGTGGTGGGCAAGCGTCTTCAACCCCTGTTTTTCAGGTAACGGCTATTAATGGCATGTGGAAAACTTAGAAACCGTTTCTGAGGAGGTGAGGTGAAATGGGGTTTAACGTCACGTCTACGATCATTGCACGTATAAAGCGACGTGCATGCACGTGTGTGTGTGTGTGTGTGTGTGTGTGTGCGCGTGTCTGTCTGTCTGTCTGTCTGTCTGCTTGTATTAGTCCGGACTGATGCGATTTATAGTGCTAGCCCGCTGAGATACCATGCCGCAGTTTAACATGAATACCCCACTCAGACACAGTATACTGACTCCGAGCCAACCAGTCCAGTACTTCTGTATCAACGCGCATTCACAATTTGTTGAATTTGATTCTTAAATATATATGAACAATACTTTCGCGACACTATATTAGAAGAAAAGCAAGAATATACGGAGCTACCAATCCATAAAATCAGTGACCTTCAAGCAATGGTTTTCCCGAATTACGCGTTTACCATGTTATTTACGTTTGAATGAAGCTATAACATCCGACAGTGATCTGTTGAGAAATCACTTCCTGTGTAAGTATGTCACCATTAATGTATATAAATAGCTCTACCGGGTAGACATAGCTACGTCACGGGTGACCGTCTGCACCCCTCGTGACTCCACCCGTCATGTGAGGATATTTGACAGGTCACCGAGTCCTAGCTCCAGGACACGTAAGTGTAATCATTTTCCATTTGATGATGAATCTACACAACAATTATCTTCAACAGCCGGTTATATTGACAAGTACGAAGCGAACCGTATCCTTGTTTATAAAATACGACAAGGTACACAATACAACCAAGGCCCTTCTATCGACCATTGAACGCATGAACACACAGTAATACATACATTCAGTGATTATATAGTGCTCAGCGTTATGTAAAACGTAGTTTATATAACCAAGAATGTTTATTAACAAAGACAGACTAATACACCAGTATGTGTTGTGATAGTCTGTCGCAGCCCCACTGTGGGATTTCCTGTTGACGGAGTTGGGATTCCCTCGGAAACTGAAATACT
Source organism: Haliotis rufescens (assembly GCF_023055435.1). NCBI lineage: Eukaryota > Metazoa > Mollusca > Gastropoda > Lepetellida > Haliotidae > Haliotis > Haliotis rufescens. The sequence continues at coordinate 1,366,517 of NW_025963879.1, forward strand.
CGGAACTCGGTCCTGTGTGTTCTATTTGCAGGTCGGAAAGGGCACTTCACGTCACGTGATGAGATCTGTCATGTGAATTTTCATTATAGAATAGTTGTACACGCACAAGTCAGTCCACATACCCCTTCAGGTAAGTACCATATATTCCAGTAATTTAGGGGCTGTTGGGTAAGTAGTGGTTATTATGAATTCGTTCGTCACGCCAAAGGCCCGGGTTCGAATCCCACTTGGGTACAATGTGTTAAGCTCACTCTCATTAACATGAAATATACCCAATAGCGTATAAAGTAGTGTTGGTCGCATCAGGGATCATTCACTTTATACTGATTTATAATGGATGGTCCCAATGAAATCGTCCTGAATACAGAATCACTGGTACTGTGGAATATATATTTGTAAATATATGGACCGTCCCAAATGTTATCATCACGAAGCCGATGTTCCTGATAGTGTTTGAACAATTTGAATGTATTTATAACAGTTCTTGTATCTTTGCCAAAGAGGACGAAACATAGCATTACAAATAACATGTCAGTCATATTTGTGATATCTTGATCGTGACCACTACCCATAAATGGTGTCCCGATACTTTCTTTTATTTTGCTGCATTGATCACAATTATAAATTCAACAAGGAATGAACAAGGAGGAAAAAATGCTTATCGCTTTGAGTATAAACGCAACACATGTTCTACCTGGAAACATCGTTATTCCAACAATGGCAGGAGACCAGTTGATTGTAGCAATGGGCCGACAGAATGTTACATATATATATATATATTTATTGATTCGTAAACATGAAATGTACCTGACCAGGGAAGTCTATGTGCAGCCAGCAGGTTAATTAACACCACAGGTGTTAAAACAAATAATAAAAGGAGACCTTTGTAAGTCTATTGTCCTGAATCTCTCGCCTTTAAAATAACAGAGCAAGACGACAAGGCTAGACTTGATTTAAACTACTTCACGGCAACCAAATTAATCCAGCCCTTGTGATCAATGCGTGCTGACTCACCCAACACGACACCACTTAAGGTTAACTTGACATGTAAACACTGTAAGTTACTTATACAACGATGCTGTTTTACGCCGGATTCGGCAGTGTCCAACTTTGTCATGTAATATGCCTGTAAATAATCGAATCGGGACCAGGGCAACCGGTGGTTGATAAGATGAGCATTGATCCACGTTGTGGGTAGGATCACACACAACCAGCCATGACACACATTTTGACCACCTGATCCTCATTTAGACGGCTCTTACGACAAACGGGGACGGTGGAGTAGCCTAGTGGTTAAAGCGTTCGCTCGTCACGCCGAAGATCAGGGTTCGATTCCCACATGGGTACTATATGTGAAGCCCATTTCTGGCTACACCGATCAGAAATACTCACGAGGTAGATGATCCTGAGGCTGATAATTGCTACTCCGCCATATACGGGATGCGTTTCTCTCACCCTGTCTCTCTACTGTCGGAAATATGCATGAAAACTTCTCAATTTAAAACAAAACAAAACCCAAAAAACCGTCATATTTTTGTTTTGATAATCCGCGGAAAGGTTACTGCATGTTTTACGAGACTTTGGACAGTGACTCTAGTGGCTTGGAGCTTCCACGTAGTGTTAGGGTACAGGTCAAGAGTATGAATTTCAGAGACACGCTCTTTAGTTTTTCATCAAATACACTGCACAGTGAGGTTATTATACACAGTTATCCGCTGCAGTCGCCAGCTGCCGCCTAGTGTTTGAATCATGAATCATTCTGAGCATCAACACATATTTATGTGAACTAGTTGAATATAAAGTAAACATGTGGAAATACGACCCATGTTCCGAGTGAGCTGCAACGCGGATCTAGAATAGTGACATGCGGTTATGATGACATCCCAATGATTGTATTATTTAATATACAGCATGACGATCAAACTGAATAAAGCTCCGAAACACACTCACCAACATTTGAGTTGCGGGTTTGTGTTCAGATCGTCGCCTAAGATATGTTCCATCATATTTTAGAGCAGGAAAAGCGGAAGCAATAACGTGGCCCCCTTAAACGATAGCAGATGAATTGCATATTTATAGTTCATATTTCTGTTTGGCATTATATTTAAGAAAAACACGTCATGAGAGAATTAAATAGAATTATATTCACAGATCAGTCATCGTATCCATGTGTATTATTGCTGGCGGCTCAATTCAATGTGCAGAGTTACGTCCCTTTGTCGAGTCAGAATCCGTTGTTCGAATCCTAGATTCGCCTGGATTTGTCAGCACCATTCCCGTGTTCATGGGGTTCACCAAAGTGGTAAACGTCATCATCCTGCATCACGCTGCGTCACCCTGCATCACGCTGCATCCCCCTGCATCACGCTGCATCATCCTGGATCACGCTGCATCCCCCTGCATCACGCTGCATCACGCTGCATCACCCTGCATCACGCTACGTCACCTTGCATCACGCTGCATCACCCTGCATCACGCTACGTCACCTTGCATCACGCTGCATCACCCTGCATCACGCTACGTCACCTTGCATCACGCTGCATCACCCTGCATCACGCTACGTCACCTTGCATCACGCTGCATCACCCTGCATCACGCTACGTCACCTTGCATCACGCTGCATCACCCTGCATCACGCTACGTCACCTTGCATCACGCTGCATCACCCTGCATCACGCTGCTCATTTCCACACCTAGCTGACATACCGTGATATGACTGAAATACTGGTCAAAGCGGCGTTAAACCAAACACACTCAATCGTTAATAATTTGAGGTTACTTTAACAGATTTAACTGTCACTACACGTCATGACGACAACAGCAACAACGATGGACAAAGACGTCTACGCATACAGTGTTTACACACCCGACTGGAAAACCGCCATATTGCAGGTCAGTATACTTTGTACACATCGATATATAGGAATGACAGGGACTCACATTATGTAACGTGTACATTGCGGGTAGTCCTTAACTTGATTCTTCCTGGACCACCCACTGTATGTCGAATTATCCGTTGTTCGAGACAAACGGATACAAATTATGCCAAACAAGACATCGTTTTATCGAGAAAACAGAGTTCGAGGTTTAGTAATGTTTCTATATCAGGTCTTTAAGAGGCATTTAGAAGTGATACACATAAGGAAGAGAATTTATGGATGTCAACTTCTTTATTATGAGGAACACAACGTTTCGGAGTATATGCTTACTCCTTCATCAGGTGAATAACAAGGAGTAAGCATATACTCCGAAACGTTGTGTTCCTCATAATAAAGAAGTTGACATCCATAAATTCTCTTCCTTGTGTTTCTATATGTTTGATATGAGCAAGGGAGTATGATCCAGACAATCTAAAGAACTCACTTCCTATCCCGACCCATTAAGATCCGGGTTAGAATTGGTCTTCAGCAAGACATGCTTGTCGTAAGAGGCGACAAAGGGGATCGGGTGGTCAGGTTCGCCGACTTGGTTTATGCATGTCATCGTATCCCACTTGCGTTGATCGATGCTGATGATGTCAATCATTGGATTGTCAAGACTCGGTTATGTACAGACCGCATATAGATGGAATATTGCTGAGTGCGGCATCAAACAACAAACACCAACTGGGCCGCCAGTGTTATGGAAGTCTATATTCGTCTTGCAGATTAAGCTGAGTGAGTTCCGGTTGTACCTGCACCAGAACGGCGTTACCAAGCGACACCACAGCCTGCTCCTGCTCCACAGATTCACATCGGTAACGTGTAGCCACTACGTAACATCTCCTCATGTGACGTGTAGTCATTACGTAACATCTCCTCATGTGACGTGTAGCCATTACGTAACATCTCCTCATGTGACGTGTAGCCACTACGTAACATCTCCTCATGTGACTTGTAGCCACTACGTAACATCTCCTCATGTGACGTGTAGCCATTACGTAACATCTCCTCACGTGACGTGTAGCCATTACGTAACATCTCCTCTTGTGACGTGTAGCCATTACGTAACATCTCCTCACGTGACGTGTAGCCACTACGTAACATCTCCTCACGTGACGTGTAGTCATTACGTAACATCTCCTCACGTGACGTGTAGCCATTACGTAACATCTCCTCTTGTGACGTGTAGCCACTACGTAACATCTCCTCACGTGACGTGTAGTCATTACGTAACATCTCCTCTTGTGACGTGTAGCCATTACGTAACATCTCCTCATGTGACGTGTAGCCATTACGTAACATCTCCTCATGTGATGTGTAGCCACTACGTAACATCTCCTCATGTGACGTGTAGCCACTACGTAACATCTCCTCACGTGACGTGTAGCCACTACGTAACATCTCCTCATGTGTCGTGTAGCCACTACGTAACATCTCCTCATGTGACGTGTAGCCACTACGTAACATCTCCTCACGTGACGTGTAGCCACTACGTAACATCTCCTCATGTGTCGTGTAGCCACTACGTAACATCTCCTCATGTGTCGTGTAGCCACTACGTAACATCTCCTCATGTGCCGTGTAGCCACTATGTAACATCTCCTCACGTGACGAGTAACCATCATGTAGCATCACATCATGTGACCTGTAACCATCATGTAATATCACACCAGGTGACCTGTAATCATTATGTAACATCACAGTAGGTGACCTGTAATCATTATGTAACATCACATCAGGTGACCTGTAATCATCATGTAAAATCACATTAGGTGACCTGTAATCATTATGTAACATCACATTAGGTGACCTGTAATCATTATGTAAAATCACATTAGGTGACCTGTAATCATCATGTAAAATCACATCAGATGACCTGTAACCATTATGTAACATCACATCAGATGATCTGTAATCATCATGTAACATCACATCAGGTGACCTGTAACCATTACATAACATCACATCAGATGACCTGTAATCATCACGTAACATAACATCAGATGACCTGTAATCATCATGTAGCATCACATCAGGTGACCTGTAATCATAATGTAACATCACATCAGGTGACCTGTAATCATTATGTAACATCACATCCGGTGACCTGTAATCATAATGTAACATCACATCAGGTGACCTGTAATCATTATGTAACATCACATCAGGTGACCTGTAACCATCATGTAACATCACATCAGGTGACCTGTAATCATCATGTAACATCACATCAGGTGACCTGTAATCATCATGTAACATCACATCAGGTGACCTGTAATCATCATGTAACATCACATCAGGTGACCTGTAATCATCATGTAGCATCACATCAGGTGACCTGTAATCATTATGTAACATCACATCCAGTTACCTGTAACCATCACGTAACATCACATCAGGTGACCTGTAATCATTATGTAACATCACATCACGTGACGTGTAACCATCACGTAACATCACATTAGGTGACCTGTAATCATCATGTAACATCACATCAGGTGACCTGTAATCATCATGTAACATCACATCAGGTGACCTGTAATCATCATGTAACATCACATCAGGTGACCTGTAATCATTATGTAACATCACATCCAGTGACCTGTAACCATCACGTAACATCACATCAGGTGACCTGTAATCATTATGTAACATCACATCACGTGACGTGTAACCATCACGTAACATCACATTAGGTGACCTGTAATTATTATGTAACATCACATCAGGTGACCTGTAATCATTATGTAGCATCACATCACGTGACGTGTAACCATAATGTAGCATCACATCAGATGACCTGTAACCATCATGTAACATCACATCAGGTGACCTGTAATCATTATGTAGCATCACATCACGTGACGTGTAACCATCATGTAGCATCACATCAGATGACCTGTAACCATCACGTAACATCACATTAGGTGACCTGTAATCATTATGTAACATCACATCAGATGACTTGTAACCATCACGTAACATCACATTAGGTGACCTGTAATCATTATGTAACATCACATCCGGTGACCTGTAATCATTATGTAACATCACATCCGGTGACCTGTAACCATATGAAACATCACATCAGATGACCTGTAACCATCACGTAACATCACATCAGGTGACCTGTAATCATTATGTAGCATCACATCACGTGACGTGTAACCATCATGTAGCATCACATCAGATGACCTGTAACCATATGAAACATCACATCAGATGACCTGTAACCATCACGTAACATCACATTAGGTGACCTGTAATCATTATGTAGCATCACATCAGGTGACCTGTAACCACCATGTAACATCACATCAGGTGACCTGTAATCATCACGTAACATCACATCAGATGACCTGTAATCATTATGTAGCATCACCTCAGATGACCTGTAACCATCATGTAGCATCACATCAGGTGACCTGTAACCATCACGTAACATCACATTAGGTGACCTGTAATCATTATGTAATATCACATCGGTTACCATCATGTCAGATTATGTAATTCATGTGCCGCTCCAGGTAATTTACAGAATTCTAGAAAGACATTATATAATCCTTTATTATTATTTTTAAAAAGAATATGAATATAATGTCAGTTATATCATCGCCTAAAAACCATAGTGTCGTATCTCCACTTGTTAACAAGTTTATAATATTTAAAATTTGAAGTGCTGTATAATATTAACTTAAAAATACAATATATATTTATTTCACATAAAACAAACAAATACAAATTAATTTATATGTTTTTTTTAAACAGAGGTAATTATCCATCTGCTCATTTACAGATAAATGTTATTTTCATGTAAGAGTACCAAGGAAGTAAGGACATTTGTTTTCAGATCCATACTGTTCTATCTCCATTAGTAAATTTAGTTTGCGTATTCCCATCATGTCAGGCATGACAAGACAAACGCCCGACGGAGCCCTTGCACACGTGCATCAGTAGCAGAGAACACACTTGTATACATAAATAACATTATTTTAATTTTAGACAACGAAGAGTTCAGGGTTAATTTTCCAATCAGCTGCACGGGACGATCTTTTGTCAGATTCTAAAATAGGTGATTTATTAAGTGTATTCCTTTTATGAAAACCTGTTGAATGCAGCCGTAAACAATGCGAGACGGTGCCATTTCTTCGTGATTCATTACATTTATATTCCGATAATGTGCTCTTACGCGTGGTGTATCTCACTTAAAACACAGCCCAAAAATCACGTTTTGTAAGGAAGGCACGTGTATATATCAGGATATTAATACACTCCATGAGATTAACTGACGATCTCTCATTTAACATGAGGTTTCATCTGTGGTTTAATTTGCAGTCGGACTTGACCCTGAGACTTGACTTCTTGGAGGGAGAACTTGTTGTCAACATTGACAACTACAAAGACAAGGCCGCCATCTTTGACTTGCTGAGCCTCGTTTTGGCTCGATGTCAAGGTGGCTTCAATCCTGGTATGTTATGGGGTATGAAGTAGAGATGGTGTTGGTGTAAGATAAAACACGGGAACGTTTACTTATTATTTAGAATTGAAGGGCTAACTGATACGAGGATATAGGTAAACGTAGATTACTACACTCTAAGTTTAGAGTAAACAATGTATTGGGGGCACGGCTGGCCTAGTAGTCTAAGGCGTCGCAATTCGCCGTTTAGAGTTGCCTCCCTTAGGCGTGCCAGAAACCTATGATCGTGGGATGGAATCCCAGAGTCGACTTCATTTTGTTTCTAGGTTTGTCAGCACCATATCCAACATTACCCGTGCTCGTAGGTTTCACCCAAAGTGTTAAATATCCAATGTTGCACCAAGGGATAGCATTTGCTTGGTAACGGTGTTAGTATCTACACCGAAACGTCGTATTCACTGTAATAAAGAACTATATCCTTGGTCATCATACCAACTTCTATAATAAATGCCCCTTAAAGAAGTAATTGTGCATCACTACGGTATTTCCTCCTACATCAAGCTGACACGCCGTGATATAACTAAAAAAATACTAGTCAAGACGGCGTTCAAACCACTAACTCAGTTTATTGTTGTCTTCTCGTGCCATTATTGAAATGTATTTGCTAACTTACATTCCCTCGCAGGTAAATTTAAAGATGATCCTATCAAGACGGGGGACCTTGAAAAGAAGGGAGAGATGGGAGTCGAGATGTGGAACAGGTGAGTGCCTGGTTGTTCAGCTCTACTGCCACCTGTGCATCCACACCATATCATAAAGGGGAGATAATTCACTGACTTGGTTAGCACTTGGGGCCATTCGGCATATTCCGCTACCAACATAATATGGACCTAGAAGAGCCGAGTGGATGTGTAGAAATACTGAGAGAATACTTAATCGATTGTTTGTGAATAAGTAATTGACATGACTACAATCTTAAACCAGGAAATATTATTACCATACACTTATCATTATTGTGACAGATGTCGTATTTCTTATATAACAGTCAAACACTGTTGTGTCGAGCTTACGGTTGTCTCGAAGTAAAAGTTTGGTTCCAGCGTATTCCTTCTTTAGTCATCATTTTCGGTTGTATCGAACTTCGCATAACTCAAAGTATTTACGCAGGTCCTTTCAACTTCGACACAACGGTGTTTGACTGTAATTAAATGATGCACATTTTGAACCTTCATTGGATGACTTGTAATCTTTAATACAACAGTAATGTTGACTTTCTTTAAAACAATGTTTATTCTGACACCTGAATCCCGACAAATAAGCATAATAGAGCAAGAAATTGTAATGGTCAAGACTTATGTTTAAATTGAATCTTTTATTTTTACAGTCGACGGGTAAAAGTGTCACATGGCCGCTTTTCGTATCAACTTCCTGGAGAAGAGGTACATATATACTCGATCAGGGCAACGCATGCACTGTCTGTAATGTATACACTATAACAGGAAACTTATCTACCCTTGAACAACACAGTTCAAGTTAATACATACACCGAGGTGCTGCTTAACACATTATCTTCCTAGCACGAGTAGCACATTTACATGCATTGTTTTCCTGTTTACACTTCACTGCTACGAACGTTATGTGTAACGGTGCTCCTTATACTGATCTCACTAACGAGGACTTGTCTAGGATTTCAAAGTAAACTGCCGAGCAAAAGGAAGTATACGCCCATGTTCGATGGTTGCTACAAATTAAACAAACGGTTAGTTGTTTGTGATGTATTTGACACGGGTATCATATTTGTGTTTTGGCCTTAAGTTTGCAGTGTTTTTAGTCGTCTGATAGCGTTTGTACTTTTTTGGGTAAATCCAATTTTCAAGTGTATACTTTCTTTTGCCCGGCAGTTTACGTACTGTTGGCGGGCATAATACATTATAATACAGGGAATACGTAGGCAAATACATTATTTTGTCAAACATTTGGCATTTTTATGACGTAAACCGTAGACCTGTTGTCGAATATCGGTCTCGGAGAACGCCGTGCTAATCCACCCCTGAGTATGTTCTGATTGACAGATAATGGGCTGGGGGCTGGGATTTTGTATTGAGACCAGATTCTACAGCTGCAAAACCAGATATTTTTTAATTAAAACCATGAGCCAAAATAGTTTTTGTTTCTTCTTCTTTTTCAGCATTATGAGGCAAAATTATTTTTTCAAATATTTTCGTTGACAATTTATTTTTTTCGAAAAAATTCCCCCACCCCGAGCTATATCAAATGGTCGGCCCCATAATGTCCGCTTGACTGTTTCAGAATGTGATGGATGTGGTGGAGCTATGGAAGGATACTTGCTGGGTTCAGAAGCTGGACGATAGGTCCTTCTTTGTCTCTGTATCTGGGTACAGCTACAGGTGAGTACCTACTGTGTATCCGGGTCAACACAATCCTACATACAATATTCCGTCGGGGTTCCGGTGAGCATGCGTCCCCAGCAAACCGTGGTTTTCCTAAAATGCGACCACATGGACCAGGTGGTCAGGCTCGGGTAACTTGACTTTATATCACTCTCTGGTTTGTCTGGTCCAGAATCGATTATTTGTATTAACATCATTTAGCTGGAATATTGCTGAATGTATTGTTAAATGACATACGAACGTAGATACTGTATAAAAAGGGATGCGTCATGTAGTGTCCTAACCCTGGTTAATCTCCATCGTGTATTATTTTATTTTTTCAGTTTCCGCCTCTGCAACAGGGATGAAGAAGGAAACACTGCCGATGTCTGGATACAGGTTAGTGTTGTTGTTGATACAGCACTGAGGAGGTGAAGCGTAGCCAAGTGGTTAAAGCGTTCGCTAGCCTTGCTGAAGTCCACAGTTCGATACCCCACATGAGGCTATTTTTGGCCCCGCCGTGATATTTCTGGAAAAGTGCTAAACGGCATTAAACCGTATCCACTTTTATATACCATGGCTTCGTCACAATAATGACCCTTGGTCTGCTAGCACTGTGTCCCTGCTTGTCGGTTCCCTGGTGCATGGTACATGTCAGCATCTCTTCGGTTCTTAGTCCCCATTTGAGCTCCCTGTCCTCGTTAACTTATGCTTAATCATCCTTTTATAGACGTTTACTTCTGCAATGAGAGATCCCAACATGTTGACCGAGAAAAACATACGAGCGGCTGTGGTCGGTACCAGTGAGGGACAAGGCAGCACAGTCTCTGGCAATGAGGGCGAGGATACTGTCGACTTCCCCGACCCAGCAGTTGCAGGGGCCTTTATCCTGAACATGTTCTCCCCCAAGACCAGGGCCCCCTCCAGGCCCCCGACTGAGGATGAAGAGTTCGTCATGATTGAACTCAAGGATCTCTTGAAATGTAGGTCCGATCTGGTGGAGTCTTTTGCTGAGGAAGGGACACCAAGTCCGCCTAAACAAGACCCCAAGGCCTTGGACAAGCAGGGACCCTCGGGGGTTGAAATAGAAAGCAGCGCACCTAAAGAAGAAGAGTCTCACCCGATAGTCCCCAGCCCTCCTCCACCAGGTCCCCAGCCCCCCGCGCCCCCTTCCTCGGGGTCAGGACCACCCCCTCCTCCACCCCCACCCCCACCGTCACAGGGTCCAGCTCAGCCATCGGGGCTGAAGTTGCTGTACAAACCCGAGAAGAACTTAAAGCAGGCACACTGGTCAAAAGTACCGCCGACCATGGTGAGTATAGGGGGAACTGTTTCACTATTGCGCTATCATTGCAATACTATTTGGTTAGTATGGCGAATACCCTTTCACATTTAAGCCAGGGCTGGTGAGGTTATTGAATACTAATATGGTTTGTTTGTTGGTTGTTTAACCCCGCACTTAGCAATGCGACTGCGATCTGTAAATAATCCAGTCTGGGCGAGACAATCCAGTGATTGACATCATGAGCATCGATCTTCGCATTTGGGATACGATGACATGAAACAACCAAGTCAGCGAGTCTGACCACCTCATCCCGTTAGACGTCTCTTACGACTAGCATTGGGTGCATTGAATTTTAACCTGGATGTTCACGGGATAATTTTCATTTGGTGAGGGCGGTGTTCCATATTAACTTTCAGTGTGCGTGTGTGCGTGCGTGTGTACGTGCGTGCGTTCGTGTGTGTCTCATGTGTACGTTGTAACAGACTGTGGTTAAACGTCTTCAATAATAAGCTGATGTGATATGTATCTCATGATTTCCGGGAAGATCCGGGGTAGAATAGGTCTTCAGCAACCCATGCTTGCCGTAAAAGGCGACTATGCTTGTCGTAAGAGGCGACTAACGGGATCGGGTGGTCAGGCTCGCTGACTTGGTTGATGCATGTCATTGATCCCAATTGCGTGGATCGATTTTCATGTTGTCAATCGCTGGACTGTCTGGTCCAGACTCGATTATTTACAGACCGCTGGAATATTGCTGAGTGCGCTGTTAAACAACAAACAAACAAACAAACAAACATGATTTCTGGAGGTCTATTGTAGCTAGGCACAAAGCAAGTTTTAGTACACATATATTTAACTTGTATTTCCACTTGCAGCTCAAGTCGTCACTGTGGCATAGTGTGGAGGATGTGAGCTGTAAACTGAACCTGGAAAAACTGGATTCGCATTTTTCCGTCAAAGAGAACAAAAAGGCAGAAAGTGAGACTGCATATACCTTACCATTGCCCCCACCCCATCCCCCTTTATCACCCAGAAACCGAAAATCAGATCCGACATATTTTCGTACACCTTATTAAGCTTTATCTAGTGAGCTCGGATTAAGTGTGTATGTATGTAGCTCGTCAATATCAGTTTATGTGTTACATAGCACCTGTTAAGTGTTGTATGTAGCTCGTCAATATCAGTTTATGTGTTACATAGCACCTGTTAAGTGTTGTATGTAGCTCGTCAATATCAGTTTATGTGTTACATAGCACCTGTTAAGTGTTGTATGTAGCTCGTCAATATCAGTTTATGTGTCATATAGCAACTGTTAAGTGTTGTATGTAGCTCGTCAATATCAGTTTATGTGTTATATAGCACCTGTTAAGTGTTGTATGTAGCTCGTCAATATTAGTTTATGTGTCATATAGCAACTGTTAAGTGTTGTATGTAGCTCGTCATTATCAGTTTATGTGTCATATAGCACCTGTTAAGTGTTGTATGTAGCTCGTCAATATCAGTTTATGTGTTATATAGCACCTGTTAAGTGTTGTATGTAGCTCGTCAATATCAGTTTATGTGTCATATAGCACCTGTTAAGTGTTGTATGTAGCTCGTCAATATCAGTTTATGTGTTATTTAGCACCTGTTAAGTGTTGTATGTGGCTCGTCAATATCACTTTATGTGTTACATAGCACCTGTTAAGTGTTGTATGTAGCTCGGCAATATCAGTTTATGTGTTATATAGCACCTGTTAAGTGTTGTATGTGGCTTGTCAATATCACTTTATGTGTTACATAGCACCTGTTAAGTGTTGTATGTAGCTCGTCAATATCACTTTATGTGTTACATAGCACCTGTTAAGTGTTGTGTGTAGCTTGAAGTGTACAGCTGCTCCCGTCAACACTGTCTGAACTGTTACATGTTTCCAGAGAGCACAGACACAACGGACAACCGAACCGACGTTCTCCTGGATCACAAACGTGCCCAGATCGTGGGGATTGTATTAGGGCGACCCTACCGCCGTGCCCTTGACAGACTCCGGGACGCAATCACCTCCATCACCGAGATCGACGTCTTCGGGGTAGAGAAACTGCGCGCAATGAAGAAGTGAGTGTTTGTTTGTTTGCTTGTTTGTTGTTTACCGCCGCAATATTCTAGCTATATGACGGCGGTCTGGAAATAATCGAGTCTGGACCAGACAATCCAGTGATTGACATCATGAGCACGCAACTTGGACATACATCAACCAAGTCAGCGAGTCTGACCGACCGATCCCGTTAGTTGCCTCTTACGAAACGCATAGTCGCCTCTTACGGCAAGGATGGGTTGCTGAAGACCTATTCTAACCCGGATCTTCACGGGTCAAAGAAGTAAGGGAATCAGCAATAGCCATCTTTCTTTTCCAAGATCCATGTCGGTGTTTGTTTTCGCTCTGGAATCCTTTCAATGTAAACATATATACGTATTTAGATATAGGTGATTATAGAAGATGTTGTGAATATTTTTGATAATTGTAAATTTCGCCTTAAATACTTTGACATACTTTCTTAACGGGTCGATCCTCTGGTTGTGAAATACAGACGATAGGGATATGACAACAGCAGCTAGCTCGCATTTTGAAAAACGGATCTGTGCCGAACTCTCGTTCAGAGTCATTGTGATTGGTTGTTGATTTCACGCTATTTGGGCGACTGTAATTTAGTTGGTGATAACAGATATGGAGATTGTGCTGTCACATCCCAAACGAAATGTTGGTGGCAAGTGAGTGAGTGAGTGAGTTGGGTTTAACGCTGCTTTTAACAGTATTCCAGTTATATCGCGGTGTGTCAGCTTAATGTGGGAGGAAAGCCCGAAGTGATGCAGGTCTCAGACGTTTACCACTTCGGTGAAACCCACGAGCACGGGTATGGTGCTGACAAACCTAGAAACATAATCGGGGTTAAACCGGGATTCGAACCCACAATCATAGGTTTCTGGCGTGCCCAAGGGACACAACTGTGCACAGCGAATCGCGGCGCCTTATACGACTGGGACACCCTTGCCCCCTGGTGGCAAGTGGGCCTAGGGTAGGTTTGGTGTCAGAGTAAAGGGTCAGATATTAATGTGATTCGAGGAATGTTTACCTCTTGTCCTCGTGTTTACAGACTGGTGCCGACAGCAGACGACATCAAACTGTACAAATCCCGCGCAGGGTCAGATCTACTTCCAATGGACGAGTTCATGTTGCAGCTTTGCTCCATCCCCCACCTGGAGGCGAGAGTGGACCTGGCCATCTGCACCATCACCTTCCCCTCACGCTGTGCCGACCGTGTGGAGGTAAGTACAGAATACAATCCAGCACACACCTTCCCCTCACGCTGCGCCGACCGTGTGGAGGTAAGTACAGAATACAGCCCAGCACACACCTTCCCCTCACGCTGTGCCGACCGTGTGGAGGTAAGTACAGAATACAGCCCAGCACACACCTTCCCCTCACGCTGTGCCGACCGTGTGGAGGTAGGTACAGAATACAGCCCAGCACACACCTTCCCCTCACGCTGTGCCGACCGTGTGGAGGTAAGTGCAGAATACAGCCCAGCACACACCTTCCCCTCACGCTGTGCCGACCGTGTGGAGGTAAGTACAGAATACAGCCCAGCACACACCTTCCCCTCACGCTGTGCCGACCGTGTGGAGGTAGGTACAGAATACAGCCCAGCACACACCTTCCCCTCACGCTGTGCCGACCGTGTGGAGGTAAGTGCAGAATACAGCCCAGCACACACCTTCCCCTCACGCTGTGCCGACCGTGTGGAGGTAAGTACAGAATACAGCCCACCACACACCTTCCCCTCACGCTGTGCCGACCGTGTGGAGGTAGGTACAGAATACAGCCCAGCACACACCTTCCCCTCACGCTGCGCCGACCGTGTGGAGGTAAGTACAGAATACAGCCCAGCACACACCTTCCCCTCACGCTGTGCCGACCGTGTGGAGGTAGGTACAGAATACAGCCCAGCACACACCTTCCCCTCACGCTGTGCCGACCGTGTGGAGGTAAGTACAGAATACAGCCCAGCACACACCTTCCCCTCACGCTGTGCCGACCGTGTGGAGGTAAGTACAGAATACAGCCCAGCACACACCTTCCCCTCACGCTGTGCCGACCGTGTGGAGGTAAGTACAGAATACAGCCCAGCACACACCATCCCCTCACGCTGTGCCGACCGTGTGGAGGTAAGTACAGAATACAGCCCACCACACACCTTCCCCTCACGCTGTGCCGACCGTGTGGAGGTAGGTACAGAATACAGCCCAGCACACACCTTCCCCTCACGCTGTGCCGACCGTGTGGAGGTAGGTACAGAATACAGCCCAGCACACACCTTCCCCTCACGCTGTGCCGACCGTGTGGAGGTAAGTACAGAATACAGCCCAGCACACACCTTCCCCTCACGCTGCGCCGACCGTGTGGAGGTAAGTACAGAATACAGCCCAGCACACACCTTCCCCTCACGCTGCGCCGACCGTGTGGAGGTAAGTACAGAATACAGCCCAGCACACACCTTCCCCTCACGCTGTGCCGACCGTGTGGAGGTAAGTACAGAATACAGCCCAGCACACACCTTCCCCTCACGCTGCGCCGACCGTGTGGAGGTAAGTACAGAATACAGCCCAGCACACACCTTCCCCTCACGCTGTGCCGACCGTGTGGAGGTAAGTACAGAATACAGCCCAGCACACACCTTCCCCTCACGCTGCGCCGACCGTGTGGAGGTAGGTACAGAATACAGCCCAGCACACACCTTCCCCTCACGCTGCGCCGACCGTGTGGAGGTAAGTACAGAATACAGCCCAGCACACACCTTCCCCTCACGCTGCGCCGACCGTGTGGAGGTAGGTACAGAATACAGCCCAGCACACACCTTCCCCTCACGCTGCGCCGACCGTGTGGAGGTAGGTACAGAATACAGCCCAGCACACACCTTCCCCTCACGCTGCGCCGACCGTGTGGAGGTAGGTACAGAATACAGCCCAGCACACACCTTCCCCTCACGCTGCGCCGACCGTGTGGAGGTAAGCACAGAATACAGCCCAGCACACACCTTCCCCTCACGCTGTGCCGACCGTGTGGAGGTAAGTACAGAATACAGCCCAGCACACACCTTCCCCTCACGCTGCACCGACCGTGTGGAGGTAAGTACAGAATACAGCCCAGCACACACCTTCCCCTCACGCTGTGCCGTACAGAATACAGCCCAGTACATTAAGATCTTCCGATAGGGCATGGACGTCGTTTAACGCCAGTATTATATTGAACATCCAGTTATTGGCTTCCTATTGAAACAAGCAGAAGTCACAATATTGTAAACGAACCAAGAAAATATGCATGTTTATTTGTTTGCGACAATAGAAATATTGTTCATGCTTCAAACATACAATTATTTCACTGATAGGGGAAGCCAAACATATTATTTTTTAGAACGTCATCATGTCCAGTCAACGATTTGTATTTGGGGTAAAATATGAGGACAATATTTCGGCATATCCCCGGAATGATATTTCATATAGTTCCACGGGACGAATGGAGAGGAACATATATGATGTTTAGCTCACCCGACTAAAAGTCAAGTGAGCTTATGGCATGGCCTGCCTGTCCGGCATCGTCGGCGTCTGTTTTCTCGTCAGAAATTCTCCTTTCATATTGTCGTCTGAACTTACCAGACTGAGGAAGCGTGTACGTCTCTTCTTTTGATGACATCATATTTTGTTTAAATATTTTGAATTTTTGTTATTTCTTGTCTTTGAAAGGCATTTATAAGTTATACACATAAGGAAGAAAATTAATGGATGTCAACTTTATGGAACACAACGTTTCGGAGTATATGCTTACTCCTTCATCATTCACTTGATTAAGAAGTTAGTATATACTCCGAAATGTTGTGTTCCTCATTATTAAGACGTTGACATCCATAAATTCTCTTCCTTATGTTATTTCTTCCTCCTCAGTGTTTATGCAGTCAATATTTAAATATCATTGCAGACAGCGTATGTCTGTGTTGACTGACGACTGCCGTGGCACTACTGAATCATGTTATATCAAGCTTATTCGTGTACATTATTGTAAACAACTGCTCGTATCCTGCAGAAAGTGTCCTGCTTGAAACACGCCTGCGGGGAGGTGTTGTCCAGTCAGCCTCTGAAGGAGGTCTTGGGTTACTTGCGGGCGGTGGGCAACTACCTCAACGGCAAACGACTAAAGGGGTACGGCGTTCATGGATTCCTGATCACGTCTGTGGATAAGGTGGGTGGCTTCGTAACACCATTGGCATCTACATCAACGGCATCATAACAACTACATCTTGTTTTCTTGACATAATGTGATGATACAAAATACAATACAATATACCAAAAAATATTTCAACAACGAAATTCATGTTTTTGACGTAAGTAGGTATTTGTTTAAATGCCATTGTGAACAGATTTCCGATCTAATCACGACGTGTCACCTTGGCGGAAAGCCTGTTACCACGTTCGTGAAACCTACAGGCACGTGTGTTGTCCTTGATACATAATCAGTGCCGTTCCAGAATCATTGGTTCCTGGCACGCCAAAGGGACGCAACTCCTGTGACGTTGTGAACAGCACTATTATAACAATCGCGTCTTGTAATAAAACAATCTTACCAGTGCTTGATCACATAAGCAACATCTCTCGTCATCACAACATTGTAACTATGGAGTCGATTGTGTCTGGCTAATTCACGCCTTGGACCAGAACCGGAACTAGGGGACTATTTCAATGTGGCTCAGGCGCAATGATTTCGAGTATATTGGTGATAATTGGCTTCACATATGTTACCCATTGGTACAGATTCTTCCGCGTGAGGGGCGGTGCGTAGCCTAGTAGGTTAAGTGTTCACTCGTCACGCCGAAAACCTGGGTTCGATTCCCCACATGGGTACAATGTGTGTAGCCCATTTAGGTGTCCCCCGCCGTTCTATTACTGGAATATTTGTAAAAGCGGCGTAAAACCATTCTCACTCACTCACTCTTCCGCGTGATGGTCAATTTCTGGCGGAGATTTTACTTCGTCAATATTTGTACTCATTCACCCCGGTCTGACCATTAGGTTATTATAGTTTGATGGACAACAAATACCCGATACATCTGAAGTTGTTTTGTGTTTGAAATAGGTGTTTGATATAAAGAACGTAGACACAGGGTACAGCGTGATGGACTACCTCCTGGCCCACCTGCAGACATCACACCCGGAGCTTGTACACTGGCCGGACTCGCTGAAGCATGTATCCTTATGTGCCGACCTCTCCATGCCGGCAGTAGAAGCGGAGCTGAAAGGTGGGTGGTCAGGCTCCACACAAGAAAAGGTTTATTTCATACGACATAGGCCAAAAACGATATACAAAAAAAAAAAATTTGTTTCGCAAGGCAAGTACTAACTAATAGAGCTGTTCCTCTACTAATACTTAGAGCTATTCCTCTACTAATACTTAGAGCTATTCCTCTACTAATACTTAGAGCTATTCCTCTACTAATACTTAGAGCTATTCCTCTACTAATACTTAGAGCTATTCCTCTACCTCCCATCCCGGGATCGGGTGGTCTGGCTCGCTGATTTGGTTGAAGCATCTCATGGATCCCAATTGCGTGGATCGATGCTCATGATATCAATCACTAGATTGTCTGGTCCAGACTCGATTCTTCACAGACCGCCGTCATATAGCTGGAATATTGCTGAGTGCAGCGTTAAACAACAAACAAACAAACAAACAAACAAACCTCCCATCCCAACCCAAACCACAGCCCATCTATGTTGCAAAGGGGCAAAGGTATCGATTAGTGCACAGTTCATGTTATCTAATCATTTGTACATGTAACTTCTTTTTTATGGTAGACCACGTGACCATAAGCGCGTGGGGGTTAACTTATTTCTTATGGTCGAGTGTTTTTGTTCAGTTATTTTACGGCGTGCCCGTTTGGTGAGGGAGGAAACAAACTACAATGCTTTAATACATTTCTTTTTCAAGTACTTTTACGCCAGCAAGGAATATTTTGCGTCCAATACATACAGACGTTTAGTTATGCAATAACAACTGAGTTATTTATTTGTCAGCCCTAAGGGAGGAACTTGCTCGTCGAAGGTGTGTGGCGGAGGAATTGGAGAAAGGGGCGTGGAATAAACAGGAGAGGACGTATTTCTCTGACGTCAAGGTATGTATTTATGTACAGTACATTGTAAATACCTAGTATGGACCGGGTTAGAAAATGCTCTTGTCGCAAGGGACGACTAAATGGATCGGGTGGTAAGGCTTGCATGTGATCATACCCGTACCCCGATGCTCATAGTGTCACCCACTGGAAAAAAAACGTGATTCACGTGCGACCGCTAAATAGAATTAAGAATATTATATTATGAAATATATTGACCATTTGTCCCTGACACCCTGAACAGAAGAACTGGGACACCCCGAAAACCCGGTTCGATTCGCCATGTGAGTACAAGGTGTAAAGCCCATGGTTAGTTGGCCCCGCCATGATATGGCTGGAATAGTATAACATCGGCGTAAAACATCGACCACGTTTACAACCCGAAAAGAGCAAGAGCAAGTCGAAAGAGCTGACTAAACTGTGGATCAGTACACTGCAAACGTGAAAGCGTCGTATATGAGAATTGGATTTTTCGACGCATTTTGGGCGATTGTGGGACGAAAGAGCGTAAAAAATTTGAAATCGGTAATTACTGAGAGAGACCGATATTTCGATGTGATAAATCTCCCCTCTTTTCTTCATTGATATGGTATATCAAGCAACAACGTCTGTCGCGCATTTTTATTTCTCGGGCTCTCATTGGTCAACAGAACTACGTCCTCTCGTGCCAGATTACAGACTGGAGTCAACGCGGCGCTCCGGGCTCTAAACGGAAATTCGTAATTTTACTGTACGCATGCACTACTTCGCTGATTGGTTACTTCTTAACTGAATAGGCGGTTCTGCACATGCGGTATTTCGCGGCACTAACACATCGCAATTGCTGCCAGCTGTCATCCACATTAACAAACAGAATGACAGCGGTGAGAAGTTTTAGTCAAAATCATTAAGAAAGGGCAAGGCTTAGAGAAGGGAAAACGAGTAGAAAATGCGTTGAAAATGGATGCTGGTATCACTTGCGTATTAGACGTCATGCGATTTGACGTCCATCTGTCCCTCTAACTAAAGCGTCCAAAGAGGGTCGATTTTTAGCTTGAAATTTACAACGAACTTTCGACGCCTTCTAGGCGCTGTCCAATTAATCAATTGTACTGAATTTTCCGCCGTTGTTCTTCAAATGATTTTATACAGTAAATAACGACGCTTTCGTGTTTGCATGGCTTTTGGAATATTGTAATCAATGAAATACAAATGTGAAAATGCCCCCTTTGGCACAAGTGACCAGAGCATATTCTGGAAACACCATTGATTTCACCACACGTTTCAATGTTGACAGAGCTTCCTCTCGAAATTTGAAGTTGAAGTGGCCAGTTTGACAGAGCTCTACGAGCGTCTAACACGGGAGTACGCGGCAATGTTGGTGAGTTGAATATAGCTGAGGAAACGCTTTGAACTACTGAGTGAAGCGTCTCGTATATCTACTGAAATCAGCAGTGTTAACAGTTAGTGATCCTTCATAGACATTCACTTGGTACTGACAGTATGCATTTAATGGTCTGAATAAAGACATTGGTGCGAAGAAGAGTCTATCGTTCTCTCCATGTTAAGATCAAACAGGTTTCTTTCAATCTTCTACTTCTTTGGACTACTCTAGTCTGTGTAAAACACTTAAGTCGTCTAATCTGAACTACATATACCACAGGGGCTTGTAACGCAAAGAATAGCAGCTACAAGGTAGTATACTGACACTGGGTGTGACCATATAGCTGCTATGTTTTGCGTTACAAGCCCCGAGAGAAATATACCCACTCTATATTCTCATCGTTCTACTGATAGTATAACAGGGAGGAATAAAATGATACGGTTACCGTAGCTACGCCTATTTCAAATATCGTTGTCCCAATGAAGATTTGCAGGTTAGAATTGATTCTTACTAAACTATCCTCGCTGTAAGAGGTAACTAAAACTAAAAAGGTAGGTGACTTGGCTATTGTGTGTCATCGTGCCCTTGTTGCGTAAATCGTTGGGTATGCTTTCAGTCTCTGGTTTAACTGACTGAGACTGGATTATATACAGATGGCCATGTAGCTGGACCATATTCTACTACTATTGCTGACTGCGGCATTAAACAACATCCACTCACACGTTCACAAGTATATCAATATGTAGCAATATATGTTTTAAATTACATACCATTCCTCGAACAGTTCAGTCGTGAGGTTGAGGTCGGGATTGATAGGTTATGCTAGGGGCCAGTTTATAGAGAGTCCCCGGATGTAACTCGGATTTAAATATATTTATGAAACATGATCAAATATTGTAACAGTGATATTTAAGAGAAATGTTGTTTACCTTGGAGTATTTACGTTTCAGGAATACTTGGGAGAGCCACCTCAGCGGAAGTCTGACGAGGTTTTCTCCGCCATCGCAGACTTCATGCGGAAGTTCATCAACGTCCGTGACCTTCAGAGCAGTGCACACAACATAAAGAGCACGTGACATGTCTGGATGACAGCGCAAGCGAGCAACTTCATGACAACCTTGAAAGATGCATTTGACAGATGACCATTTGCCCTTATCCCAAACAATAATTATAATTATTATTATTATTATTATTATTATAAAAGCGGTAACCATAAACACAGCCTGCAATGGTTTAGATAACGATAAACAATGGATTGGCAATGTAGTGTCCGCGTAGAACAATATCCAGATGTGCTATAAACAGTTGTGCACAACCTTAAACATCACTTCATAATATAAATAAATTGGGCTTTGTGAGTGCGGGCGATGGCCATATATATGTTTTTTTAAATATCTAATATTTCTCTCGGATGTATTTTGTACCGGTGGCATTATCCTCGATTATCCAGTGTCTTATATTTCCATTATATTATCGTAATCAAGATATAATACACTGGATAATCGAGGATGAGGGTTCACGGGTGGCCCAGTCGTCTAAGGCGCCGCAATTCGCGCTTCAGAGTTGCGTCCCTTAGGAGTGCCGGAAACCGATGCCATGCCAGTTGCCGTGGGTTTCACCAAAGTGTTGGAGGTCTAAGACCTGCATCGCTTAGGGCTTTCCCCCAACATCAAGCTGACACGTCGTTATATAACTGTAATACTGTTGCAAGTGGCATTGAACAAAAATGTACATAGACATACAGTTTCAAATTTACACTTCGGGACATTTCCCATACTTTGTCAGAAACTAGTCCAATTGTCCGAACCAAAAATTCATAATATTAAGATGGTCATGTACCAGTCTATTATTAAATATAAGAACTAGTTACTAAAATGGGATGGTTTCTACCGTTTGCATTGTTATATATATAAAATACATCTATGTCTGTCCCAAAATGAAACAGAGTTTAACATTTAAATAAAAGCGACAGAACCCTTTCCATATTCTATAGAAATCTCGATTAGAGATATAGAGTCGATTGTACGATTCCGATTAAATCATGTGTTTATGAATCACTATCAAACAGTGATGAAACCAGGTGTTCGCGAAAAGCTTAGCGTATATGCACATGTCCTTCACTTGTCTACCATAAAACTTTATGAAAGCTTTACTGTTGCCTTGAATGTTATAACCTTGATCAAACAACTTCTGAGCAAGAGTGGCATGGCGCTCTTTGAAATCTGGGTAGAAAGAGCATGCTCAATTGTATCTCACAAGTTGTGAAATGTAGACACCAAGGGCTAGAGCTGCTGGAATATTGCTCGACATGAAGGGAAAATTGACTATTGGAAAGTTGAAGTCACCCCTCTTGTCATACAGTCTTGTGGGGAGTATTTTGTCACTCTGAATCTTTAAGTATAGATCTGAATATGAAACAGAAGAAATATATGTAACTTGAAACATGATTGAAACATACCGCAGAGAGACATGACACGGCGATGACGTGTAGGCGTTTGACATAGAAAGAACTTTAGTCAATTGAGCAAACTAAACAGGGGTCTGTGACCTTTGGAAAATGGACAAACTTGAGGAATGTGGAGTGATCAAGAACTTGCAGATTGCTGTATGGACTGATTAACATCCATAGTCAGAAATCGTGTCAAGAACCTTTCTGGATCAGCTTCAAACAGCTAGATTATCACGAGACATGTGCCTGGTGCGTTTTTGATCAGATGTCAGAAGTTTTAGAACCCAACGAGCTGATACTTTCTTCATTGCCAAAGTCTCTGTACTCACTCCTGGGAAATGCCTGCTGAACTAGAAATATGACGTTCAGTCGATCATCGTTCGGTCATCACCATACTGGGATCATACTCAGGATCATTTCTGGTGTTGCTGACGTCACAGGCCTTCCAGGATGGGAGTCGTGTTCAAGGCACTCCCTGCCACGCTTGCACTCTGCTGCCCACCTCTTAACAGTGGAATAGGCAATCCCTTCTGTGTGAGGCTCAGAACTCCTCTATCAACCCTCGCTGGTTGGGAACTCTCACTGTTGGCTAATTCGCGGAGGACTGAATGTCAAAGTTGGAGTCCACTGAGGTTGTCTTTTATTATGACGGAAATTGAACGTTGAACGAGAACCTATTCAGGAACTATCTTATGATCTGCACCCACGCAGTTGCCCCAGCTTTCTATCTCTTGATAATATTTTGGGATTTTGTGCAATGTTATTTAAGTAAACTATTTTCGTTTGGTTCTAGATTTAGCGGCATTGCTTGAACAAGAAGGTTCGTGGTTAGTTTATATAATTACTCGGTAAACATTCGTAGTGGAAGTGGTGGTATCACATTGTCTACATGTGTATATATACATGGCGCAGACTTAATTTTTATATCATTGTTTATTAATATGTATTTTATTTTGCGTGTCACTTACTATCCACTTAGTGACATATCGATTTCTCTCGTATCTATATCCGTCCGACAAAATATGTGGCTACAGAGAAGGGCATCTTCATCGGAGAAGCTATCATTCTGTCTAATGCACTCGGTAATCGAATATTCCGTATGTCTGTAAACTTGCGTTCAATAGCCTGACCACGAAGAGACCTAACCCACAATAAGTTATGTTTCGATATTTATTCATTTATGCATCACTTCGGGCTTTCCTCCCACACCAAGCTGACACGCCGTGATATAACTGGAATACTATTCAAAACGGCGTAGAATCCAACTTATTCACAATATACATAGTTACCATGTTGACGGTTTTAAGGAGATCAGTGAGTGAGTGAGTGACGTTTTACGCCGCTTTTAGCAATATTCCAGCAATATCACGGCGGGGGACACCAGAAATGGGCTTCACACATAGCACCCATGTCGGGAATCGAACCCGGGTCTTCGGCGTGACGAAAGAACGCTTTAACCACTAGGCTACCCGACCGCCTCTAAATGAGATCAGAGTGATGGTTGTGGAAAGATAGTTATTGGAAGGTATATATTACTATTTAACAACATTTTGCCAGTTAATTTTAATAAGATAGTCTACTTACATTGAAACGGTGGAGTACGTCAACACGTTGATAAATGGGCACTGACGCTTACTGCCAGGTACACATGTCTATTTGGATTTAAACTATCACATTTAGATATATAGTTACACTCATCGGCCATTTCTGATCAAATCGGGTTTCATTCCATCTGCCACACTGGATTGGCAAATAGGGACAAGATGTTCTGAACAAGATATGGACACTGGTAGTAAAGTGTGTAAAAATGTGTCCATGCAGTGCAATGTCATCTTTATACCAGTTATAACAACATTATCTTGTTTTTATATATTTTTTATCTTCATGTACTTTTTTTGTACCACTGTTAATAGTTTGTGTTTTTTTTAGAATATATGGTTTTGTTTATAATTTTGGCCAAACAGACGAAGCATATGCCCTGAAGTTTATCGCTCGTGGACCCAGTACGATCCTTTGTTACGACGATTGTGGACTTTGGACATAGACGACATTGCATGCGGAGACGCCAGGAAAAGATTAAGTCATCAATAATGCCCGGTATTACATTTCCACAAGCCAACGTCGGCCACCTAGCGGCACGAGCAGTTGTTTCAGCTGATTGTGGACATGTTTATCGGCCAAATGTGTATGTCACAGTGACATTGACAACTTGACAGCTGTCACTGTATTAAGAAACCGAATTCAATGTGTGCGCAGTTGTGTTTCTTGGTCTTCTTGGTAGGAACAAAAGACAAAAAAATCCTACCTCCGGACTTATGTTTTCAAATTTTAAAAAATACCTTTAAAGTCCTACCTCCCTCATCACATTCAAGACAAATGTGCCCGAGAAATCTTTTTATGGAACCTTCCACTAGTCAACAAGATGTATGATATATGATATTCAATATTGAATACATTCGATATCGTCCTTAGTTTCTAATTTCATATATGCATGTATTTCATGTGCTAGCGGATGTATACGTGTCACGCTTTTTATAGAATGCATGACCTCGTGGAGAGAGCGTGTTGTCTTTGGTTCAAGGGCATAGCAACGTGTACAACTCCCTGGAACCACGAGGATGATATTGGGTCGCTACAGCTACAGAATTCGTATCAAGTGGCGTCATGGAAATTATTATATTGTTTAAACGTTTTGTATTTGTAAAATACGAATGTAGTTCATAAAACATTTTGTATTAATTCTTTCCAGTTATTACTTTGAATTTATATGTCTTTTATTTATATAGACGTGATATATCTATAACACAAGCTCTCGCTACTCTCTGCATTCCTGTGTATAATGGTTCTCAGTAAACAATGCTTGACATGTCGTGATCGTCAGCTCAGATGGAACGGGGGATCAGGTTCTGCGACCTTGTCATCGTACTGATGGCCTGGATTGGTGTTCATTCTCTCAGTCACTGGTTTGGCTGATTAAGATTAGATTATTTACAGGCCAGAAAAGAACCGGAATCTTGCTGACAGCGACGTGAACAACATTCACCCGTTCGCCTTTTGAAATTTCACATAAAAATATCAACCCATGAAGATCCGGGTTAGAATAGGTCATGGGAGACGACTAACGGGATCGGGTGGTAAGGCTCGTTGACTTGGTTGATGCATGTCATCGTATCATAATTGTGTGGATCGATTCAATATCAATCATTGGATTGTCTGGTCCACTCTCGATTATTTGCAGACCGCGGTCATGTAGCAGGAAAAGCGCGGCGTTAAACAAACAAACAACAAACAAACAAAGATCAAATTTCTGTGACTGACCGGGATACGTTTGTATTGATTAATGGGCGTCCTGTGGTAATCACCTCTTACTAACCACATCCATCGCCTTCATTTCCTCGTCAAACTCAAAACGAGTCTTAAATGTACAACGAAATCTACTTTAGATGAGCAAGTCGCGCTTGACGTGGCGGCGTTTTAAGGACAAGGTGCATCAAGTGGTTCTATTTTGACACTGTTTGTCCTGACCGCATATACCATGTCTGTTAAAACTACAATCATACGTCATACGTCATTTGAAAATGGTCTGTTAACAGTTTGAACCCAAGTACTGTAAACTACGTTTATAACGAACTGACCGATATAGCGAACTTATTATTTAGTCCCAGCCATTTGTTGTATATATGCTTATAACGAACTACGGTTTTGCGAACTAAAATAAGTGGTCCCTTTGTTCGTTATAACCGTAGTTTACTGTATAGATTTCTTTTTGAAAAAATTATTTATCCTCGTTTAATCGGGATTCCGTGGAACTCCCATTCTACTTGTTTGGGACATTTATGAATTAATGGTTTAAAGTTATTTTTGTTTTGTATCTGTGATGAGGATAAGCATCATCTCCGCGGCCATAATTATTTTCAAAAGTATGACTGCATAATCATTTCCCAAAAGAGGTGCAATAAAAATAGAATATATGTCAAAACCATCACCTGTCCAACTTATCGTGAGTGACTCTGCTGCTGTCAACATCCCAGCACTATCACGGTGCCATGTAAATAATCGAGTCTGGACCAGGCAAACCAGTGGATGACAGCATGAGCAACGATCTGGTCACGTCATCCGCCAGTCCACAATGTCCTCCCAATCCTCATGTTCTGTAAACAAGGATGGGGTACGAATTCTATAATACGACTGCAGTTATTGATAATTGAAACAATTAATATAATACCATTTTATACTTTTACGGTTAAATTCTAGACAATGTTTACATACATACTCCTACACGTGAAAATCACGAATTGATTGAATGAATGTTGCTTTGCGCCACAACAATATTACTTCGTAGGTTATAAAAAGAGAATTTGTTTATCAAACAATCATTGATTAAGAAACGACACATGCCCTCAGTTTGTTCGACAACATATTCAGCCACGTCAGACATTTTAACCAACCAATCCCCCTAAACACGACTCGAAACAACCGAGGTGCTGGAGGCGACCGTTCTCGCCGTACCCCCAAGGCGTGCGTAAATCACAACTCAGATGTCCTCACAGACAGGTGCAGAATTTACTTCCGGGTTGGGTATGTTACAAGATAAGACTCTCTGGCTTTCTGTTACCACGTGACCGCGAGGTCAGCCATCAATCACCATGAAAGAGGAACAAATCATGTGATCAGCAATGTTATCACCGTTGACACATTAAATGTTAACGGGCCTAACTACATGCGGTAGCAAGGTGGTTATCTTGACGCGTGTCTTTTACCTGTTTGGCACAGTATATGGACTGATAGTGTGTACTGATTGATAACGGTAGGTGACATACGGCTCATAATATGTACACAATACATGGGGGGACATGAGTATGTGGGGGATCAAACTGTTTATCGTATTTATGAAATATTAAGCATATGCTTCATGTTACGAATCGATATTCAACGGATATTCACATAATTTCCATTCAGATTGATAACTGTGATTTACATGCAAAGGCATAAATATTAATCAAATCTTGTTTCCGCTGGAAAACAATCTGTTATCTATTACCTGATGTTAAATTTACATTACTATGTCACAAGCATCGTATTTTCCTCTTTTAAAATGGAACGTTTATGTCCCAACTGTTAACATTGTTAGAAATGACAATCAATTGATTTGAGGGTCGTTTACCCACAAGGAATACAGATAACACCAATGAATGCTTAAAATGTTGAATTGTCACTTTGAATGAAAACAGACGCCTCGAAGTAACGCCCAGATTTCAAAATAATCGATACATGTCGTTAGACGTAACGTGAATATTACTTCTCATATAGCAACGTCTGGCCAAGACTATGAACCTACATTAGGACGAACGAATAGCTTCCGGGTTGAGTATTATACGGGCCCCAGAGGAAATACCCGCTTTACACCCGTAACCTTGTCAGTTACAGTCTGACACTGAGTCGAGCCGGGTGGATGGTTATAGTCTACGCGATATGGATAGTATGGATTATGTAAGTCAGTTTCAGTATATTTTATTTCTTAACGATCACGGCTTTCATATTGTCGTTGTTTTGATTTGGGTTTTATTCTATCTGCAGGTGTGTCCCAGACGCAAATACGTGTCCTGTGTCTGTTTCTTTGTTTCTGCTTAAAAGAAGGTTTTGTGTTATTGGTTAAAATGGCAAACTGGTGGCTGACTTTCAATGGTCGGCGAATTTGGGTTTCTATATCATGTAATCAGTCTAGCTGGATGTTGTACTTTGACATAGTGTGGATATGGTCATTGTTATATGACATGCTGTAATGATAGTGTCAATGTTGGTTCAATATCTATTTTCACACTGTCATAATATTTGATATAAGTCATTACTATCGGTTCAATATTTAACTACAAGTGATATAATGTATGACATAATCTTATAAATATTGCTTTAATATTTTACATCTAATTATAAATTATTATGATTATTTATTTTGTTGGTATTGTGTATTAGTTTCAGCAACAATATATCAATTATGGGCTACTGTAAAAGCCTTATAGCGCTCGAGCATTGCAAATGATAATGCATAGGAATGTGTCAGATTTGTAAGTTTAAAAAAAGCGCATGATAGGTCGTAGCTCTCATTCTAGCTCCCCACAACAACGAAAACCGGGCGTTTATGTTTCAACTCACACAATGAAGGCAATCTACGCGATACATCCGAAACCATAATACGTAAAGGGTATCTCGGTGGCTGAACACATAGAGATAACTTTTTACACTAGCCGAACAATCAGACTGGAAAGAAAAGAAAGAAGGTTGACGACACACGAAGAACGTGCTTGTTTGTCCCGCTGTAAAGCGAAATCGTGGCGTCACTTGGTCACATACGACCGTATATCACGTTACTCAGTGACAAGACAACCGCCGAGTGTCGTTTTAAGAACACGCACATCTTATCACACGCACATATATATATATATATATATATATATATATATATATATATATATATATATATATATAAAATACTTTTTCTACCCCGGATCTTCACGGGTCGCGGTGTCATGTGACTAGTTCACGTAAAAACAAATTTCCAACGCGGATACAAGTATGCACATATAGTTCAGGCATTAATTGTAATCTGAAAATACAATTTTACAAGCTAATGTAGCACTTTTTCAAACATGAATATTATAACCTGAATACTAGTATATCGCGAAATCTGTAGTAAATTGGTTTGTTTGTTTGTTGTTAAACACCTCACTCAGCAATAGTCAAGCTATATGACGGCGATCTGTTAATAATCGAGCCAATCCAGCGATTGATGTAATAAGCTCACCAGCATAATAGCGCTTGTTTTCTTCTTAGGCAATTGGGATAAAGTGACATGCATCAAGTCAGCGAGCTTGAGAACCCGATCCCTTCAAGGGTCCTGAGGGGCGATCGGGTAGCCTAGTGGTTAAAGCGTTCGCTCGTTACGCCGAAAACCCGGGTTCGATTCCCGACATGGGTACAATGTGTGAAGCCCGTTTCTGGTGTCCCCCGCCTTGATATTGTTGGAATATTGCTAAAAGCGGCGTAAAACCATACTCACTCACTCATACCAAGGGTCCTGTAGTATATAGTGTTATTTATAAGCATGTGCAGATCGAATGTGGGGATTTTTTATTTACGCCCGTTAGCAAACTGCACTTTATATAAAAAAACATTCATTATACGATATATGATTGTAATAACAGAGGTTATATAAAATGTAAATTGCTAACTGAAGAAGTGCACGTGTACGAAAGCCTATTGGGGTCAAAATTGAAATAAGGAAAAGACACGAAAAGAAATTATTTGCGTAATAACGAATCTTTTTCCGTTATAGCGAATTTATTTTCGTAATAAGGAATCTTTCTTCCGTAATAACGAATCTTTTTTCCGTTATAACGAATTTCTTTTCGTGTCTTTTCAATATTTAAATTTTGACCCCAATAGGCTTTTGTACACGTGTTCACGTAAGACGATGACGTTACCTGGTACAGTCGGTCGACGGGAACGTTCTATTTCCAAAATCGCCTCAAACTTTTTCCACTGACTGAACTAATCGCATTTGCTCATAGTTTCACAAAAGTCAAAGTTAATGACATCGTAAACATTACTTTCCGAATATTTCAGAAATTAGACTGGAAAATGAGGGTAACTATTCGGTGGCCTGTGTACAATATAGTTGTGATAAATGTCGCAGTTGAGCGAACACCGCCCATGTCTTTAAAGGGAGACTATGATGTAAGGTCCGGTCTCCATTTCAGTCTAGGTCTATACGCTGTAATATACACTCTTAAAAAAAACGCACGGGATCATAGTATATATGTTAATACAAAGTATTAGAATAAACATAAGTGTTGACGACAAACATTTTATGCAAGAGCGTTTATGTCTGTGAACTTTAACACCAAAACACACCCTATAGTTTGCACGTGCCTCACGCAGTGGCCCCACTCACGTGCGTAGTTTTGTCATTTCAGCGTTCGACACTTTCAAAGTCGGTCTACTAATCCCTGTGAACCATTATTTCCATCGATCGTATTGATTCTACTTATCACACAGTTTACTTGATTTCATTCCCTGGTTGTGTATGAACTAGCGATGTGGTATCTGCCTACGGGCTATTAGCGTTTAGTGGCCAATACGTTCAGTGTTCCACAGTCTGTGATTAGCAGACTATCTAACAGGTACCAAAAAAACCAAAATGTTTACGATAGACCGTGTTCAATGCATTAATTATTACAAACATGTATGATCAGAAACCAATTTTGGCTTGTGTGAAAAAAAGCTTAACTGTCTGTCTGTCTGGAAGCATGTCTGTAAATTGTGTCATGCATGACATGAAACATTGTCACTGTGTAATTAAGGTCATCATTGATTGTTAGATTGATCTACAAATTTAGATTAGAGTAAGCAGACTGAAAATGTGGTTTGTTAACGACTTGAACCAAATTGCCAGGACTGCCCATTTGCTCGGGCCTTGTCCCCCCTTAAATGTAGAGCGCTGTCGACTTCGGCTATTTCAAAAATGGTTATCTCGAATGACCGGTGGTGTGAACAATTCTCTTTTTCTCGAAATCGATTGAAATCTACAATATTGTGAAGTAATCTTTTAAACAAATAATTATTTATACTTCCACATGTTATATGTTTTGAAACAGTATGCGGTCGTTTTGGTCATACAGTGAGTAGTGTCCCTCTACTGATTTTCGTTTACGTTGGGAGTGCAAGCAAATAGCTCATCATTTCTCATGCAAGGTATCAGTGTAGGTTTACCTCGTGTCTCGGCCCGTGAAGATCCGGGGTAGAATAGGTCTTCAGCAACCCATGCTTGCCGTAAAAGGAGACGATGCTTGTCGTAAGAGGCGATTAACGGGATCGGGTGGTCAGTTTCGCTGACTTGATTGAGGCATGTCCATCGATCCCAATTGCGTGGATCGATGCTCATGTTGTCAATCACTGGATTGTCTGGTCCAGACTCGATTATTAACAGATCGCCGTCATATAGCTGGAATATTGTTGAGTGCGGCGTTAAACAACAAACAAACAAACAAACCATGTGTCTCTTTCTTGGTATTTTTTAGTTTATTAGGACACATGTACCTTAAGTTTAAGGCAATAAGTTTGAACCACGTGAACTCATATTTATACAAATATTTCCATCTTTTATAAATATCGCCTAAAGCTGTAGCCAGTAACGCACATTTATCATAGTTGTCGATTCACAACTGCACGATGTTGATTGGCCTAGTCAATGTCATATACACGTTACAGTCAATGTGTAAAATTACTGAAATCTTCACTTAGGCAATTTACAAAAAGCCATAATATTTCAGCCATTTTACAATTATATTTTGCATTTATTATATTATGATAACGAATTCCAAACAATGTCATGCTGTCCTTTCTCGGCTAACAACTAGTAGCACATTCTTTCTCCATGAAATTTATGACATTATAGGTCACTTCTCGAGCCTGAGAATGTAAGATGTAGCCATGCTTACCTAGCTTTGACATGTTTAATTGTTTGTAATTAACTTTATAAAGCGACTTTAGAGACCTCTGAATAGTCTTATGAGCAACACGTGTGTCCACGGGGGAGTAGTCAATTTCATTGGCATGCATCATGACGCATAACATACGTACACCCTCTCTACCTGTAAATAAAAGCGGCAAAATCCTTTCCATATTCATTAGAAATATCTGCCAAAAGCAGAGTCGATTGTACGATTCCGACTATATCATAAGCATGTGTTTATGTATCACTATCAAACAGTGATGATACCGGGTGTTCGCGAAAAGCTGAGCGTATCCTGTCCCATCAGTGGTGCCTATCACAAACACATTACAAGACAGGGCAATTGTTCACCTAAATAACAAGGGAACATATGGTACAAGTCAAAATAGGGAATTGCATCGGATAACAATTTTGTCACTGATGCGTCCATTTTGCAAATGTCCTTCCCTTGTTTACCATAAAACTTTTTGAAAGTTTTACTAAATCCTTGAATGTTGTAACCTTGATCCAACACTTTCTGAGCAAGAGTCGTATGACGCTCTTTGAAATCTTTGTTGAAAGAGCATGCTCGATTGTGTCTCAAACGTTATGAAATGTAGACACCAAAGGCTAGAGCTGCTGGAATATTGCTCGACATGAAGGGAAAGTTGACGTTTGGAAAGTTGAAGTCATGCCTCCTGTCATTCAGCCACGTGGGGAGTGTTTTATCACTCTGAATCTTGATGCACAGATCTAAATATGAAACCGATGAGGCGGTCTCACTGGTCTCCTTTATTACTTGTTCAGGTGGTTAAATAAATGGAAGGGAATTGGCTATTTGATGGTTATTGAACAAACCAAATATGTTGGCCCAAATTCTGTGCACCGCCTACTTGTCTCAAACGCGTTCGTTCAGCTTATCGTGGATTGCCAGTAATCAGACAGTAGATCACCGTGACAGACACACCGACATCTGTCTTGCCCTCATCACCGCTGGTTCATTTCCCATCTGATTGCTGAAGACGTGGAAACATGAGTTGAGGGATATAGTTGAGCTGTTTTGCGTACGGCTATCAACGAATCACGCTTCCTATAATTGAAATGGGTAATAAGATACTGAATGCGTTTACTGCACGGCGGGCATCAGCCGCATGTCATGGAACAAAATTCACAGCTTCTCATTTTGAATGATAATAATAGCACTAATACAATACCTATGTACATAAACATCATCATCATCATCCTATGACATATATCTAGTCATGTGTTTTATCCTAATTCATAGCATTACTTCTTGCCATACACTGAACACATAATATTATCAACAGATTTGCTCGATGATAACATATTTAGATAATTATACTTTTATCAACGAATTAACATATTACAATGTAGAGAGGGGAATCTGTGAAACGGTGTGACAGAGCGAGACACAGATTGAATCAAATTGTTTTCCCCACTGTACTTTACCAGATACTAGGCATGTTCTTGTCTTATGAACTTCGTTCTCTTGTAAAAAATATCAATAATATGGATTTAACATATTTCTTTTAACAGAGTTATCTAGCCATGTTTCAAACGCAGGGTAGGTAGCTCTTGCTTTTCGGCTGTGTAGAGTTGCGTCCCTTGGGCACGCCAGAAACCTATGATTGTGGGTTCGAATCCCGGTTCACCCCGATTATGTTTCTAATGTTTACGAAGTGGTAAACGTCTGAGACCTGCATCACTTCGGGCTTTCCTCCCACATTCAGCTGCCACGCCGTGATATAACTGGAATACTGTTAAAAGCGACGTTAAACCCAACTCACTCACTCACTCTTGCTTTTTGAGTGACAGAGAAGAGGAACAGGGAACGATAAAGACACGCGAATCATTATCCGTGTTCCCTGTGCGGGAAACTTTTACCACCAGGAAGTTGGTTCATAATTAATTTTCCCATAAATAATTCATTTTGTGTAAAAAGATCTACTATGTCTCACAGTGACAGTGACCAATCAGAGAGCAGATCGACTAACCCCACATGACCCCGTATATCATCAGTGAAAATCCAAGATGGTTGTCACATATTTCACATGAAAACTCTGGTAAAGAAATTCGTTATTCGACACTGTTTTGTGTCTTTATATCGTTAATAATGATGTGCAAAGACATAAATTTTTAACGTAACCACGTCCCTGACTTTATGAATAAGACTTATAGAAAAAGACGGAGGTCAGTGATTTACAAATATCAACGTCATAGAACATACTATAGGATGACGTCACAAACAAGAAACCTGACGCCAATGACTTCACATAGCAATAGATAGCAGCCCGTCGTAAGGGAAAAGAGGACTGCTATCAATATAGTGAACTGTAGATTCCTGAAAACATTACATTTTATGATAATTCTACCCATTTTAGCTATAATACCTTTTTAAACGTTCACATTTAGTGCATTCTATATTCCAATGTTAACGTTTATATTTACATTAAAGCGTTGTATCGGAAACATTTGTACTGGTCCTGTCATTTATAGTGAGTGAGTATGGTTTTACGCCGCTTTTAGCAATATTCCAGCAATATCACGAGGGGTGGGTGGGGGCACCAGAAATGGG
This sequence comes from Haliotis rufescens, assembly GCF_023055435.1. Taxonomy (NCBI): domain Eukaryota; kingdom Metazoa; phylum Mollusca; class Gastropoda; order Lepetellida; family Haliotidae; genus Haliotis; species Haliotis rufescens. The sequence continues at coordinate 1,401,621 of NW_025963879.1, forward strand.
CTTCACACATTGTACCCAGGTCGGGAATCGAACCCGGGTCTTCGGCGTGACGAGCGAACGCTTTAACCACTAGGCTACGCGACCGCCCCCTGTCATTCATACCGGCTGTAATTGTCAAGTTTTCATTTTAACATGACATGTGCGATAAAGATGCCAAACAGTGTAAACGTTTCGGCATTATAAATTTGGCTCACGCCCAACATTTTTCTGCTAACCTAATATGTCACCGTACACGGCAACTAAAGACACCATACCAAGCCATGTCACACAGTATGTTACCAATATGTAAGCAACACGCATGTGTCGTGGGTCTTGGCGGAATATAGCGCTGAGATGCCCCTTCAGACCACCAACTGCACGAGAATTTGAAATAACAAACGCATATCTAGTGTTTAAAGGATGTCATCGAGTGATACCCAAAGGCTGGTAGACCTAATTAACACGTGACCCTAAACACGTCAAAATGTCACCAGTGAAGTGATCAACGCTAAAATTAGCACGATAATGAAGGCCTCATTTTGGGATCACCGCTTGGAGGCATGTAGGCACATCTCCACGACGTATCCTAAGGGAAGGATGCTAGCTCGAGGTTGAGCCTCAACTTAAACGTTATCATCGCATCGTTTGTTGTTTTACGCCGCTCTCAGCAATATTACAGCTATGGGCGGTCTGTAAATAATCGAGGCTGGACCAGTTAATCCAGTGATTGACATCATGAGCATCGATACACACAGTTGGGATACGATGATATGCATCAACCAAGTCAGCGAGCCTGACCACCCGATCCCGTTGGTCGCCTCTTACGACAAGCATAGTCGCCTTTTATGGCAAGCATGGGTTGCTGAAGACCTATTCTACCCCGGAATCTTCACGGGTCACTTAAACGTTATGACAGCACTGCTTAGCAATCCCTTAAACTGTTTGTTTTGTTCTCTCTTTATTGTTGTTTTATGCCGCACTCAGCATTGTTCCTGCTGAATGGCAGCGGCCCGTAAATAATCGAATCTGGACCGGACAAACCAGTGATTGATATTATGTGCATCGTCTCACGCCGCCAGGGTACGATGACACACACAGTTGGCCAAGTCACCGAGCCTGACCACCCGAGGCATTAAGTCGCCTGTTGCAAGCATAGGTTACGGAGGACTATTCTGACCCGGAATCCCTTGGATGTTCACTGGCAAGAGTTCAATTTGTACATTTTTTTAAACCTAGACCTTCAAACATTTTTTATCTATTACCATACATTCACACATAATTTATCTTCAGCGAAACATCGTTAACGCCAAGTCGAATACATGTCGAGATAACCGTATTTCGAGAAAAGTGGAGTGCGGATGTTCGACATTAATCGGGTGACAAAAGCATTAAACGATTTTTCGAGATGACGGAGTTCGATTCAACGGGGTTTCGCAATATCGATCCATAACAATGTCTATTAATAGCACTCATGACAGTGTGCACGTGTCATACGATTAGTCGGCTAATTATGCACGAGGTGTTTTGAGGAATGTGTTTATCAATCATTAAACAACTCACGTTGATGGATTGATGTTGGGACCAGCCGACCAGCAATGTCATGAATGTAAACAAATTGCTATATGCCCTGATTGGCGTGTCGCCCGTTGATTTTTCAGGATTCAGCGGGGTCGGCAGACGACAGCATGGCCTCCTGTGACCAACTGCACGTTAAAATACACAACTTTGGAATATACAAGAAAAATGGCAAACGGGCAATCTTACAGGTGAGAATATGAGAATACGTTTTCTTTATTCCTCCATATATGCAGCCGTAGAAAGAAAGTATGCACTTGAAAATTGGATTTGACAGAAAAATTATAAATGTCATCAAAACGTTACGAGGCTGAGAACAGGAACCATAAAACTGCGAATGTTAACACAACTCTGATACCTCTATCAAATAACATGTTTGTTTAATATTAGCCACCATCAAACATGGCTGTATACTTTCTTATGCCTGGCAGTATATGTTGTTGTTACTGAGCGTCATCCGTGACGTCATTTCGCTTGGCATGAAATAACGTTTACGTTTACATTTCCTGTGAAACACGAGCGCCATGAGCAGGCAAGTTAACATAATATTCTTGTTTCTTGTGAAACTGACTGTAGGGAGGAGTTTTATTATTATTTCTTTAATATGTGACTTGCACGTCATGTTCATGAAAACAATATTTGACAAGTTATAGTTGGACGAGTGAGTAAGATTTTATGCCACATGTTAAAAATGCTGCAGCAATATGGCGTGACACAACCACGCGGAGCTCAAACTGGACATTCAGCATAAAAGCGTGAACGCTTCAACCACTGCGCTTATCTACTACCAAACTGAAGGCAAATAACCAAGAGAGCCAAACCTTTAGATGATATTTATTCAGTACACCCAACTATATTGCTCTTTTTATTCCAATGACAATGCGTAAACAAGTGAAACTATCAGTAATTATTATTATTATTTAAAAACGTTGTCATTATACAATATGCTACTGAGTATTAAAGAATTCAAAATATGTCAGCCAACTGCCTGGCTACTCACAACAAGAGTCTGTCGGTTGACATTCGCAAAGAAATATAAACATGACCCAATGTCACTCGTATCCATTGTGTCCCGCGCTTGACAACCTGTTCCATATGCTTGTTGCCGCCATGTAGTTAATATGGGTGAGTGCGGCGTTCAACAACAAATAAAACCATGTGCTTATTACTAATTAGGCGAATCAAGATGGAATTGCTCGTCAGGTAACCGGCCATGGTTTAAAGGTATTGCTGTAGTGATCCATAAATGAATACGCCACGCACGCGCACAAAACATCATCGTGATCCAGGTCCAAGGGTGGATTCTGCATGTTTAAAAGGGAGGTGTCCAAAATATCAAACTCCTCTCGCAGTGGGGGTGGGATGGAATTGTCTACAACATACTACATTATTTTGGTTTTAAAAAGGGTAGGCTCCGGACCTAGGACCCCCTCCCCTGGTCTGTTTTACAGATCCTGATACAAATATATATCAAATACAGCCCATGCAAGTCTATAATGTTTGGCAAGTCTAGATTACTGCAGTATCTGAAAATGAAGAGAGTCACTGGGCTCCCTTATATTACTAGACTAAGTATATTTTTATTAAGATAACTGAACTGTTTTTTTCTGTACGATATGTTCATTTCAGAGACGAAATGTTAGTCTACCCCTGCCCCCCACGATGTCCGTTACCTATGTGCGTGACATATCATGTTCTGTGAGCCGCGGGTGTATTGTAAGCTTTGACTGTTGTGATATGTTTACCATACGTGATTGACGCAGCTCTCACTGCAAAGCCCCCGCTACCGGAGTTGTTGTGTGAGAGAGTCCTGACCCACGTGACTTGTTGTCCAGGAGTGAGAGTCTGTCCAGCTTGGTGCACACCAACCCACGTCCTACCTGTGTTCATGTTTCCCCTGGGTATCTGAGTCGCCTAGTAGACTTTACATCTCAGAAGGTTAGCTCACACGTGTTCATAGGCTTTGTTTGGGGACGGGGGTACGATGACATGCATCAACCAACTCTGCGAGCCTGACCACCCGATCCCGTTAGTCACCTCTTACGACAAGTATAGTCGCCTTTAAAGGCAAGCATGGGTTGCTGAAGACCTATTCTACCCCGGATCTTCCCGGAAATCATGAGATACATATCACATCAGCTTATTAATGAAGACGTTTAATCATAGTCTGTTACAACGTACACACGAGACACACACGTACACACGCACACGCACACACACACACACACACACACACACACACACGTGTCGACGTATCGATGCTCATGATTTTAATCACTGGGTTGTCAAGCAGAGGCGCCTTTTACAGCAAGCATGGGTCGTGGTCATAGGCATTTTGTCAGAATATATTCCATAAATGTACAATATTCCAGCTTGGTTTGTCGGATGTGTCCTTGGAAAGGTTTCTTCAGTTGTTACCAAACCGGTTACCTCTACCATCATTGATGTCAATGACTGGCTTAGTCTAAATTTACTCTGTTAATGTAAGCGGTTAAAACATTGTTCATTTGGGTAACCGCTTGCTAATTAGAGGGCACAAGATCACAACATACCGGACACATGTGTAAAGACAGTGATATACTACAGGGAGATAAGCAGAAAGTGGTCACTGAAACGCCCAACTACTGGCTCCAATCAGATGTGCTTGCTAGCGTTACACAAAGATCTGAGGACATCCCAATACAGGTCACGTCAGAACGATCTTTCCCGATCTTTGACCGACCAATGAAATGACTAACAAGAAGGTGACATTAGCCAATAAAAAGCAGATTTCCTCGAGCTTTAAACTGGCGACTTCCATTCTAGACTACGCTTTGAAAAATATCGATACAAAATTTGAAAACCGAACAAAAGAACATTCTTGAATGTCTAAAAGATGTCTAAAAGATTGTATGGCAGTACTTCCAACTTCCGTTTTGTTTCAAGTGTTTATCCCATTTGAGCGAGAAATTGACGATATTTTTTACATAATCAGGTCGTAAATAGCCCGTAACTGTTGTTCGAATACCCCGTATTAACCATTTCGAGGTTGCATGATTAAAAAACACATTCTAACTGTCACTTTCCCGACCTGGTAAATAAAGGCGACAAAACCCTTTCCATGTTCAATAGAGTCGATTGTGTGATGGCGACTATATCACGAGCATGTGTTTATGAATCACTATCAAATAGTGAAGACACCAGGTGTTCCCGAAAAGATGAGCGTATCCTGACCCATCGGTGGAACCCGTCACAAACACATGCAAAGGGAAGTCAATTGTCACTTGCAAAAATCACTGGAACATATGGTACAAGTCAAAATAGGGAATTGCATCGGACATCTTTTTGTCACTGATGCAGCAAATTTGAAAATTTCCTCCACATAAGAGATGCTCTGATGAAGGGTCGTTCTCACGTGACCCATGATGGGATGTCCCCAGACTTTTGTTTAGCGGACGAGGAAGATTATTTTGGCCGAACAATACTGTCTCCCTCTTATAAAACCCAAATTGTACGCTGTGAGGTATTGTCCGGACGGACACTCTGTCACCACTAACACTCAGACATGTTCTTACGTCACAGCGCCTCGGATCGGCGAGCCTAGGTCATAGGTCACGCGGGTAACGCCTTTCAGTATGCATAATGAATACATACCATGGGATAAATTGTCACTGATATGTGATAGTAGGATATCCATACGATTTCAGCTGCACAATACTTCTACACTCGTGACCATCGGATAATGATATGTAAAACAAATGTGTTTAAACATAATGTTATCTCATTTTCAAACGCCAAGGTATAACGAGGGACTTGTTTTGCTTACACTTTCTGCATAATTTATAAATAATATGCATAATTTATTAAATTAGCAAAACTTCTGGTTAGGTTATCGAATGAGAACTAGACTTTGTTCACGACGACACTTGCATTCACAGGACCATGACAACATCAAATGTATAGGTACCGTGTCGAAAGACAATTTATTTTAGAGGTTTGCATTTATATAATATTTGAAAATGAAAATGTTTTGATCACCCGAGCCGGTTTTGTCCTGAAGATGTAGATAAAGACAGCACAAGATATGGTAAACGATCATCTTGGGTCACAGACCTGCTCATGGTCAGATTTTCTCTTCAAGTTGCTAAAAACTCATCATTTTCAATCATTTAGCCATACCCATGTACTTACGGGTGGCACGGGTGGCCGGGTCGTCTAAGGCGCCACGATTCGCTGTACAGAGTTGACGTCCCTTGGGCACGCCAGAAACCTATGATTGTGGGTTCGAATCAAGGTTCGCCCCGATTATGTTTCTAGGTTTGTCAGCACCATACCCGTGCTCGTGGGTTTCACCGAAGTCGTCAACGTCTAAGACCTGCATCACTTCGGGCTTTCCTCCCACATTAAGCTGACACGCCGTGATACAACTGAAATACTGTTAAAAGCGGCGTTAAACCCAACTCACCCACCCACCACCATGTACTTACGCCGAAAGTCCAAAAAATGCGAATATTAGTTGTCAGTCCTTTGTACATTGCTAATAACATTACTATCAATGATTAATATTTTCCCGTAATTTTCAAATTTAACACAGGACCGTCTCCGTGGTCTAGTGGTAGAGCATCTGCCCGGGGAGCGGAAGGTCCGGGGTTCCATCACTTCGGGCTTTCCTCCCACATTAAGCTGACACGCCGTGATATAACTGAAATACTGTTAAAAGCGGCGTTAAACCCAACTCACCCACCCACCACCATGTACTTACGCCGAAAGTCCAAAAATACGAATATTAGTTGTCAGTCCTTTGTACATTGCTAATAACATTACTATCAATGATTAATATTTTCCCGTAATTTTCAAATTTAACACAGGACCGCCTCCGTGGTCTAGTGGTAGAGCATCTGCCCGGGGAGCGGAAGGTCCGGGGTTCCATCCCCGGCCGCGTCATACCGAAAGAAGTTAAAAGATGGTACTTGTTGTTTCCCTGTCTTGGGCTAGGAATGGAAGGGTCAAGGACTGGTCGGCTCGGAGTCAGTATACTGTGTCTGAGTGGGGTATTCGTGTTAAACTGCGGCGTGGTATCTCAGTGAGCCAGCACTATAAATCGCTACAAGCAGACACACACACACGTGCTTGCACGTCGCTATATAGTCTTTGACGAGATGTTAAACCCCATTTCACCTCCCCTCAAATTTAACACGAATCCTTCGCGCCTCACCCTAGCTTGTTCTTTTGTCACATGTATTACAAGAAATGGTTAGTTTGATTATCGATAAACCAGGGCGTCCTATAAGATCCTATATAGACGCATAGACGCAACTCCTGTTGATATATTTGATATCAAAAGACGCCCATATGAGGTTCTCTATTTGTTATCATTGCTTCATCCACAGCTAGACTTCCCAGGAGAAAGTATCTTCCTTATACAGAGAGGACATATCAAGAAGACCTACACCTTCGAACAGCTGCAACACTTCGACTCCGAGGTAAAGTAAACATACAGTGACAACATTACACCTGCATAATACGAGCACGCGCTCGTTTTCTTCCTACGCAATTGGGATACGATGACATGCATCAACCAAGTCGGTGAGCCTGACCACCCGATCCCGCTAGTCGCCTATTACGACAAGCATAGTCGCCTGTTACGGCAAGCATAGTCGCCTGTTACGACAAGCATAGTCGCCTGTTACGACAAGCATAGTCGCCTGTTACGGCAAGCATGGGTTGCTGAAGGCCTACCTATTCTAACCCGGATCTTCACGGGTACTTCGATCTTCACGGGAACGAGTTACTCGTTCATGCTACTCCACATTTCAGTATTCCCTAGCGACAGATATGTCTTACAGAATAGTTGTTATTGATTATTCCGCAACCCGCTACAAGAGAGAGAGAGAGAGAGAGAGAGAGTACTGGAAAATAAATGTTACGTAAACACGGGCATGCTATATTTGCAGGGTAACCTATATTAAGCTGAATGTTGACTGTCAGTGAGTCACGCCCTGAGTCATCTGAATCTGGGCGGTGGTGTAGCCAAGTGTGTCAAGCGTTCGCTCGTCACGCCGAAGCCCTGTGTTCGATTCCTCACATGGGATCAGTGCGTGAAAAACATTTCTGAAAATTGCTTGAATATTGCTAAAAGCGCCGTAAAAGCACACTCACTTAGTTACTTACTCATATGAAGCTATCAATCTTCGCTCTCTCTCTCTCTCACACACAGACACACAGACAGACACACACACACGCACGTGCACACACACACACACACACACACGTGCACACAGACACACACACTCACACAGTACACACACACACAGACAGACAGACACACACACACACACACACACACACACGCACACACACACACACACACACACACAGACACGCACACACGCACACACACACACACACACACACATGTGCAGACACACACACACACACACACACACACAGAGAGACACACACACACACACACACACACACACACACAGACACACACACACAGACACACACACACAGACACGCACACAACACACACACACACACACACAGACACACACAGACACACACACACACAGACACACACACAAACACACACACACACACACACACACACACACACAGACACACACACAAACACACACACACACACACACACACACACACACACACACACACACACACACACACATGCGTGCCGTAAGAGTGGTAAGACTCGCTGACCTGGTTGATGCATGTCATCGATTCCCAAATACAGAGATCGATGCTCATGATGTCAATCACTGGACTGTCTGGTCCAGACTCGACCATTTACAGACCACCATCATATAGCTGAAATATTGCTGAGTGCAGCGTTAAATAACAAACAAACAAATCATAGCGGTAGTAGGTCAAACAAGACGATCGATGTTTTGAACCGGGTGACGATTGAACATACATCACCTGTGCACCTGTCTGGCGGAAGCCTTGTATATTGTTGTTTTTGACCCTTTTCTTCAACAGGAAGGACTGCACATAGTTCTAAAGTTCAAGGACAATGAATTTGAATTTGATGCTGATAATGTCGAGGAGAAGTACACCTTATGTCGCCTCATCAGCCTCGTTCTCGACAAAGACGAAGACGAGGATGGTAAGTGAGTGCAGTGGTAGCTTATGTCGCACACATCAAACAAGTGAATATTCAAACGATCTCATTTCATACATAGATGTAGGTTAGTTGAGGTGAAATGGGGTTTAACGTAGTGCAAGGTTATTTCACTTATATAGCGTCGTGCATGCACGCCTGTGTGTCTGCCGTACTGATGCCGATTTATAGTGCTAGCCCACTGAGATACCATGCCGCAGTTTAACATGAATACCCTACTCAGACACAGTATACTGACCCCGAATCGACCAGTCCTTGCTTTGGGCCCTTAATGTCCAGCGCCAGACAGATTTATTATTCAATGCCTCAGGAACACCCTCGATTATCCAGGGAAATATAACGCTATTATAGCGTGATAAACCATCCTCGATTACCCAGTGTAATATATCTCTAGACCTAGACATACCATGATACGAATCGGACTGAAAATAAAGCTATGGTGACAAATGCGACAAGAATATTTAGCATAATAGAATAGAGACGGAATACACTTATTAATCGAGGATAGCTACTATAACTTGAATGAGTTAACTTTTGCTTTTGCGCCGCTTTCAACAATGTTTTGAGTTAAAGCACGGCATGCTAGTTTGTGGGAGGAAAGCCCGAAGTTCTACTTTTTCAAATATATGTATAAATTTGAACATTTTTTAGGGACTGGACATTTATTACAGGGGGTGGGCGGCATGAAAAAATGTACCCTAAAATGGGGGATTAGCAAAATATGATGCTGGTCTAAGACCAATCTACCCCCCAACCACCACCACCACCACCATCCCTTATAAATGAGCAGTCCTTGCGTAAAATGAAAATGATGTGTCTGATCAGAACCGTCACATTTCAGGGGCGACAACTCCGGGAATCAAAGATTCGGGACGGCGAGTATCGGTGTTGCCAACGCTGCCGATGTTGGCGGACAAGGTGATCAAGGAGGCGGTACTGGAGAAGAAGGGGAACACCACTATCACCACATGGAACAAGTCAGTCCAAATAACACAGTACTCATTTCATTACATCAAAAGCAATACTACAAAGCCAACCCGGACATTCGGACCTTGCAACCCGCGCTAGTTGTAAGAGGCTTCTGAATTGATGGGTATTCGGGCCTTGTGATTGTTTGTTTGTTGTTTAACGCAGCACTCAGCAATATTCCAGTTATATGACGGCGATCTGTAAATAATCGAGTCTGGACCAGACAATCCAGTGATTGACATCATCAGCATCGATCAACGCAATTGGGATACGATGACATGCATCAACCAAGTCAGCGAGCCTGACCACCCGAACCCGTTTGTCGCCTCTTACGACAAGCATAGTCGGCACTTATATATTTGTCGAAAGGGGCGACTAACGGGATCGGGTGGCCATCGAAACTCCAATTCTGATGCTCATGCTTTCAATCACTGGTTTGCCTTGTCCAGACTCGGTTATTTAGCAATCGTGATTTTCAGGAGTATTGTAACTTTTTTCATGTATGTTGAAAAGATGTTTTTCTTTTTCTAAAATAAAATAATGCAGTGCTTTGTTTTTAAGACACAACTAACCCTCAACCAAGAATAGTTTCTCAAGGTTAAAAATGGAAAACACTAACTCTACTATAATAAACCCTTCATTTGTAAAACTAATAGTCATTTGGAAACTCCTCTTTTTTCAAAAATATTTCCAACGATCCAAAAATCAAATTGTTTTGATGTACCATTAGACAGGTTCTTTTGAATCTATCCACAACAGCACGGTTAGCGAACAGCCATTTATGTAAGATTTAACAACTTTTGCTGCGAATTTTATTTTATTAACTAATGGACTGTTAAGTTTTCTTTTCCCCAAAGGCATCGCCATTCCCGAACTCATCAGTACACAATAGGACCCTTATATTCCAAGTACAGCGTGTTACTCACACTCAACAGCGGAACAGAGACTTCATACTACTCGTGGCTTCACAACCCTTTTCCACTCGTCACTTGAGATTTCCATTTTCTAATAGTTCTTACATTATTCTGAGAGTGAGAACCATGTTTTAATTCGCGAAGCATGCGGGGGCAGCTATTGATAACATACACAAAGAAGTCGTAACAAACCATTTCATACACGCTTCACGTGGGTAATCTTTAATAGACGTGTTGATATAGGTTAGAAGTATTTCGCTTCACGTCAAATCTCCTTGCGTCCTGTTATCTTCCAATCAGAGACGCTTCCTCCATGCTGTGTAATATCGGATAAATTTCCTGCTGGGATTACGCGGGATTGTGTGTAACCCTCTTTTCAAATCTCTTCCAGCTTTGCCTTGTAATAGGCGAATATTTCGCGTCATTTTGTAGTGGCCAGTGCCAAACAACCCACGGGTGTTTTATCTATGAGTTCTTAAACAAACAGTTTTTTCCGTTCTTATATTTATGGGGAGCAAGGAGACAGTATTTGAAAGATGGAAATTATGTTAGCTTCGTGATCTTGTAAAGCGTGACACCAGCAAGAGAAAGACTGACACTGAAATAGTTCGTTAACATGACGAGGTTTGGTCAGTGTCAGTGGCTCAATGGAGTGAGTGAGTGAGTTATGTTTAACGCCGCTTTTAACAGTATTCCAGTTACATCACGGCGTGTCAGCTTAATGTGAGAGGAAAGCCCGAAGTGATGCAGGTCTTAGATGTTTACCACTTCGGTGAAACCCACGAGCACGGGTATGGTGCTGACAAACCTAGAAACATAATCGGGGCGAACCTTGATTCGAACCCACAATCATAGGTTTCTGGCGTGCCCAAGGGACGTCAACTCTGCACAGCGAACTGCGACGCCTCAGACGACTGGGCCACCCGTGCCCCCAGTGGCTAAATGGAAATGGAAAATTTACAATTACGGAAATGATAATAATGTATCGGACGTTTTATGTAACCGACAACGGGATTTTTCTCCATCTAATGCTTTCAAGTTTTAAGCTTAGAGCACAGTGATGATAGTGGCAATACAGCACACACTATCAACTTGACGTATAACTCAAGAGACCCGACATGTTTATTACTTCTGTGTATCAGTGAAACCTGTGCACTGAGCAAAGAGTCCTATAACATAAGTGTCTAGCCTGAAGTGAGCTATTCAATTCTAGATAGCACAGAATCATAGCAACGTTAACGTGTCTCTTTGACGGGATGTCATTAATCATTCGACTTCTATTGTTATTCCCAGTTGCAATGTTGAAATACAGCTAAACAAACAAATCAGCGTCAATGCCGAGTTGTAGGACAGTTGGTGTTCCTCGTGCAACGGAAGATTCCACTTCAATTGAAAAGGGGACTGCGGTGGCGTGATAAACATGCACGTGGAGTTCATGCTCAACGTCGACACGAAAGGTGCTCTGTTCCTGTTCACATCAGTGTATTGATTGTAAAGAACTAGCTGTCTTCGACGGCTTGGTTGTTAATCATAGCTGTCTTTGTCGCATGGAAATTAATATCATCGGAATTAATAGGAAAAACGTGTTACATAAACTAGGCTAACCTCAGATCGAGATAGTCAATGTGGATCGACTGGTAACCACGTGTGTGACCTGGTTCTTTGCGTGTCATCGTATCATCTGGACCAGAATCAGTTACAAGACCCTGTGATGAGCCCTACTATGGCGCAAAACAACACTGATTCACTCACTCCGACTTTGTTTTATCTCCTGGGCCCTGTTCCACAAAGCGATCGCAGCGCTAAGATGATTGTAAGTCCCATACTTTAACATAGACTTACGACAGTCGTCGCGCTACGGTCTCTTTGTGGAACGGGGCCTTGGCCGTGTTAGTCATAGTACTATAATCACAACTACTTTTGATATAACTTGTCTCCCTCATTACACAAATACTTCACTTAAAGAAAAATATATCATGAAAACATATGATCTATTCATTTATTACTGGGGGCACGGGTGGCCCAGTCGTCCAAGGCACCGCAATTCGCTGTGCAGAGTTGTGTCCCTTGGGCACGCCAGAAACCTATGATTGAAGGTTCGAATCGCCGTTCGCCCCGATTATGTTTCTAGGTTTGTCAGCACCATACCCGTGCTCATGGGTTTCACTGAAGTGGTCAACGTCTAAGACCTGCATCACTTCGGGCTTTCCTACCACATTAAGCTGACACGCTGCGATATAACTGGAATACTGTTAAAAGCGGCGTTAAACATGACTCACTCACCCACTCACTCATTTATTACTCCAGGAATAATACTTTATATCGACATAATTATAATCTTCGGTGTACTTGTATAGAAGGTTTCGATATCAGACAAAAAAAGAAGTCTGTCAAAGCCTTTTAACCTGGAATGTATACCTCTCAACGTGATATTTCTTTCTGCCTAAAGATACCCTAAAATTAGATATATCGATTAATGTACGAGTCTTGTCTTAATTACAGTCCTCTGAAGTGATGTCAGAATGAACTCCGGACTGTGTGTCTTAAGTGAAGGTAAAGGCGAGTTTCAGGTGTATTTAACAGGTTCCAATGACCGAAGGTAAAGGCGAGTTCCGGGTGTATTTAACAGGTGAAGGTGAAGGCGAGTTTCAGGTGTATTTAACAGGTTCAAATGACTGAAGGTAAAGACGAGTTGCAGGTGTATTTAACAGGTTCCAATGACCGACGGTAAAGGCGAGTTTCAGGTGTATTTAACAGGTGAAGATAAAGGCGAGTTTCAGGTGTATTCAACAGATTCCAATGACTGAAGGTAAAGGCGAGTTCCAGGTGTATTTAACAGGTTCCATTGACTGAAGGTAAAGGCGAGTTCCAGGTGTATTTAACAGGTTCAAATGACTGAAGGTAAAGACGAGTTGCAGGTGTATTTAACAGGTTCCAATGACCGACGGTAAAGGCGAGTTTCAGGTGTATTTAACAGATTCCAGTGACTGAAGGTAAAGGCGAGTTTCAGGTGTATTTAACAGATTTCAATGATTGTGTTGCAGGAGACGGCTGAGGATCACCCCAGGGGAGTTTTCCTATTATAAGCCTGGCACGGAGGTGAGGACACAGGGGGTGCGGGATTGTGGGGGCGGGCTTCAGTTGGGTGATTAATCACACACGGATTATGTACCGTGGTGATGCATGGAGTGAAGATGTGCTCATCTGACATCGGACAAAACGAAATAGACGTTGTCGAGAAAACAATCAAATATATAAGTAAATTGAAATGAAAGCATATGAGAAACACAATTTCGATATATGAGTCCCGAGAAGAATGTTTACACAGAACAAACTTTGATGTCTAAAGGTAAATGTTGTTTAAAGCTGTAGTGCAAAAGTCACTACGGGCTAGGTATTTTCTTGAAATAAGGAAAAAATAAATTGTCCCTGAAAATGCTTGAAGAAAATTAATTACGCTCCTGCCTGTTGAAGTGAATACACAATACTTGCCACAAAAATACTTTGTTCCAAGATGTTTTTAAAGACATATTTATGTTCCTAGTTTTAATTAAAGAAACATCTGGTTTTGCAGCTTGCAACTGAAAACATACCCAGTCTCCATACAAAATCCTCGCCCATGCACCCCCTCCCCCTCAACACACACACACACACACGCACACACACACTGCCCTCGTTTCATGACAGTATTTGAAGTTTTAACATGACCCCAATCTGGTGTCTATGCTAAGGAAGCAAAATAAAGGTCAATGTAACATGGTACCACGTACATAACACTTGAGACACCACCTGACATCTAGCACAGGGGAAACAATCTCAATGGTGATGGGAAGAAATGCCAGATGTAGTCTAATTTTTCTGGTTGTGCATCAAGGGAAAGCTGGGTAATTCCCTGGATCTAGGTTTGCGATGCCCAGAGGATATAGATAATGATAATATATACACTACACACTTGTTTCAGTGTCCTAGGCCCGCACCGACAACACGAGTCGCTCATCAGCGGCGGGGATCGATAACACGTGCCCCTGTCGTGTTGGGTATATCAGCGTCCCTGTGGGAGACTTAACTGTGATTCTTATCTGTGCGAATGAACTATTCCTAAAACCATTCGTATCATCAGCTTGCCGTAAAAGCCAACAATGCTTGTCGTAAGAGGCGACTAACGGGATCGGGTGGTCAGGTTCGCTGACTTGGTTGATGCATGTCATCGATCTCAATTGTGTGGATCGATGCTCATGATGTCAATCACTAGATTGTCTGGTCCAGACACGATTATTCATAGACCGCCCTCATATAGCTGGAACATTGCTGAGTGCGGCGTTAAACAACAAACAAACAAAATCGTATCATCAAGTAAAATAATCCATAAATGCCCTGACCGTTTTATTGACGGAGATACAATATCCGACGTAAATATCGTTAGATCCTAAATAAATCAGAAAAAGTTTTTACAGCTATCACAATATATCCAGTATCAAGTTTACTTTGTTACGTTTGAGTTCTGCCGCTTTATAAAGTACAACCTGGTGGCAGTATTTGACGCGCGCCATGTTTAGCTGCTTGAATGCCCATCCATGTCTTAAGGGACATTCCTAATGATTTATGCTTGTCAAACCAAAACTATGCTCAAAGGCAACTGATCGTGTTTTTAGTTATATTGGGGTTAATAAGAAGCTCACGTCTTAAAAATGACTGCCAGTTTCTATGAAGACTTAAAGCGATTCGAAGGGCCTTAAGCTGGTGAGAGATCCCGTGGACTCATTACCGACATGTGTTGGGTTTCACAATAAATAGATTAACATTCTGCCTGGCAATAGTTGTATTAGGAGTGTAGTTTGAAATGGTGACTTGTTAACCTAATTAACCGACCCGTGAAGATCCCGGGTTAGAATTGGTCTTCAGCAACCAATGTTAGTCGGAAGAGGCGACTAACGGGGTCGGGTGGTCAGGCTCGCTGATTGATGCATGTCACCCTATCCCCATTGCGTGGATCGATGTCATTCACTGGATTGTCTAGTCCAGACTCCATTATTCACAAACCACCGTCATATAGCTGGAATATTGCTTGGTGCGACCTTTAACACCAAACAAACAAACCAAAATACCCATCCGATCGGAGTTTTTTTGGCCTTGAAGTAAATTGTCTGATTGGTTCATTTTACGATCTAAGGACACAACGTAGGGTTCGGAGTCGTAAGCGACGACTAACGGGATCGGGTGGTCAGGCCCGCTGACTTGGTTGATGCCAGTCATTGTATCCTAATTGCGTGGATCGATGCTCATGATATCAATCACTAGATTGTCTGGTACAGACACGATTATTTACGGACCGCCGTCATATAGCTAGAATATTGCTGAGTGCGGCGTTAAACAACAGACAAACAAACAAACTAATCTGTTGTATTGATATCTGTTTGAACTTTGCTTTCAGTTGGCTTTAAACATTGTGCAAGTATGGGATGACATCTGCAGCGTTAGACGCTCGGGGCAACATGGCTTCAACGTGACCGTCAGAAACAGGGTATACAGGTGGGTGGTAGCAGACCCTCACGTGGGACTTAATTAAGGTAACATGTTCAAATGAGGAAAACCAGGAGAGGTCCCAAATACATTTAATATTTGTATCGTTTTATCTTTGATATCGTGTACATGTATATGTATACCACTTAATTCTCATCGGAATACGAAATCCGAATTAGCGCTGAAACCACCATACCCGTCCTCGTGGGTTTTACCAAAGTGGTTAACGTCTAACACTTGCATTACTTCAGGCTTTCCTCCCACGTTAATATAAGCTGATGTGTCGTTATATAACTGGAATGAAGATCCGGGTAGAGAATAGGTCTTTAGCAACCCATGCTTGCCGGAAGAGGCGAATATGCTTGTGGTAAGAGGCGACTAACGGGATCGGTCGGTCAGACTCGCTGACTTGGTTGATGCATGTCATCGTTTCCAAAATGCGTGGATCGATGCTCGTGATGTCAGTCACTGGATTGTCTGGTCCAGACTCGATTATTTACAGATCGCCGTCATATAGCTTTAATATTGCCGAGTGTGGCGTTAAAAAAACAAACAAACAAGATAACTGAAAAGCTTTCAAGGCGGCGTTAAACCAAACTCGGTCACTCGTTCAACCCAAGAGATACTGACCAAGATCGATCATACTGCTCTACAATCGCGAGACACTTAACTGAAATGTGTACTTGAATTATACTGTGACGCATCTCGTAAGACAGTTTACTAAAATGCGTACCTGGATAAATATGTCACAGAACTTGTAAGACAATTTACTCAAGTGTGTGCAGCAGTCGTATAGATGGAATAGTGATGCGTGTATAGGTACATATAGGTCACGTTCAGTCCATCCCACGGTGTGTAGTGTATATGTACATATAGGTCACGTTCAGTCCATCCCACGGTGTGTAGTGTATATGTCACGTCCGCTCTAGTGTTTGTTTAATCAAGAGTCGTGACTATTAACAAAGTAATTCTAGAGAAAACCCATATAAGACAGGAAGTGTCATGGCGTCAACCAAGGTGAGAAGCAACATAAACAATCTGTACTGAGGTTTCACGCGGTCATCACCGGAAGTTAGGTGTTGGGCCTGGTCCTGGTGGCGTGTGTCAAGATAATACTCCCCGACATAAGGCGGGGAAGTTTCCGATGATAAGATCTAGTCTTGGTGAGGTGAGGTGAGGTGAAATTGGGTTTAACGTCGCGTCCAAGATTATTGCACTTATATAGCGACGTGCATGCACGTGTATGTGTGTGTGTGGCTGCTTGTACTAGTCCGGACTGATGCCGATTTATAGTGCTAGCTCACTGAGATACCATGCCGCAGTTTAACATGAATACCCCACTCAGACACAGTATACTGACTCCGAGCCGACCAGTCCTTGTTTTAGCCCCTTAATGCCGAGCGCCAGACAGGGTAACAACAAGTACAATCTTTTAACGTCTTTTTGTATGACGCGGCCCGGGATCGAACCCTGGACCTTCCGCTCTCCGGGCGGACGCTCTACCACAAGACCACGGAGGCGGTCTCTAGTCTTGGTCTTGAGTGAGTGAGTGTGTATGGTTTTTCGCCGCTTTAAGCAGTTTTCCGGCATTATCACGGCGGGGGACACCAGAAATGGGCTTCACAGGTTGTACCCATGTGGGAAATCGAACCCCGGTCTTCGGCGTGACGAGCGAACGCTTTAACCACTAGCCTACCCGACCGCTCTTCTTGGGCTTAAACGGACCCTGTTTTGACAACTATATCTGTGTAATGAAAGGCATTGGCAACATTTTTTAAAATCGTTATCAGATGTGTTTATAAGAATGAGAATTTGACTTCGATGTGTTTAAAGCTTATATTCTTTGGAGATATTAAAAGCAAAACAACCAACGGGAAACAGTCCAGTTAAATTCGCAGGCTTGAAATGTTATTGTGTATCACTTGTTTAATTTTATTTAACGTTGTTGTTTTTCTAAAATGTACATTTTATTCTTGGATCAGAATACGATAAATTGTCGTTGGAATTTTGTTAATAATAGTTTTTGTTGTTGTCGAAAATGTACATTTTATTCTTTCATCGGGTTTCGATAAATTGTCGATAATTAAAGTTTATGATATTTGATTTTAAAACAATTGGTTCTTTAAGACAAAGAACTTCTGTTTCTTAAAAAATGGAAGTTTCTGTTCACAATTAAAAGTTCACGTGAAGAGTTGATCCCCTGTATTGCTTACGTCAACAGTTTTCGACTGCTTCACGACCAGAGGGCCAACAACCCGGAAGTGGAGAGGGAAGAATGGATTGAGGTGAGATGACGTCTTTGTATACACCTCCTTCTTGAGGGTTTACATAGCCCCAGGGTAATGTACCCGCTTCAGTGCAGGTTTCAGTAGATCTGCGAACGGTGTAAATATATACAGATAGCGTGGATCACATGATATACATAACCATCGCCATATGGTGAATAAAACATTCATGTTGGTATATTCGTTATGAATATGAGCGCCTCAATTTGATTCAAATCAGATTGTTTACTCGATACAGCCCTCCGTCGAGATCGCATTCGTTGCCACTCTCCACTTTCCGTAACCTACAAGAAGACACGTCTCCCTGTCGATGTATTTTATGTGTGAAAACACTACTCACCAGTCTGAATTTGTGTATGACTATAAGTTCTTTGGTCAAAGAATCCCCCCTTTATTACAGTTTATATTTTATTGGTATAGCTTGCATCTATAAAAAAAACGTGACATGCTAAATGGTTTGCCATACTGAATAACAAGTGATTGTAATTGGCAATTGTGATATTTTTGAAAATATTCTTGTAACCTTACAAAGCAAAGGCGGATGTGGTACAAGTTGACTATTTTCTTTTCACCATGCCCCTTTTATCTTCCCAAGACAAGGGAGTGAACTGACTGTAAAAGTCTAGTTTGGGCTTTTGTAGTCAGTTAAGTCCCTTGCCTCAGGAAGATGGCCCCTTTGCGCGAAGACCAAGTTGAGAAGGTGGCAACGCCCGGGGCACGAATCCGCATTCGGGTTGTCCCGGAATGACACGAGTTGTTCACGAATGGTCCCGGGATGGCACGAGTGGCTATATATGTCAAGATCGGACAAACCCTATGGAGAGATGTACCATAGTGTTTGTCTGATCCTGATGGGACCGCTTCCGTGGTCTAGAGGTAAAGCGTCCGCCCAGAGAGCGGAAGGTTCGGGGTTTGATCCCCGGCCGCGTCATACCAAAAGACGTTAAAATATGGTACTTGTTGTTACCCTGCCTGCGCTCGACATTATGGGGCTAAAACAAGGACTAGTCGGCTCGGAGTCGGTATACTGTGTCTGAGTGGGGTAGTCATGTTAAACAGCGGGGACTGGCACTCTAAAATCGGCATTAGTCCGTACTAGTACAAGCAACCACGCATATACATCGCTATTTATCGCTATATAAGTGCAATAATCTTGAACGTAGCGTTTAACCCCATTTCACCACGTCAACTTGATGCCTCCTCCGCGATAGGCTTGAATAGTGCTAAAACGGCTTCACTCTCTCACTCTCCGACTGGACAATAGGCATTCCAGAAGGCCATGAAGTCCAAGCGCCACACTCTTGTCATGCTGGAGAAGACACTGGACACGCCCAGGAGCAACGTCACAGCCTTCGAGTTCCCCAGCCAGTCTGTCGAAGAGGAACCCATTTCTATCGATGAACAGATCAAAAGACGCAAAGTAAATTCTTGTACAATCATTTAATAAACTACGAAGTGAAAATTAGTTATAAGGTTTACTGATTTTTTTATCTCTATTATTTAGACATTGTATTATTGTTTCGTTTACGGGTCCACCC
This sequence comes from Haliotis rufescens, assembly GCF_023055435.1. NCBI lineage: Eukaryota > Metazoa > Mollusca > Gastropoda > Lepetellida > Haliotidae > Haliotis > Haliotis rufescens. The sequence goes on from NW_025963879.1 coordinate 1,421,521, forward strand.
AACCAAAAATTCACAAATATCGAGTCTATTAAAACCTTTCAGGATTAAAAGTCTCAAAGTAAATTATATGGAAAGACTGTTTTGCTTATCATTCGATGCAAATCTCATTTCATTGTTATTTCATCCCACCAACTTATATTTGAATGCGTTTTTGCAATTATATTTGTTTACACCAACTACACTGCAGCAAAGCAATTTAAAAAGAGACGCCTTAAAAGTTAAACTAAACTGAGAGCAAAAGAAAGTATATGCCCATGTTTGATGGTAGCTAGAAATTAATCAAACAAGAAAAGGTTAACCGATGGTGATGAATTTGATATCAGCATCAGAGTTGTGTTTTGGACCATAAGTTGGCAATGTTTCGGCGACTGTCGTTTGTTATTTGTCTGTCAAATCCATTTTCAAGTGTGCTTATTTTGCCCGACAGTTTTGTTTACATTTTAAAAAAATTGTGAAGTCGAATCATGGAGAAGAATGTACTTGGAGGCAGTTCTTCATCTGTTGGTATGATATAGCATGACATGAATTATATTAATTTTAGTGTTACGTGTGTCTGTAAGTGTCGAGTTTACATTATAAATCCGAGTTGCTTTGTAGAACACAGCCATTCCCCATAAAGTAAACTACGGTTATAACGAACACAAAGGGACCACTAATTTTAATTCGTTATAACCGTAGTTCGTTATAAGCATATGTACAACATAAATACACAAAATGGACGGAACCAAGAAACAGTTCCTTATATCTGGAAGTTCGTTATAAGCGTAGTTAATGGTAGGTTTATCTTGCCCGGAATAAGAGTTAGAAAATTAGAAATTAAAGGTTTTCAGCTCAACATTTCTTTTAACAAACTAGACACTGGGTCAGTTCCATTAAATATAAAAATATATGTTCTTACATTTAGCAATCAGCACAACAGGTTGAGGAGAATAACAACGAACCGGAACAAGTTACAATGAGGTAGGAAACCAATCAATGTTGTAATTTTCGCTTATTTCACGTTGAATTTATGATTCCTATTAATGAATGACGCATACTATTGGTAATCAGGAAACCGGAAGTGACGAAACACTTCAGCGTTCATCTGAGCTACGTGGAGAAGACGACTCCCTTAGAGCATCTGCCCACTTCAAGTAGACCCAAGCCTCCTGCATTCGTCAGGCAGGACGCGACTTTCCGAGGCGATGTGTCTAATGTTGTAGATGGCAGTCCCTCAGAGACCGAGGTGTCCGTTGATAATGGCACCAGTGGCACCGATGACGTGGCTTCCGTCCGTGCCAAATGGAACGTAATGGACAAAAAGTCGTCTGAAAATAGCTCCGATAAAGCAGACGTCCCATCCGGGTTAAAGAAGACAGGGCATGTTAAAACGTCAAAACGAGAACAGTCAACGATGGAGGTGAAAATTGATTTCACAGAACCCGAACCAGATTATCCCCATGACGACAAAACATCTCCTTCATCAGCAGCTACAACATCAAAATCGCAACCACTACCGCCACCACCATCAATACCTGCACCGATCCCAGCACCCAGAACACTAATATCCAGTAACACTGAACCTACCACTTCTAACACAAATAACACCCCCCTCAATGACACGGCTGGGACAAATCACACAGACTTACCACCCACTCCAACATCACCAGCAAAACGTGCCGCCGCCGAAACTGATGACAAGTACAAGGATCGTCCTCTTCCATCCCCCTCCTCCCCGCCACCACCCATCCCATCCCACATCCCCGCGCCTCCTCCTCTGAAGGGCAATAAACTTGGGATCAAACTGAAGGTCGTTCCCAAAATGAAACTGAAGCAAATCCATTGGTCTAAAGTGACTCCATCAGAGGTGAGTTCATTAAGGGCAGTGGTTTTAGGAGTACCAACAGTAACTTGTCATCTCCGTTTACAGAAGTGATCGCGGCCACATGCATATTACCGTACACATTACGACATTGTGGTCATAGATGTATACGCGCTCCTTCACGAGTAACGGTTTTTTTTCAATCACCTCGATAAACTGCTTTCGGAAGTTTATTTAGTTTTTAGTAACCAAAGTTTGTGAAAAGTTTAAATGTGACTTCAATTGATTTAGCTGATGAGGCTGTCCCACACCATTAAGGAACTTGTATTTTCGAGTAACCATACAAATGCAAGGGGGGTGACCTTTTTATGTTTATTTTGAGATTTATTGCTGTATTCGTAGAATCAAATATAGACAAGGCAGATGTGTGACAGGTAGAATGTATGTGTACCTTGAATTTCAAATATGTTTCCAAATATCTTACAGATTGGACAATATGATTTTCAGTAACTATAAGAATGGTAATTGTTTTGGACAAATCAATATCTTCATAACTCACTCACTCACTCTTTTGTATTTGAAATAGCAAGGGACGATTGTTACATTGTATATGGAAAATGAAAAAATACATGTGACTTTCAGGATGGTGCTTTTATGTACCTTATATGTGACTATGTCGATGACAGGTGTCGCACTCTCTGTGGAAGAACGCCCATGACGTCACTTCCCGTCTGGACCTGACAACGCTTGAAGACATGTTTGCGCTTCAAGAGAAAGACTATGTCAACATACAGTCCCAGGGTGGGTGATGTTGTGTGGTGAACACAGTGTGTATAATCATAATCGTTGTGGGTTCGAATCCCAGATTCGCCCTGATTATGTTTCTAGGTTTGTCTGCCGTACTCGTGGTTTCACCATCTTCCCGAGGCTTGGGACTACAAAAGTCCAGCTTTCACCTTTGCCGAAATTGGTTGGAATTTCGTGGCTTGATCTTTGCGCCACCAGTGGCTATTACGAGTTATGTCCCTTCTTTGTCCCTCCTATTGACCAATCATATTCCACCTATTATATCACTAAGCATTTGCTTCAAACAAAATGGCGGCGTCAAGTGAAAACGATCTGATCGATAATCAAGATCTATACTGTAATAAAACGGGCCTTACCTTGCGAAGTGCATAAAATCATTTAAGCACATTGATTAGAAACATAAGAAATATGAGAAAATGTCTGCCGATTACCAGTTCACATGCTTCGCAAATCCTGCAGTCGACTGAAATCTGCACTTTGAAATCCATTTTGTTTACGGACCGGATGTGTAATTCGTTGTGCGATTTTGATTTTTACTATGCATAGACTCGTTAGTCCAGCCAAAATGTAACTCCGGAATTCCTGCCCAGCTCGGCAAGGGTGGAAACTAGACTTTTAAAGTCAGTTTACACCTTTGCCTCGGAAAGATGGGTTTCACCAAAATGGTAAACATCTAAGACCTTGCATCACTTCGGGCTTTCCTCCAACATAAAGCTAATATAAATGAAATACTGTTCAAAGCGGCATAAAACCCGATTTGCTCTGATTATGATTTTTATCTTCGTCAGCATCATACCCGTTCTTGTTGGTTTCACAAAAGTGGTAGACGTCTAAGACTGAAATACTGTCCAAAACGGCTCTAAACCCAACTCACTTACTCACTCACGCACGCTCAATCCTTGTGATAAATTGACTAGTTTTATATAGTCATGAAAGGTTAGCATCATCAATTGTCCTTCAGCCTCGCTCACGAAGTCCAGGAAACAGATTCTACTGGACCCCAAGCGAGCTCAGAACCTCAGCATCATGTTCAACGGCCCGAAACCCGACGTCGTGGAAAAATTGACAGATGCCCTGAACTCCATTTCAGAAATGGAAGCATTTCCTACAGAGAAACTCAGCACACTTAGAAGGTGAGACGGCATGTCCTCAATAGGATACAAGATGTACGCAAACAGGACAATGGCATGGGCCCTGAATGACACACCTTGTGTATGTCTGCACAACGCCTGTCCATTCTTGTTAGCACCACGTCTGTTTTGGTTTCACTGAAAGTACAGTAATCTATACATATTGTCAATTCATTACCTTGAAAGAGACAACTAAATTGCACACCACTCTGGCCTCATGTTGTTTAGGTTATAACAGCAGGACTGGATCTATCTTCCAGGGCGCACTCTGTGATTAAAAGTAGGGTGTCCACTTTGATTAACAATAGGGTGTCCTCTGTGATGAACAGTAGGGTGTCCACTTTGATTAACAATAGGGTGTCCTCTGGGATGAACAGTAGGTGCCCGCTTTGATTAACAATAGGGTGTCCTCTGGGATGAACAGTAGGGTGTCCACTTTGATTAACAATAGGGTGTCCTCTGTGATGAACAGTAGGTGCCCTCTTTGATTAACAATAGGGTGTCATCTGGGATGAACAGTAGGTTCCCGCTTTGATTAAGAATAGGGTGTCCCTTGGGATGAACAGTAGGGTGTCCTCTTTGATTAACAATAGGGTGTCCTCTGGGATGAACAGTAGGGTGCCCTCTTTGATTAACAATAGGGTGTCCTCTGGGATGAACAGTAGGGTGTCCTCTTTGATTAACAGTATGGTGTCCTCTGGGATGAACAATAAGGTGCCCTCTTTAATTTACAATAGGGTGTCCTCTGGGATGAACAATACGGTGTCCTCTTTGATTAACAATAGGGTGTCCTCTGGGATGAACAGGAGGGTGCCCTCTTTGATTAACAATAGGGTGTCCTCTGGAATGAACAGGAGGGTGTCCTCTTTGATTAACAATAGGGTGTCCTCTGGAATGAACAGTAGGGTGTCCTCTTTGATTAACAATAGGGTGTCATCTGGGATGAACAGTAGGGTGTCCTCTTTGATTAACAATAGGGTGTCCTCTGGGATGAACAGTAGGGTGTCCTCTTTCAGTAACAGTAGGTGTGTCTTCTCGGATGAACAGTAGGGTGTCCTCTTGAGTAAAAATAGTGGTGACCTCTTTGATTCAAATTAGGGGTGTCCTCTTTGAGTAACAATAGGGTGTGCTCTGGGATGAATAGTAGGGTGTCCTCTTTGCTGACAAGTAGGGATGTCCTCTTTGAGTAACAATAAGGTGTCCTCTGGGAAGAACACTACGGTGTCCTCTTTGAGTACTAATAGGGGTGTCCTCTGGGACGAACACTACGATGTCCTGTTTAATGAACAATAGGTGTGTCCCCACGTGTGTACTTGTATACTGACAGGTACCAGCCGACAGCAGACGACATGGAGATGTACCGGATGTACCGCAGTACACGACAGGACCAGCATCCTGTGGACCGGTTCATGATTGACCTGTGTGACGTCCCCGCCCTGGACATCCGACTGGACCTGGTCATCACCATCCTGGACTTCCCATGTCAGTTCGAGGAACTGTCCGAGGTATGTCTGGCATCAACCTCGCTCACCTTGGGCCGCATGTGTGTGTTGATAAATAATCTTTGAATAAAAAAATTGCTAAATCTTTTGCGAGGGGTACAAATTTGTCAGTATATGCATGTAAATGTTATTATTTAATAGTTGAATGTTGAAGTGAGAATAAGAAGGTCCCTTTTGAAGGATGGATCATGTTGCAACTGTATTTAAGCACATTCGTTTGAACACAGTATGTGCTTCATATGTAGGTCACTTTTTTGTGATCCTTCGGGACGGCCTGAATCTGTATATCATAGTTAGGGGCCGTCCATTCGATATTTTCGGGATGGGGAGTTTTGTGTTAAAAACAATTTGGTTTGGAAAATATTTTACAAATGAATTTTGATCAGATTTTCGAATATGTATGTTTGATGGACATACTGCATGAATGTGTTGTGAAAAAAAAATATTGTCCGGCCTCTCCTTTCAGAGAACAAACTGTATGTCTTGAAGCTGTGACTAGAAATATTTTCTGTCGCTAAACACACGCACGCACGCACGCACTCACACACACACACACACACACACACACACACACACGCACGCACGCACGCACGCACGCACGCACACACGCACGCACGCACGCACGCACGCACGCACACACACACACACGCACGCACATACATTCACACAACATTAATTGGTCAGTATTTTAGTGAGGTAAATGTTCCACCCCCCAGGAGGTGAGCCTGCTGGGCGTGGCGTGTGAGGAACTGACCGCCAACACCACGCTGACCGCTGTCCTCGAGTACGTCCTGGCTATCGGCAACTACATGAACGCCAAGTGGACATCGGGGATCGGTGCACACGGCTTCCAGATAACCTCCATCGACAAGGTGAGGCCCCCGCACCACACAGGCTTGACTCGGCCCTCTCTGTAACCTGAAAATGGTTCTTCAATTGAACATATGTAAACAATGAGATTTAAAAAAGAACACTGATCAAATACATTATAATGATTGTTGAACCTAGTAAATGATTGCAGCAACAGAATTTTATTGTGAACATATTATCAAGAATTGGTGATTAGCGAATAACCAACGAGCTCGGCGGAAGTACGGATTACCTGCCCCTAGCAAGGAATGGTGTAAGCCGAGAACCTTTGACGAGGGACCTACAGCGTTCATTCACGAGGGACACAGATATTCCGTACTTCCGGCTTCAGGTTATTTTTTATATATAATTGCTCTCATTCCGTGGTCTAGTGGTAGAGCGTCCGCCCGGAGAGCGGAAGGTCCGGGGTTTGATCCCCGACCGCGTCATACCAAAAGACGTTAAAAGATGGTACTTGTTGTTACCTTGTCTGGCGCTCGGCATAAAGGGGCTAAAACAGGACTGGTCGGCTCGGAGTCAGTATACTGTGTCTGAGTGGGGTATTCATGTTAAACTGCGGCATGGTATCTCAGTGAGCTAGCACTATAAATCGGCATCAGTCCGGACAAGTACAAGCAGCCACACACACACACACACACACACACACACACACACACACACACACACACACACACACACACACACACACACACACACACACACACACACACACGATGTTAAACCCCATCTCACCTCACCTAACCAAAGTGATGAAGGTCGTTTACCACATTGCTGAAACCTTACGCACGGGTATTGTGCTACAAATCATAGAAACATAATCAGTGCCAATCAGGGATCATATCAAAGGAGCCTTTGGGGACTACCCCACACCCACCCGACCCTTCCCCTATGAGAACACTACAAGGTGTCCTGTGAATGTCATCTTATCTGTCGCTTCAGGTGCTGGATATCAAGGGACGCAACCCTCACTACACCTTACTCAACTTCCTGGTGGAGCAGATCAGACTGACCAATCCACCACTGTTAGACTGGACTTCCGGTATGAAGCACGTGCAGAAGTGCGCAGATCTGTCAATTAAGGCTGTCGGCGCAGAAGTTGAAGGTGAGAGAGAATTCGATCCCTACATGATTGGTGGGATTGGTCACGCCATAACGAAGACATGAATGTTTTAAAACACAACAGGTTGGGATCACGGTTAATATCGGTCGCTAGTACTTTTTGCTGTAAAGAGACGTCTAAAATACTTGGCTGATTGCGTGTACAGACGCGGGCCTTTACTCATGATTCCAGTCACTGGCTTGTTACCCGTGAAGATCCGGGGTAGAATAGGTCGTTAGCAACCCTTGCTTTCCATAACAGAATACTATGCTTGTGGTAAGAAGCCACTAACGGGATCGGGTGGTCAGGCTCGCTGACTTGGTTGATGCATGTCATCGTATCCCAATTGTGTGGATCGATGCACATGATATCAATCACTGGATTGTCTGATCCAGACTCGATTATTTACACACAACCGGTTTATCAGTCGATTATTTTACAGGCCGACATTAAGCTGGAATATTTCTTAAACAACTTTCACCCACTCAATAAACCATGATCAATATATTACAGATAGATATGGCCCAGTCGTCGAAGGGGCCACAATTCGCTGTGCAGAGTTGCGTCCCTTGGGTGTGCCAGTAACCTATGCATGAGGGTTCGAACCTCAGGTTCGCCATGTTTCTGGGTTCGATGATACTTGTGCTCTTGGGTTTCGCCAAAGTGATAAATGTCTAAGACCTGCATCACTTCGCGCTTTCCTCCCTCGTCAATCTGACACGCCGTGATATGATTGAAATACTGTTCAAACTTCGGCTTAATACACAATGTAAGGACACAAGTGGTCCAGTGGTGGAAGCCCCCAGACTTCGCATCGTCCCATAATCATGCCAGGATGTGGCCGAGGGTTCGAATCCCGGTCCGAATCTATCAGCACCATTGTCGAGCTCATGGGTTTCGCCAAAGTGGTAAACTGCATCACTTTATTCTTTCTACCCAGGTTAACATGACATGTCAATATACTACCCCAAAATAGAAAAGGAACACCCGACTCTTTCATATGACTATTGGTTAATCTGCCATGCCGTGACAGCTTAACTATAGTAAAATGAAAGAATCGGGTGTCCCTTAACCTCTTTTGGAGTAGTATATAATCAGAATGATGTTGAAAACGCCGAGAATGTAACTGGCTCACTGTCAGGTAGATTGTACATTCTGTTATTGTTTTACACAGTGCTGAAGAACGGCATCAACAAGATCAAGAGGAACCTGAAGGCGTTACGGAACACACTGTCCTCCCCGAGCAAGCAGGAGAAGAAGCATATGTCCGATGTTCAGGTGACAAGACATCGTCTTACGTAGGAGGGGTAGTCTAGTGGTTGAAGCGTTCACTCGTCACACCCAAGACCCGGGTTCGATTCTCCACATGTGTGAAACCTATTTCCCCGCTTTGATATTGCTGGAATATTGCTAAAAGCGGCGTAAAACCATACTCACGTAGGAACTGTCAGGGAGCACTAAAATAAGATATGATCCGGCATTTACGTGAAGCACGGTTTAGCTCGATGTTCGAAACATCCGACTGATAAGACTACTTTCACTGAAGTTATAAAAATGATCATACAAAGTTCTTGTTATCACCCTAGTGGGGATGCGGGTTGTGACAGATTCCGAGAACTCCGTTACTTGTCGTAAGTGGCGATTTACATGGGTCAGGTGTCCTGAGGCTTGGCTGGGTGCTTGTCAACGTACCTCGACGGCGTCCGGTGTTCATCAACATATCCAGCTGGGTTGTCTGGTATGTCTCGTATGTCAACAGGTCAATATAGCTGGAATATCGCTGACAAACCCATCCTATGGTATTGATAGTTTTAGGAGTCCAATGATGCATTTTCAAACGGTGCATTTGGATCCGTTGGTAAACTTCGACATCATGTGTCCTCTGAAAGTATCCCAATTTTCCCGTAAATGGAGACGTAAGATGGGGCGGTCAGAATGTGTGACCTGGCTGATTGTGTAGCATCGTACGGCGTGGAATTTTTCAGTTTTCGGGAGTATTCAAATCACCGTTTCCTGCAAAATTCAAATCACCATTTCCTGTCTGTAATCTCAGAAATGAAAATCTTGGGTCCTGTCAGTCTTGTACATATCCCCCCCCCCCCCCCCCCCCCCCCCCCCCCCCCTGTTGTTACGTTACTATGTATTATTTCACCCACTTCAGAATCTCATCACGGAGTACGAGAGAAAGATACAGAAGATGGACTCCACGTGTGCAAACCTCGGGAAAAAATTTCGCTCCATTTTGGTAAGACAAATGTCTTTTGTTTCAATGTGTATACTTTTTGTGGTCGTTTTAGGATAGGTATGCGATATGCTCCATATGCACGGTAATGACAGGCATATTGATTAGTGTACAATCGGCCCACTGTTGTTCTCATACTGGGAATGTAACAGTGGCGTCGGAACGTGTTGAGACCCGGGGGACACCCCCTAAAAAAATATTTGTGACCAGTGGTGGGTGCATATTTTTTTACTGTCACCTGGGTGGGCCCATATATTTTGTTGATGGAGGGTCAGTGGAATGTCTAATGGACATCTCATTTAAGTAGATTCTAAATACGTATGGACGGCCATCTTGCTACAATAGTTTATAGATTCAAAATTAACCACAAACGATAACGTGACTGTGTTCAAGAAGATTTGTTTGTCTTAAGCCAAATTCTAACGGTAACCAGTTGTGACTCGTGAGTTAGCACCAGTAATTTTCATATCTTAGACAGGACATGTAGTATGTTGATGTCATCTTAATACATGGCATTCGTTTTGAAATAGCTTTTGTAATTTTGTTTATGCAGAAATTTGTTTTCTAAGATTGAAATTTGCATCTGTGCGAAATTAAGCGCTTTCAAAGAAGAGAGTTTATGAGCTAATCAAAGTGATCGGAGAATACATTTGCAGCTGACTACATATTTCACATTTCACACTAGTGTATCAGCAGAACGCCTGTCAACAGGGATTAACTGAACAAGAAGCATGGAGACACACATTAATTTGGTTGCAGAGTTAAAATACAAAACTGCTAAAACCCATGATCAGTTGAAGACTGGCGATCAAAATGTTGCGTTGCATCCAACTGTTCTGGAATCGAGAACACGTGCAAATCGTGAGAGAACAGTTTACACATTCAATTTTATTTCGATTTATACATTTAACTTTGTTTAAAGGGCAAGTAAACACAATATAGAAACTTTGCAGATTGTAATACTTTAGGGACTCCTTAATCACAAATGCCTATCCAAAATTAAATTTGAAAAACGGTAGCAGATGATTAAAAAAATTGTCGCCCAAACGAAAATATCCGCAACTTGGATTAAAACGGTTTCCGGTGTTTGTAGCGCTGCACAATTTCAACGATCTGTCGGCGCCTAGTCTGCCCGCTCCCACCTCGGAAATTTTAATCGCTTCACTGGGCTCTTCTGTCTGCTCATCCGTTTGATAACCGTGTCCACAACTTATGCTATGAATTAGTAACAGCATAGCAGATGCCTTCATTTGTCTTCTCAGTTCTCAGTTCTATATTAACCCTTAAGCATTAAAGACTATCGGTGGTTAGTAACAATCGTTGGGGGTAACCCCTGACACGGTAGACATCGTCTTCATGACAGTGATGAAGATATAAGGAGTTTGAACAGCAAAGGCTTATACTAAACTTTCTTAACATGTCAGGTCTTTAAAGACTAAAGGGTTGTTCCAACAGTATTGTTTGGTGCACATATTCCTACACCTGCGTAAAGTGGACACTTAATTCTTCTTCCATATCACTGGGACACGTTGTGCAGTTTCTGTCTTGAACATCAATACGCTAATACCTTATAGTTGTTAGGCCAAAATGTGTGAACAAAAATATGTTATGTGTGCAGAAGGGATAAAGTATAAATATCAACAATTTTTATATTTTTTAAATTATACATTTGGAAGAACTTGTCAGTTGACTTCGAATAAACTGAAAGGCATGATGTATAATTCTCAGTTTCATTAAGGGTAAATGACCAATGTCCAATTCTTGATGACACCACATTTCACCATAACCGATATGCCCGGCTCTTTACGTCACGGGATTCACCATCATCCTATGGACATCCATCGCCGCCACGTAGGATACACTTACCAGTTACTAACACGTTGCTCCAATGTTTAATAATATTGTACATTCTTTTATATTGTAATAGGCAGCGACCTAGCCTAGCATGCATGAAAAACTTTTAACACCTAATAATCAGATACAGAAAACAACATTGTAATCGTTCTACATCATCTCTCTTGCTGTAGGCCAAGTTAGCTGATGGGTAACATAAAACACTACCAGTGTAACTGTGGAACAGTCCCTTGCTGTAGGCCAAGTTAGCTGATGGGTAACATAAAACACTACCAGTGTAACTATGGGACAATCCCTTGCTGTAGGCCAAGTTAGCTGATGGGTAACATAAAACACTACCAGTGTAACTGTGGAACAGTCCCTTGCTGTAGGCCAAGTTAGCTGATGGGTAACATAAAACACTACCAGTGTAACTGTGGAACAGTCCCTTGCTGTAGGCCAAGTTAGCTGATGGGTAACATAAAACACTACCAGTGTAACTGTGGAACAGTCCCTTGCTGTAGGCCAAGTTAGCTGATGGGTAACGTAAAACACTACCAGTGTAACTGTGGGACAATCCCTTGCTGTAGGCCAAGTTAGCTGATGGGTAACATAAAACACTACCAGTGTAACTGTGGGACAGTCCCTTGCTGTAGGCCAAGTTAGCTGATGGGTAACATAAAACACTACCAGTGTAACTATGGGACAATCCCTTGCTGTAGGCCAAGTTAGCTGATGGGTAACATAAAACACTACCAGTGTAACTGTGGAACAGTCCCTTGCTGTAGGCCAAGTTAGCTGATGGGTAACATAAAACACTACCAGTGTAACTATGGGACAGTCTCTTGCTGTAGGCCAAGTTAGCTGATGGGTAACATAAAACACTACCAGTGTAACTGTGGAACAGTCCCTTGCTGTAGGCCAAGTTGGCTGATGGGTAACATAAAACACTACCAGTGTAACTGTGGAACAGTCCCTTGCTGTAGGCCAAGTTAGCTGATGGGTAACATAAAACACTACCAGTGTAACTATGGGACAATCCTTTGCTGTAGGCCAAGTTAGCTGATGGGTAACATAAAACACTACCAGTGTAACTGTGGGACAGTCCCTTGCTGTAGGCCAAGTTAGCTGATGGGTAACATAAAACACTACCAGTGTCACTGTGGAACAGTCCCTTGCTGTAGGCCAAGTTAGCTGATGGGTAACATAAAACACTACCAGTGTAACTGTGGGACAGTCCCTTGCTGTAGGCCAAGTTAGCTGATGGGTAACATAAAACACTACCAGTGTAACTATGGGACAATCCCTTGCTGTAGGCCAAGTTAGCTGATGGGTAACATAAAACACTACCAGTGTCACTGTGGAACAGTCCCTTGCTGTAGGCAAAGTTAGCTGATGGGTAACATTAAACACTACCAGTGTAACTATGGGACAATCCCTTGCTGTAGGCCAAGTTAGCTGATGGGTAACATAAAACACTACCAGTGTAACTGTGGAACAGTCCCTTGCTGTAGGCCAAGTTAGCTGATGGGTAACATAAAACACTACCAGTGTAACTATGGGACAATCCCTTGCTGTAGGCCAAGTTAGCTGATGGGTAACATAAAACACTACCAGTGTAACTATGGGACAATCCCTTGCTGTAGGCCAAGTTAGCTGATGGGTAACATAAAACACTACCAGTGTAACTATGGGACAATCCCTTGCTGTAGGCCAAGTTAGCTGATGGGTAACATAAAACACTACCAGTGTAACTGTGGAACAGTCCCTTGCTGTAGGCCAAGTTAGCTGATGGGTAACTTAAAACACTACCAGTGTAACTGTGGAACAGTCCCTTGCTGTAGGCCAAGTTAGCTGATGGGTAACATAAAACACTACCAGTGTAACTATGGGACAGTCCCTTGCTGTAGGCCAAGTTAGCTGATGGGTAACATAAAACACTACCAGTGTAACTGTGGAACAGTCCCTTGCTGTAGGCCAAGTTAGCTGATGGGTTACATAGAACACTACCAGTGTAACTGTGGAACAGTCCCTTGCTGTAGGCCAAGTTAGCTGATGGGTAACATAAAACACTACCAGTGTAACTGTGGGACTGTCCCTTGCTGTAGGCCAAGTTAGCTGATGGGTAACATAAAACACTACCAGTGTAACTGTGGGACAGTCCCTTGCTGTAGGCCAAGTTAGCTGATGGGTAACATAAAACACTACCAGTGTAACTGTGGGACAGTCCCTTGCTGTAGGCCAAGTTAGCTGATGGGTAACATAAAACACTACCAGTGTAACTGTGGAACAGTCCCTTGCTGTAGGCCAAGTTAGCTGATGGGTAACATAAAACACTACCAGTGTAACTATGGGACAATCCCTTGCTGTAGGCCAAGTAAGCTGATGGGTAACATAAAACACTACCAGTGTAACTGTGGGACAGTCCCTTGCTGTAGGCCAAGTTAGCTGATGGGTAACATAAAACACTACCAGTGTAACTATGGGACAATCCCTTGCTGTAGGCCAAGTTAGCTGATGGGTAACATAAAACACTACCAGTGTAACTGTGGAACAGTCCCTTGCTGTAGGCCAAGTTAGCTGATGGGTAACATAAAACACTACCAGTGTAACTATGGAACAGTCCCTTGCTGTAGGCCAAGTTAGCTGATGGGTAACATAAAACACTACCAGTGTAACTGTGGGACAATGACAGTAGTGTCTCGGTATTGAGACAAAGAGACTTGGTAGTGTTATATGTCGCAAATGTTGCCTTAGACCTTGTTCAGATAACTACTTTTCAGCAATAATAACTTATTATTATAACTAAACATACTTTTCAGCAATAGTAAACATTGTATTAAAAGTAAACATAATTCCCAGATGTGTAAAGCTATCAACGACACCAACCCTTGTTTCATCATAGGACCACTTCACTCGCCAACTTTCCTTGAACACAACAATGTTTGTTTTGTGGGTGTTTTAACTTCCCATGATTTTGAATACTACTGAATAGGGAAATTGATATTCGCAACACCATCGCAATCAATGTTTCCACTTTACTTTCCCTTAAAGACTATTTTTAAAGAGTGCATTCAAAAACGTACCAAAGTAAATAAAAAACATAAATATCACAATAGCACAGGTTTGGGGTTATTGGCTAGTTCTTTTATCTACAAAAACTAACCCGCGTAGATCAGGGCTAGAATAGGTCTTCAGCAACCCATGCTTGTTGTAAGAGGTGACTAATGGGATCGGATGGTCAGGCTCGCTGACTTGGTTGATGCATGTCATCGTACCCCAATTGCGTGGATCGATGCTCATGATATTAATCACTGGATTTTCTGGTCCAGGCCCCATTATTTACAGACCGCCGTCATATAGCTGGAATATTGCTCAGTGGGAATTAAACAACAAACAAACAAAAAACATACACTAACTACTATGGCGTATTTTCAGGCATATTATGGCGAAGCTTCCAACCGGACGTCCGACGTCTTGTTCTCCAGTGTGGCCATGTTTGTGGACAAATTTCAAACGGCCAGAGACAAAGTAAAGACCTAGCTACCTGACGCAACAGGCACCGCCGTGAGTCAGACACATTTACCACGTGACAACCCATGCATGTAACAATTTCCAAACAGAATATTCACAAACAACTTTGGGGAGTTCACTGTCAGAGAACTTCGTCACACGTTGCCAGAGTTAACCAGCGACTGTGCCGCAATCGACGGAGTGTGTGTTACGGAGTGAAGTGTATTCCCCACGAGAACAACGCCAGAAAGTGTAGTTGAAGTATTAACAGACGACTTAACACAGGGATGACTCACAGACGTACAGTGGGCGACGGAGTTTCCAGTGAGGACGCGGTTCATTACACTTGTGCCATACATCCAGTGTAGGGCTAACAGACCAAGAAGATTCCCCAGACAAACACAACCAGCGTACCGTAAATCCATGTAGTGGGCACGGATGGTCCAGTCGTCTAAGGCACGGCGATTCGCTGTGCATAGTTGCGTCCTTTGGGCACGCCAGAAACCTAAGATTGTCGGTTCGAATCCCGGTCCGTCCCAATTATTTTTCTAGGTTTGTCATCACCATATCGTGCTCGCTGGTCTCACCAAAGTGGTAAACGTCTAAGACCTGTACAATTTGGGTTAACTCCCACAACAAGCGGCGTTAAAGCAGCGTTAAACCAAACTCACTCACTCACTCACTTTATTCAAGGATGTGTTGTTGTCTTTAAAGAGGCTTTTTCTCATTTTCGTTTCAAATGTCTCTTTTCGATGTGTTAAAAGATGTATGGGAACAGATAAAAAGTTATAATAATTCCTTATTATCAATTATATTCACCGCCTAAATTGATAATGGCACTGATAAAACTATACTCTCCTTAAAACGATAAACCTTGAACATATTTGACATCATCATTTTATTTCCATTTGAACACCCGTGAAGACCTGGATTAGAATTGGGCTTCGGCAACCCATATTGTCATAAGAGGCGACTAACGGGATCGGGTGGTCAGGCTCGCTTCGTTGATGCATGTCCTCGTATCGTTATTGCACAGACCGATGCTCATGATAACAACCACAAGATTGTTTTGCCCAGACTCGATTATTTACTGACCGCTGTCATATAGCTGGAATATTGCTGAGTGCGGCGCTAAACAACACGCAAACAAACCCATTTAACGTTCGCCCAGGCGTTTATAAATCGTCAGGACTTCGAGTGTCTGTACACGCTACGTTCCTCCACCACGTGTGAAGACATAGGTAAGACCCGCGAAGATCCGGGGTAGAATAGATCTTCAGCAACCCATGCTTGCCGTAAAAGGTGACTATGCTTGTTGTAAGAGGCGACTAACGGGATCGGTGGTCAGACTCGCTGACTTGGTTGATGCATGTCATCGTATCCCAATTGCGTGGATCGATGCTCATGATGTCAATCACTGGATTGTCTGGTCCAGACTGCATTATTTACAGACTTCCGTCATATAGCTGGAATATTGGTGAGTGTGGCGTTGAAACAACAAACAAACAAAAAATACACATTGCTCCAATATAAAAATAAATCCAAATAGATCCGAAATTAAAATTAAGGAGTCTAATTCATTTCAGTCAATGTGACTAAAATCCAGCCTCATATTTCAGGCAATATGTATATTGATTAAAATATTCAGCCAATATGAACATTGTCTGAGTGAATCAGTCAATATATATGTATATATATTTATATGTAACATATACACGGCTTCAGTTCATTAACTGACTTAAGACCACTCGGGTCTGGCAACAGGACTAGGTCACATGGTGACGCTACTTAACAACGACCTTCTTAAAACTTTGGAACAATATTCCCCTCAACATCAAAAGTGCCAAACATATCAACCAATTTAAGGGACTGATAAAAACCTATTTGTTCCAATCCGCCTATACAACTCTCAGTGAAGGCTCTCTTTGACCATACGACTCGTGCAAAAGCGCCTTAAAGCAGATCCAATCTGGACATTGACGCTATATAAACTTTATCTATTATTATTAGTATCAGTAGTAGTATGATGATGATGATGATGAAATAGACATGCGCCACTACGACACCGCATATGGACCGTATGTGTAAACGGGTGATGGAGGGTAGTTGTGCGTACGAATCGTGAAGTATTGACGATGGCGTCCATTGAAACATTTACCATACGCCGAACACTGATTAAGTGATGCCTTGACAGTCCTTGACAACACAAAGCAAACCATTAGTTGGATTACGACAATTGCCGTGGAACATTTTTGATGAATGAATAAATACAACATACGTGATGGTATCGGTGATTCATCTTGCTGAGTGTTTTCGATGTGGCTTCAGTGAAGCAGACGTCACTATCAGACTGCTGGTCCCCTTGTACTGCCGTGCTGTATTGTTTGATAATCAGCTTCAGATAAAAGTTAAAACTCCCATGCAAGCTTTCAACAACTCATTACCATACGTGTTGTTTGTTTATGTTGAAAGTATTTTGATATGTAAAGGGATATACACTTTTGGTAGCAACTAGCTGTGTGCTGTGAATGAGGTGAAATGGGGTTTAACGTCAAGTTTATTGCAGTTATATAGCGACGTGTGTGCGTGCGTGTGTCTGTGCGTGCGCGCGCGTTTGTACTATTCTGACATTCTTAATTCTGCCAGATTTATAGTGCTAGAGATACCAGGCAGTTTTACATCCGGTCAGTCCGTCTGCACCAGGCAAGATAATAAGTGGATCGCAAAAGGGACGGATCCCGGAATCTAAGAAAAGAAAAGAAGGTGGGGCGGGGTGGCCATTTGGCCCATTTATCACTTCAGTGTGTAAATGTGTGTGTGTGTGTGTGTGTGTGTGTGTGTGTGTGTGTGTGTGTGTGAGGGGGGGGGGGGGGGGGGGGGGGGGGGGGAGTGTGTTCCACCCAGAAACCACATACACATCATGTAAACCATTATTAACTTTGCCATCCCAGTCCCCCACCCTAAACACTGTATCCCCCACAGCGCACCACCGACCTTCCGCTCTCTAGAAAGACGCCCTGTCCACTTAACATCGGAGGCGGCTATGATGTTAATGAAGTAAAATGCTATCTTCCTTAAATGTTTTATCCGCTCACTTTTAATCAGTTTAACAGGATTAAATTGAAGAAATGTTTGTTTAAATTGAAGAAATGTTTGTTTAAATGGAAGAAATGTTTGCAACACTGAGATAGCTTCACATACTCTAACACCACACGTCGTTTCTTTAAGCTGTACCCAACCAAACCCTGGTCCTTATTTTATTCAATTCCACTTGTTTCACCATCAAAATACGTTATTTAGTAAACTGTCGGGCAAAATAAAGTATCCACTTGAACATTGGATTTGACCAAACAATTACAAACGTTATCGAAACGTTACTAAAAACAGTCACCGAGACACTGCACACGTAAGATCTGACATTCGTATCAAATAAATCACCATCCAAAAAACGTTTCTTCTTTGTTTCATTTTAGCCACCATGAAACATGGGGGTACACTTTCTTTGACCGGCTTTTAATATGCCACCAAGCATTTAGAAAATTCGTCAGTGACCTGTTATTGCTCCTCGATATATTAAACACGATGCCCTGGCAACTGCCGCCCAAAAAACTACCCAACACCCCTAGGAAAATTAAAAATTAAAAATTATTTTGAATTTTATGTGTGGGATTGTAAAATTGTATTTAGAACAGCCACACCCACCCCTCCCCATATCATACTTATATAGTTTTTTTCTTCCAAAAACTTGATACTCGTCGGTCCCGTAGCCCCAGTAAGGGGGTGATTGTATTTTCCCTTCAGTTCTACTGTTCAACCAGGAGCATCAATTGTTGGATACCATTCATGTATTGAACTGTATATACTGTTATTCACGTACATGTTGCATTAATAAATATCTAAAATACAGATGCTAAATCATAGGTGTGGTGTAATCAAATACCTGCGCGTGCGCGTCATTCACCCCATGATTGCACAGTGTGTAGCCGTACCTTGGTGGAAATGGTTTAACACTGGCAATATCGGAGTTCATTTGTCCATTTGTGACGCAAACGTCGGGCAAGGATAGCCTCCGAAGGGGAATCTAGATCAAACTGATCACCTCTGATTTATTGATTTATGAAGGCAGGGTTTGTGTACTGACTTATATATCATACAATATACGTTTCCGAACGACCTGCTGTGGAAGTGTCGTCCGATCTTCACGAACAGAGGTATCGCAGTCAAAGATCGCAGTTTTAATGAGATTGTGGTAGAGATACTAGTACCTATGTCAAGTAGATGATAAATGTACCGGAAAGTCGCATCAAGTAATAAAAGAATTTGATATCAATAATACAAACATGTCTTCAGAAAGGATAAGATTTATGGGTGAACAACTTCTTTATTACAATTAGGAGCGACGTTTCGGTGTAGGTTCTAACACCGTTATCAAGCAAGTTGCAAGTTGCTTGATAACGGTGTTAGAACCTACACCGAAACGTCGCTCCTAATTGTAATAAACATGCTAGATAACGGTGTTAGAACCTACACGGAAACGTCGCTCCTAATTGTAATAAAGAAGATGAACAACCGTTTAGAAGGAACTTGCTAGATAACGGTGTTAGAACCTACACGGAAAGGTCGCTCCTAATTGTAATAAAGAAGTTGTTCATCCATAAATCTTATCCTTACTGAGTACTCCAACTTCTAAATGCCCCACAAAGAAGTTAAACATGTCTTCATTGATACTACAACTTCTGATGCCAGTGCTGATGTGCCTTGATGCTAAATGCTACCGACGCCACAGAGCGTTTGTGCTCGGAAAGGATTGATTCACTGATCAACACGAAACGTTAACCTTTCCCCTGCCTGTTTTATACATACGAGTCTAAAGTAACCGCTAATTTCCGTTTGTAAAATCAAGTTATCGCTTTTGGTGGATTTTGAAAGGTCACCTTTGGTAGCCAATGGCGGCGTTAACCAAATATCGCAAGTCTCAGGGGAATCAGTTTCCGGGACGTAATGAATTATATATCCAGTGGCTTTGCTCGCCGCCGTTTTGAATGAATAATTATTGAACACAAAGTAGTGTTTCTACAAATCTGAATAATGGTATTGTCTTTGGCAGTCAATTATTTAAGCTAAAGTATTCACAAAGGCAAAATTTTCAGTGCAAAAGATTGAGGACCATATTGTCAAACACTGAAGTTTGAAAACCAAACAGTCTCTCTAAATCAGAACAGGATACAAGAAAATGACAGATAAGTGATTGACTTAATTAGGTTTATATGGATAGGCTTGGGATGGTTATTCACGTTGCAAATGCAACACCTAAATTGTGTTTAGTCCTGGGCATGTTTGCCAGAAAAACAACATCAAGTGCAACAGAGGCTCTCATATGTATTACTGATAGCTGCACATCTGAGGCGACGACGTACGGTTTGTGAAGATATTCGTCGAAGGCCAGAGCTGCTTCTTGCAGTCACTGTTGCTGGCTGGAATCGATTTCGTAGGTGTGTTGTTCGAATCCAGTTGTCTTGTCTATTATTGGTTACGGGTGGCCTGCCAGTCCGAGGATGGTCTCTGACTGCATTCGTCTGTTGCCAACGTTGCCATAAACACCAAATGGCGTTTCTGTGGACGTTAAATTGTCTCGCAACATCACGTTGACTCGATCCTGCTTCAAGCCTACCAATGGCACGCAGACGCTCATTTTCGGACAGGCGTGGCATTTCGTAATGTTGAATTGTGTCTTTGTTCGTAATTTGTGTGGATATTTCTCTATAAAGTGTGTCGGTATTTCCAGTGTTTAGTAGCTCATTGCCGGTCTTCTTTGGTAGTATCACAGTTGTTATTGTCTCAGTATAAAAATAGCGATACAAGGTAGAAGAAATATTCACTCATGAAGAACACAAAGAGTTAAATGATTTATTGATCCCAGATCAGCAATACACAGTACAGTCTCTTAGACAGAATGATCACACACGCCTGCCAATGAACATTCTCAACAATATATTGTATCAATGAATGGTAAATTATAAATGATAAATAAATATATCGAGTGCACTTGTTCCTAAACATTTGATCCTGTGTTTAAATAATAAATCAAACACTACGTGTACATATAATGTTGATGAAAAGATACATCCTCTACCAAATAAAAATATAAATGAGAAAATGCATATCAACCTGTAAACAATCACAATTTGCAGACCATGATTCTGCAATTCCGTGATCGGAAAGATTTGCCGTAAACGTTACTTACCGCAGAATAGCAGAAAAAACATGGAATTTGCCTCTCTTTATTATCAACCAATACACAACTTGTCACTATTTTCAAGCTTTTGATCGATGCTCATGATATTAATTACGGGACATTAATCCAGACTCGATTATATACAGACCGCTGTCATATTGAAGGAATATTTCAGAGTGCAGTGTAAAACAACCAACCAACCAACCAATCAAGCTTTTGGAATAAAATTTTGCACAGTGACCAACCATTTAACATGCGATTCAAACATACAAAATATGAATCCTACAATAAAACATTTGAAATAATAATTCTCAAACGTTCTTGTGGGATGACTACATAAACTGTTTTCATCTAAACATAAATGTTCATAAGTGGCACTATGCATATTTATTTGTATAATGTTATGTCTTAAAAGTCAAAATGTAAAAAAATGAGTTTGTATCAATTATTCAGTGGGAAATGATTATGTTATAACCGCAGAATTGTGAAATCTGAGCCCTAGAATTTGGATATTTGTTACCAGGATTCGTCTGGGGCTGTACAAAGAATATTTACCACTGAAGCCAAACTTGGCTTTCTTGGTATAACATAATACTCTCTCACACATTCAGTAAAAACAATCTGCTATTTTTCATTCAGTGTTACCAAAAGCCATAATGTTGACCTAAAAATCAACAACTTGTGCATGTATTGCTAGAAACAGTTGTTGTTATCAAAGAGCTACTCTGCATCTCTGGTTTCATTGAGACCAATCAGCAGAAACAATGATTGCAACATGAGTAGCTAAAAGCAGCATATGAAAACTCAGTAAAATAATATATCAATGTCACTTACTACATCACAGAACCATGAAACTTAACAATAATTAATGCCTTTATGATATTTCAAAGAGGATGTCCTTGGTGCTTGTCAACTACCCCAACTTGAACACTGTACCATAGTGGTTTCAAAACGCCTCTAGGAAAACATTAACAATCTAACAATAGGTCTTCTGGTGGGAGGTGAGTGATTAAGTGTAGAAGCCTCCCATTTCAATGGTTTACTGTGAGTCAGCCAAGCTGCTGACATTCAGTGATTTATATGGATAAACAAAGATGTCAACATAAACAGTTCACCATTAGCTGATCATTGATCTGGTTTAGGTGTTTCACAATGATGGTCTCAGGTAATGGGTTTGCCTCATACAATTGATTGTTCCGGAATAACATTTGCATTGCTTTTACAATAACCCACTGCAAAGTAATACAATGTCAAATACAACTTGTAATCACCCAAAAGAGATTGCATTAGGGATCAACCGTTATATATTCTCGAGGGGGTCCTGGAACACTTCAAAAACATAAATTGTCTCTGAAAATGCTTGAAAAAAAGCTAGTCTGCCACAAAACATATATTGTTGCAACGTGGTTTATGTTTTTTTACTTAGACTCATAGTTTTAATTTTTAAAAATAAAAAATCTTGTTTAGCTGCGGTAGCTGAAAAAATATATATTCTCCACACAAAATCCCAAGTCACTCCCCACCCCCTATAATGTTATAAAAACTTTAATAATGGCTGTTCATATTGTACATACCTTCCCTATTAGTAGAGAACCCCAAGTGTCAGGAAAACTGCTGTTCAATGCAGAGTTTTTTACCTCAAATACTATATCAAACTGGACTTGCAGAAAATTATGTTTAATATTGTAATGACTTTGGAATGACCTTTTTAACTAAAACAAATTTCCAAAGCTAAACAGCACTAACTTCCAAAACAACTTTAAAGAGACCATGTCATTCTTTTATCAGAATATTTAGATAATATATATTAAAGTATATAATTTGTGCATTTGATGACCTCTTGCAGAATGAATACAGGTTGTACACTTTGTGTATATTTTTTTCCAAGTAGATAGAACTACCCATGCGGAGGTGACAAATGCATTTTTGATACAGAAAAAATATATTCTGTAATGTAAGTCATGAGAATACAGACCTGAAACCTTTCCCCATGATCACACATGTAAACTGTAGCTGGCAAACATATTGCTTGGAATGGCAGTGATTGGTAGAATAATTATGCAAAATAACATGATTTCAGGAAATGTATTTCCATAATGACCAATTTCTATCAACTACTGTGCATGTTGTGTACTCCCCAGGGAGCTGAGACTGCAAAGTATGTACAGTAATCTGTTAACTGGGGTAAAAGCTGTATGAGTTGTGCCTTGCATGGAATTAGCAGTACACAATAAAAATAATAATAATAATTTCAGGTTTCATGCTCAGCTCCCTGGGGAGTATACAACCAAGCTGACCTATCAGTAAATGTCATGGAGAGCACATATGGATACCAACTGCTGGCTATCACTCTGAAGATTCATATCAGCGGTAGAGCTTCCATATCACCCTGAAATAGTTACACAAGACGACTTAAGTAGACAGTTTATTGAAATGATATAAGATATATACCATCAAATTCTTTATAAAATCAAGTTGATTGACTGATTTGACATGATAGTAGATTAATAAATATCCACATAAAATTATTGACCAAATATTCAATCAGTCACACTAGCAGTCACACATTAAAAACTTCAATAATATTTATCAATCATAATTCTTTATACACTTTTCATGGAAAATATCAATCTCAATAAAATCAGATTTCTGACATGACTTGTAATGGGATGTCCACCGATCTTTGTGTGGCAGTAGCGAGCACAAAGATCTGATTTTAATGACATTGTCTTTTGATACCACACACACAAGTCAAACAAATGTTTAAAACTCTGAGGCTTGCCAAGGAGTTGTAAACATTTGTCAACAAATGTTCATACGAGGGTGAGATTCTAGTTGTCATCCAAAATCATTCTTCCAACCTTTCAGTTTGCAATAAAGACATAAGGTTTTTCTCTACTCCTATATGTCATCTAATAAAGTATAATTTTGCCCTGACTGGTTATAGTAAAAGCATGGGGATGCTTGCAACATCATCCAGGAGATATTGATCTCACCCAAGCAATATCTCCTGTTGAAGCCAGTTTTGTTTGATGAAGATAGCTTTGTGTAATGAAGATAGTTTGGATGATGAAGTTAGTTTTGTATGATGGAAGATGGTAAATTACACAACACTATAAATTGTTCTCAGGCATCAACACATCAGCAATATTTCAGACAAACTGCATATTCACATGGCCGTTCTTACATGCAGGGGGGTCGGGTGGCCCAGTCGTCTAAGGTGCCACGCTTTGCTGTGCAGACTTGCATCCCTTGGGCATGCCAGAAACCTATGATTGTGGGTTCGAATTCCGGTTCACCCCGATTATGTTTCTAGGTTTGTCAGCACCATACCCGTGCTTGTGGGTTTCACCAAAGTGATAAATGTCTGAGACCTGCATCACTTTGGGCTTTCCTCCCACATTAAGCTGACACGCCGTGATATAACTGGAATACTGTTAAAAGCGGCATTAAACCCAACTCACTCACTCACTCTCATTCACAGAAAGATCCATTATTTTGAATCAACAGTTTTAAAACATATTTGTGACAGAAGACAGAAGTGTGTTCCATACAATAATGAATATGATATAAGTTCATAAATACCACAGAGTGCATCTATTAAAAATAACTGATTTTTAACATTTTGTTTGAAATGAATGGAAGGTTTCACTGCTTAACTCCTAACTTCTTCAATAATTCTTGAGCCTCTTTGTGAGCCTGGAAAGTGAAAAATAAATAGGCATTATGCATGGAAAAGATTAACATAAAACATACACAAGGTTCAAAAACTGCTGTTTAATAATATTGGGAGCTATACATATCATCATATGGTGATAGATTATACAATACATGGCATCTGTTCTGGTACACTCAATCAGCCAGATCCCCCACTGTAACCCCCCACACATCCAAGTTGGCATATCAAGGATGAGGTTCTGGGGAACTGATCTGGAAAGCCCCATGGAGGAGGAAGATCTGGGCAACATGAACCGTACCATTATGGAGACTCAAAACTGGATCTTTGGTGTGGGCAATGACAACTTTAAAACACTCATATGAGAGGGAAGTGCAACAATAACTCTAGAAATGCAACAATAACTCTGGAAGTGCAACAATAACTCTGGAAGTTCAACAATAACTCTATAAGTGCAACAACAACTGTAGATTTGCATTGTAATGTCTCATACTAATTCAGGTGATTATTAAAGGTCAGAATGAAAACATTTATGAGGTTGAAAAGTTTCAAGATGGATTAAGAAAACAATATTCATCACGATGTAAATTTTGATGTACCTGTTCATCATCAGCTGTCTTGACTGGGTACTGTATGGCCATCTTCAGGTAGTGGGTTGCAGGTTCAGGTTTTCCGAGATGCATGTACGTTCTTCCCAACATCACCAGGTTCATGCTGTAGAACCCTGGGTCAACTGGAAGCAAGACATACAAACCTATTGAGTGCTTCTCAATGGCAGAATCACCAAATTACACATATAATGACAATTCATTGAAGGTCATCATGGAGTCATAACCAAAGACAGGAAGACAAAACTACCATGTGGCCTAAACTAACATTTACTTTCTGAAATGAAAATATTTTAAGATTTTCATTTTTCAATTGATGTTTCATACATAGAAGGGAGCCAAGAGAATATCTTCATTTGCCAGGGACTAAACATGCTAAAGAAATCTAGACTTGCCAGAGAATTGTAGTCATGCTTTGGGTGAATGAGTGAGTGAGTATGGTTTTACGCCGCTTTTAGCAATATTCCAGCAATATCACGGCGGGGGACACCAGAAATGGGCTTCACACATTGTACCCATGTCAGGATTCGAACCCAGGTCTTCGGCGTGACGAGCAAACGCTTTAACCACTAAGCTACCCGACCACCCAAGACATGCCTTGGAGTTATGCTTGGATATAATTGTTTCAGGGTGGGTGTGAGAGACTGCATGTAACCTACATATGTTACAATGGAATTCCCTTTCTGCACACTACACCAGTTTTATAACCACCAGTACTATCTTGGAAAAACAAACCACAAATATGAGTAAACATTGAACAGAACATTAACTTTATTCCAACATGAACCAACTGGTTTCTAGTCCACACTTTTGGCACAGGACGTTTTAGCAAAGTTCATACATATTCACAGACCATGACCCAATGTTTTATTAAATATTTAACTCCATGAGCCTTTATTGAATATGAACAATTTTCTATACATGTCTACTGAAAGATTATAATCTTGATATCAATGTAATCAAATCCATGACAATTATTTCTAGGTCTTATGAATGATTCATGTTGTTTATAGGTTTTCTGATCTCAGTTTGTCAGAAATCTAAATAGTTGATAGGTATGAAAGCCAGCACCATGACACATGATAAACCAACTGGGTTGGGTTACTAAATCACCATGCAGATCAGAAGCCGACATAATACATTATTCTACCATGACATTTTAGAATCCTGCTTTCTGATTGGTCAACCAGCAATATCAAATGTATGTTAGACCATAATTTTGCCAAAGACTACATTATCGCAAATGAAAATATTTATTCAGAAGTACATCTTTCGCAAACCCGCCCATTTGTCAATTTCAAATACTGGTCTGACTTTATTAATGTTGCTAAATAGTTTGGTTTGGTTTGTTGTTTTACGCCACACTCAGCAATATTCCATTTATATGACGGCGGTCTGTAAATAATTGAGTCTGGACCAGACAATCCAGTGATTTACATCATGAAAATCGATCCACACAATTGGGATATGATGACATGCATCAACCAAGTCAGTGAGCCTGACCACCCGATCCCGTTAGTCGCCTTTTACGACAAGCATAGTCGCCTTTTAGGGCATGCATGGGTTGCTGAAGACCTATTCTACCCCGGATCTTCATGGACTTGCTGACTAACATGTTGTGGTTCCCACAAGCATGGCAATATATTTCAGGCAGAAAACTTAACAAACAAATACTAAGAGAGTGTATTGTAGACTTTGGTAACATCAACACAGCTTGACTTTGACATTACTCTATCACATACTGTGTCATGTCTACTGTGTCACAATGCTTAGACATCCCATCTGTTTGTTGGTTTTTTTTGTTTAACGCTGCACTCACCAATATTCCAGCTATATGACGACGGTTTGTAAATAATTGATTCTGGACCAGAATCGATCCATGCAATTGAGATAGGATGACATTCATCAACAAAGTCAGCGAGCCTGACCACCCAATCCTGTTAGTCATCTCTTACGACAAGCATAGTCGCCTTTTACGGCAAGAATTGGTTGCTGAAAACCTATTCTACCCCAGATTTTCACGGGTCTCATCCCATCTGAAGTACACACTATTACGACGTCATGGTATTACATCCCATCTGTAGAACTAAGACTTCATTATAGTGTGTACTTCAGAACAAAACATTACAAAGGTCGCTTCATTTTCTCTGGTGATGTTAGTTTGCATAATGCTTACAGGACATCTGCCTACATGATTGTATAGTGTCTCAGTGAAGCGGTTCAAGTAACATACAGTAACATGACGAATCAAATATTTACTGTACATGTAAAGAGGTGGTTTTCTTACCTTCCTCTGCCTTCTGGAAATACCCCAGAGCCTGCAAACACAATGAATGGAACATACAGCTTATCCATCATATTTCAAGCATACACAACGTTTCAAATATGGCCATAGTTATCCTCACCCATCTTACTACCAAACACCCCGCATCACATTTCACAAATGTCCAAACAAAATTTACAGGCATTGAATACTCAATAAAACCCACAAATCTGACAACACATATTATTATACCTCCATATCAGAATGATGAGATTCGACTGGTTCACGAGATTTTCATAAAATACTATGTATACCGCCTTGGGGGGAAATTTCTCAGAGGGAGAATAATCCCTTATACCCCGCCATGAGCAAGTGGATTTCTCAGAGGTAGAATAAATCCCTTATACCCCGTTTCGAAGCAAAAAGCTGCCCGCTTTTTCTGAGTCAAAGAAAGTCACATGACATAGCACAAGTTAACCTCAGCCCAATCAAACAGCTGTTTTCTATAAATTTTGAATTTGTTTTAATTCCTATGCAATGTCATATTAAAACAAGTCCGTAAGATAAATTTGTTGTAGCAGGATCACTTGGGGTACACGGGGTTTATGCATCCCTTACATAAAACCCCATGTACCCCTCATGATACTACTACAACTTTTAGTGTTCAGCTCCCAAGAATCAAGAGTTCTCGAGAATCATCTGGACTCCCAAATGGACAGACTGAAGTAGATCCTCACAACACTACCCTGACTGAGACTTACCTCTTCATAGGTAGACTTGGGTGGGGAGGCAAACAGCGCAGCAGCTATATTCCTCTGGTACCACGCCAGGTCAGCAAATGCATAGCACCTAGACACATACAGGAACAACTCAGCTCACTTCACAGAGTGTGTGGAAACACAGCATCATACAAACTTCAACGATATATACACAATTCATTCAACATTTGGTTTTCCTATTGTGTATATTTAAATATTTGAATATGTATTCAGTGAGATACTGTATTTATCTGAAACTATATAATCCATATTTCACTTGAATGAATAACACTTTATGCCAGAACTACTTCCACACTTCTTCAATGCCACTATGGTTTTCTTAAAAAGATTGTGAAGATCAGTAGGAAAATACATATAAAAATTAACATTTATCTTTTCTAGTCAAATAAAATGTTTATCTCATCTTGAGAACTGACGAAAGTGACAATTACACTCACTGCACCATCACTCAACAGAGATCTATAAATGATTCAGAATTAGGTTTCCATGATCAAGTCTTTGAAAGCCATTTAGAAGTGATACGCATAAGGAAGAGAAGGTAAATGTCAGCTTCTCTATCATGAGTATATGCTCCATTCTCCTCCTTAAGTGTCCATGGATTGCAAATTGGGAAAATAAATTAATCATTTTGTTCAAAGTTCGGATTTTATTTTTAAAGTCTTTATTTTCCTAAATTCAGAGGTATTTTAACAAACTAAGCATTATTGCCTCCTACACTTTATTGCCTGTTGTCAGTGATATGCAATTACCTCTACAAACCCAGAACTTTAGTTATAATTATATTAACATGAATTGGGAAATTTTTAATTCCAATTAGGGAATTTTTACTGACATTTGCTGCAGATGTGTGTGGTGTTGAATATCAGCGTTTGAGCTGGTCTAGTTAAATCCCTGCTCATGGAAATATCAACTTTGTTTGACAAGGTACGCTGTGAAAATGCTTCAATTTCTAACACTAACACACTCACCAGTATCCCACTGAGTACATTGAGGTAGAATCTCTTGGGTTCAGCTCTATTGCTTTCTGAAATCAAAACATGTGCTGTTGGAGAGCATGGTAACATCTTTGTTATCAGTATGAAGAAATTGGAGATATTAGGTCTCTGATAGATGTTTTCTAGAAATTCCACTTAGCATATGCAAATTTGGTATAAGTATGGGAGAGTAGCTGTGAAATATCTCATCAATTTTTTTTGCCAAATATTTAAAACATATTGTGAAACAATCCAGCTTCTTCTGAACTCAGAAATTCAGCTTCACATGTTTGATTCAATTTGTTGATTTAGGCTATATGACAGCGGACTGTAAATAATCCCATCTGGACCAGACAATCCAGTGACTCATATTATGAGCATCGATCCACACCATCAGGGTACAATCACATACAATCCACCAAGTCACCAGCTAATCCATTAAGTTGCGTTGCACGCCCAGCTGAGGTCGCTATAGTCCAATTCTAACTCCAAATCCCCACAGGGGAGGGAACAGATCAATTTGATGCAGAGACAATATCACTTATTTCAAACCGCCATTCATAAAAATATGTTTACAAACATACCAGGAAATGTTCTTTGACTGTATAAGCATTGGATATCCTCTGCTTCATGCCTTCATATTCCCCTGTGTAGTCCAGCAGTATTGCATACCACTGAAACAGATCATCCACATTCAAACATCACAAGCTTTGTTGTACAGTGGAAACAAGCATACAATCCCCTCAGGGGACCCTAAAAATAGCTCTCTCTTTTAAATACAGAAACCAATAAAACAATGTTTTGAAATTCATCTGATATGTTCATATGACTGACTAGCCATTTATCTTTCCATAACAAGCATGTTTTGGACGTATGACTTCACCAAGTTCTTTCAAGTTCCCATCCCTATCAAAATTCCATCAGCCTTCATCAGAATCTTCAACCAATCTATAGAGAAGATAAGAGTCTGTACATTGTTCACCTCTTGTTCTGTTAGAGGAAAGTTCCACGTTCTCTTTAGAAGTGCATCTAAGAGGATATTATATACCACAAAAATATCCCCACTGGTCTAACATACCTGCACTAAAAGCACTAAAGAAATGTTTTATGCCTAAAAATCTGAATTAAACAACACTCTCTAAATATGGTGTACATTCAAAAGCCAAACTTAACTTTAGATAAACATTTTGATAAATAAAACTTTTATGATCATCATTTTGGTGCATATTTAGTTATTTTGTCATTGTATAAATTGCTCATGTACAACAGTTGGTGGGTTTGTAGAGAAATAAATGAATCTTGAATCTTGATCTTTATATCATGCATAAAAACGCATCAATGAAGTGCTGGAAATTAAAGCGGAAAGGATTCACCAGTGTACCGTGATATTGAGCTCAATGATACAATACCAAAATACAACATGTTTGACTCTATCATATACTAACATTTGGTCTCTAAAAAATAAAATATTGTGTTATTTTTGTTTGTTAAACTCAACTTTAATACAAACCAGTAATTGAGAATTTCTTTATATTCAGAAAATGAAGAAATCTAGACTTTTTAAAAAAAGAAAAGAAGAAGACGAAAAAAATAATTTAGATTTAGACTTCCTAAAGTTTTGTAGACATGCATAAAATAATTTCTGATACTTTCTTTCAGATATTTTTATTCCATGTAGTCTTTCAGTCTGAACTTACTTTGGTGTTGTCTCAATATCAGTTATCATGATCATTAATCATCAAAGTGAATGTTAATGTTTGCTAATAATGTATTAAAATTACAATATGTATTGAATCATAAACAAAGAGTCACGATACACATGTTATTGTGACTTGTGAGCAGTGTTTCAGTCAAACCAGAATCCTGACCATCACAGCCATTTCAGACATCAGACGTTTCCCACACATTAATAGAGCTTGTCCAATTCCCATGCCGTTTGGCTGTAAATTTCTCAAGAATACATGCCTCTCTGCCAAAACAATTTCCCTTCTTTTCATTCCTAATGTTCTGACATGCAAATCTCCAAATTGACAGGTTTTGTTCTTCAGTGGAGAACAGGTGGGTGGTAAAATCTAATCTCCAGCATAGCTTGATTACAATTCATGAGCCAAGGGAATTAATGATGATCGACTTGAGTCAGCTGTCACCACAGAGACCCTAATTATCATACTGAAGACATTGCTGCTTAACCAGATAGCTTATTGTATAAAAGTGTCTGTCAGTGTAACTCTCCAGGCACAATGAGGACATACACTTTCAACACAACACTCCCTACCTACCGTATAGCATAGCACTTACCAATACCTTTAATCTATGTTCATCTCCAGTACTTGAAATTAAGCATTTCAGTAAACAGGTTTAGAATTTGTTTGCTTGTTTGTTGTTTAACTCCGAAACCCAGCTATATGATGGTGGTCTGTAAATAATCGAGTCTGGACCAGCTAATCCAGTGATTAATATCATGACCATCGATCCACGCAATTGGGATCGATGACATGCATCAACCAAGTCAGCAAGTCTGACCACCCGATCCCATAAGTTGCCTCTTACGACGAGCATAGTCGCCTTTTACGACAAGCATGGATTGAAGATCTTATTCTACCCTGTATCTTCACAGGTCTAACAGGGTTAGAAACTAAGTATTGTTTTCATTAGTCCACAAAAATGATCTATTGTAGAGTTACCAACAAACTGATGGTAAAAGTGGTCGTCCACAAGGAAATGTCAATAGTCCTTCCTGCATGTTACTAGTCTCTGAATAGTGAACTTATGTTTAATCTCGAACCCTGGTCAAATGTTGAAAGTAAAGATTTAGGTGGTCTGGATTAATTCAGCAAAATACAAGGACCCCAGGCCACCTCTTATCAATGTTGGAAATTAAATGGGCCCTGGGGTTTCATGTTTGCTGAATCTTGAACTTTTAACATTATGTCAATGACAAGGACCCACTGACTTCCACGCATTGTTCACCAATATATTTCAGACAAATTCCTGGCTTCACAAACTTGAAAGTTGGTATTTAACATTTTGTAGTACGAAGCCAATTATCAGTTGGAGATGCATCTATTTATAATGGTAGCTGGATTATCTCCCAACTAAATTCTTGTAAATTTCAACGGTTCTCTGACAGGCACACTCAATATTCATCTATTCTGGCATTTCTAAATTATGAATGTGAAACCACCAACTTGACAAAACATAATTTCCTTCAAGACATACCTGGCTGAACAGAAGGAATGAAAGGTTAGAAAGGATAAGGACAACTAAAACTGACCAAATGTTTAGCTGGGTTACCCTTTAAAAGTAAAGATAAAGGTCCTTTCCAACTGAAATGTCAGATATAAAAGCAGCGTTAGAAATTAGCACTAGTCCTGTAGTCCTTACCAAACTGCCCAATGGTAAAGGTATCATAAGGACTTTTAGAAATTTGCCCATTTTAAGGGTTTTGCTATATGTTATCATAATAAGGACTAGTGGACAAAAACTGTTAGTTTCTAACCCTCAAAAGTAACCAAAAAAATATAAAAACGGCTGTAAAAAAGTTTTGGACATCTGACATTATATAGTACATAAATATGGCTAACATACATGACAAACCTCAAGATAAAACTACACGCAAGTTAAATATTAAATATTTGGTTTATTTCCTGAATTATTTCCTTAAAATACTGTGTCCTTTTGGATATTGATACTGTTTTCTCATCATGATCGTCATCATTATTCCTGTAATGAGTGAGTGAGTGAGTATGGTTTTACGCCGCTTTTAGCAATATTGCAGCAATATCACAGTGGGGGACACCAGAATTGGGCTTCACACATTGTACCCATGTCGGCAATCAAACCCGGGTCTTCGGCATGACGACCAAACACTTAAACCACTAGGCTACCCGACCGCCCCTTATTCCTGTAAGAATCAAAACTCTTCTTCCTTCTCAATAAAACTGACTTCAACATAAAGCACAAAACCCATACCTTATGACATGCAAAATTTTCTTTGTTTAATGCTAGTGCCTTCTTAGCATATTCGAATGCTTCATAAACACAAACACGTCGCTGCGTTTTGTCCTTTCTCCCGAGAAACTTTCCTTTATCACAAGCAGCTCTGGCAAGGCGCCACAGGATTCCATCGTTTTCAATGTCTTTGAACTGAATGAGGTAATTATACAACTGGATCGGATCATTGTCTTCATACAGGCGGTCAGCTTCAGCAATGATTGTCTGGGTTTTGGCAGCACCTGGGTTACTTGGTGGGGATTCTGGCCAACATAGAAACACAGCATGACCAGGTGGCTTAAAGTTAAACCACTCTATTACATCATAATCCAGACTTAGTTCTTGCAAATGAGATTGTTGCCTCTGTACCTGTTGCGTGCAGCCATTATGAACATTATTGTTCAAATTAATCAATTTCATCAATTAATGGTGTTGATGATAATGAGGATGTTGGAGATTTAATGAGCGCTTCCGAGGGACCTGATTTCGCACCAATAGATCTAATTGGTGTCAGTTTCCAGCCAGGGAATTGATCATGAAATCTGTGCTAGATTATTTTCCAATCATACCAGTTCACTTTTATGAATTAGCAGCAGATCATAAAATTGATGATAATATGTTTAAAAATATGAAAGTGTAATAGACAAGGTATAAAAGAAAACTGACAAAGTTTATATTTTCTCTCATGCAAATATCAACTTGGTCAGGTCACTTGATAGATAAACATGTTTTCTGATAACAAAATACAAATATCCTTTGTGTATTAATATATCAAATGAGTTAACTCTGAAAGATGGTACCGGTACCTTTGTAAGGAAATAAGGTATCCCAAGTGTGGAGAGCATCCACAATGTTTGTTTGTTGGTTAAAGATGCACTCAGCAAGTTTCTTTTTACAAGACAGCAGTGTGTAAAAAATTGAGTCTGCACCAGCAACACCAGTGATTGACATCAAGTGCTCTGATCTATGCAATTGGGATACGATGACATGACTACCCAATCCCAATAGTTGCCTCTTATGACAAGTATGGGTTGAAGACTAATTCTAGCCATGCTAACTCGGATCTTCACAGGGCTCATTAAGAATGAAAGTGCTTGTTGAGTAGGACATGACAATATGTAGGAGCCTGGAGGATCAGGGTTTCATATCAGTTCATTTTGGTAATGATATAGAATATGTCCAAACAAAAGTAAAATAATGAAAACGTCCTATTGCCATTTGTCTACAGCCAAACCATAGTAGGATCAGTACAACATATACTGTAAATCCCAAGATTAATATATGTCAACTTCAGTGGGTCCATATTTAGAAAATGTTGGTGCAATATGCCTTGGCGGGATAAAAATAAGATTAACTTCAGAATTTTATTTTTGTCCATTTCAACAAAATTTACAGTTGGCGGACCCGCAAAGCAAGTATTAAAAAGGTGTGGCCTCACTTATCTCTGAAGTTTCGCCCTGACAGTCAATTCTATTTGACGCATTCCAACATGAAGGATGCTAAAGAAACAGGACTATCATATTTCCAAACTCGATCTATTCTTATGATCATGTTGACATTAAGATATCACTGTTGCTCTATTTTCGGCAGCAAAAACATGAATCATTAATAAGGTCATAAAAATAAGTTTTCTATAAGTAGCTTTGTTTTCTCCGCGTTTTCTTAAGAGGCAGAACACATGATGGCAGCCATGGTGGCATAGTTTAGGCCAGAATAACTTACTTGTTATCATGGTTATACAACTTATTATACTAGTGTTAAAGGTCTGAGAAATCTTGACATTAATATTGAGTGGTTTTGGCACTGTAGGTATGAGCGAACAAGTGTCTATTTCCAAACAAATTTTCATTTTCATTTCCATATCTATTTCTCACAATACGGAAATCCCAGCTTTTGCTATGCCCATGCCTTTAAAAAAACACTTCTGGAAGGTCATCAAAATACAAAGATTGAAATAAATAACCATAAACAGACATTGGACATTACATCTAGTTCGCACACTAACCATAACAGTGCTGAGCCAATAAGTTTGTTTAAAACTGGTGAAAATCATGTTGATCATGTATAATATTACCGGTAATTGCTTGTATGATCATGTAGACTGTGTTGAGTCATTGATAATCCGACTAGATACCTGTCATGAGTTGTGACACTACAGCCTACATGTTTTTCATCTCACTTACCTTTAGCAGCTGGCGCAGAGTTCCCAAATCCAAAACTGACAGCCTTAACCACTGCCAGTCCTGGTATGAAGACAAGTGGCAGTTTGGTGCAGGATGATGGCCTTTTGGGCTGACAATGAAGTTGTGCTGCTGTCTTCTGAAATAGGATTGCACAGATGTAATAGAATTCACAATTTTCTGATCAGGAACAGATTGTTATCTTTAGTCACATACTAAAGTACCTGAATATGAAACATCTGAAAAAAGACAAAGTTCTAAAGGCTTATTTCTGAATACTTCTCTACTGGGCTAGCTGATAGTTTATTCGACATAATGTATATACTTGTAACTCTGGATAATTCTGGTTTCTGTATGCTGGACTTCATTTGAAAACATCCAGACAATAAGATTTCCGGACCAAATACGTCATTGTTTCAGAAGGATCGTGTAAGTATGGTATATATATGTATTGTGGATCTCATGATCACCACTGTAAAATGTCCATATTGTTGACATGTTGGGGAGAAAGTGATTGTAGATTTGCATTAGTTACATAATCGCTTCATCCAAGATGCTGTTGGAACAATTATTGTACCTTTTACATAAGGTGTTAACCTTATCATGCTTATACCACCCTAATGTTTCAAAGCATTATCATTAATGTTTCTGCACAAATTAGAAATATATAAGGGGGATAATGGATCTCCTTGTCTTACAGTAACCATGTCTACAGCTCTATGATAGTGTGGTGAAGTCAGAGGCACACCGATTTACACACTGTATCATATATTTCAGTAGAATGTTTGTATTTAGTGTTGTATTGAGTGGGTTGGGTTTTAAGCTGCTTTTAGCAATATTCCTTCAATATCATGGTGGCAAGACACCAGAAATGGGCTTCACACATTGTACATATGAGGGGCCTCAAACCCGCACCTTCGGCATGACAAGCAATCGCTTTAACCACTAGGCTACCCCACCTCACCCAGTGTTGCATTGAATTTCCCAAATTTAGTACGTCGAATATTGCTTCCATGAACTCTACACAATGAAAGCTTTTTCAAATTCATCCATATTTCCATATAATCAGTGATTCAATTATATCATAGATTAATCCTGAATATTCACTGACTGTATTGATTTAACAGATATCTGTTGTCTTTAAAATGCATTATCTAAATATTAAATGTGGTATACATAACTTTCATATTTATAAACAGTAGGACTCGACCATTTAAATGGTGTATGACATGAAGTAGCAAAGAAGTTTTACAAGCAGATAATGTCCTTGCTTTTTTTGCCTGACGCCACACAGCAGTACTCCTGCTATTTGACAGAGGCCAGTAACAATCGTGTCTAGACCAGACACATTTACCAATTTTGTTTAAACTAAACAACAACAGTTTAATTTTTAATTATGTCTGCTGTGTACAATTGCAATAATTCTGCTGCTTTTAAAAAGCAGAGAAAGAAAGAAATTTGGTCATTTTGCAACACAGTGGAGGGCAGTTTTACTGTATCGGCCTAAACATTTCTTTTGTAGTTGACTCAACATAATTGATAAATGCTACTGAGCTTATGATGAAACTCGGGGAACAGAAACATCAACACGGTTCAAGTAAATATATAACGTCAATGTTTAATAACATGATGGCAAAAGAAAATAAGACACAAACTAGATACTTTTGAACAATTGGCATCAAATCTTCCTACTTAATACATCATATAAATTGACAACAGCTCCATTTACAAACCTAATCAAAGACATTCAAGTGCATCAAATACCTTTTTAATCAGTAGATATACAGATTTAATCAGAAAGATTTAGGTCTTGATGGATTATATAGATTCATACCAAATACCAGGCTCTGACATTAACTGATTTTAAGAAAGCATTTGACATGGCTGAACATGACCTACTTCGTTACTGTTCACTGTCCATGGCTGCCAAAACAGGTCGTTCACAATGACAGTGCTATTTACAATTTGCCTAGACACAGGACCCCCCCCCCCCCCATCTGTATGTATTGGAAGTTTTGGAGCCACCCTGAAGTATGACTGAATTACTCAGGACGAGCTGCCATTGTACGAAAAGAAAGCGTCAGAGACTGCTAATTTCTGTGACAATCTCATTAAAATCAGATCTGATTTCTCGCTACCGCTAAACAAAGATCTGAGGACATCCCATTACAGGTCAAGTCAGACCGACCTTGCGTGAACTTTGACCGACCAATGGAATGACCAATCAGAAGGCAGCTTTTCGTGCTTTACAGCACAAAATTCAAATTGGCGACTACGCTTCGAAACATATTTTAACAAATTTTCGATTACAAATTTGAAACCTGAACAACAAAAAACCCATTCTGGAATGGTCTAGATTGTAAGGATTCAGTCATTAAACCCATAACTATCGTTTGGAATACCCCATGTTAAAGTTTTCGAGATTGCATGATTAGAAATCACATTCTGACTGTCACTTTCATAATCTGGTAAGCGATGCACGGATTGGTCGGATGGAAGGTCGTTCTGACGTGACCCCTAATGAGATGTCTTCTGATCTTTGTTTAGCGGGAGCGAGAACTAAGGTCTGATTTTAATTAGATTGATTTCTGTGACCAATGACTGTGTGGCCATGACACAGTGGTTAGTGTGTGTTTTACATATTTGTGTGTTCTGAAATAGATTTGATAAGCTGTTATTCCGATCTAGAATGCATACAAATATAATATTCTCATAGACATATGCAAGGTTTTTGTTTGAAAAGGCATGTTGTTTTTTAGGTATCAAATAGAATTAGATACCTGATTGATTTTAATATCATCTTGACCAATCAATTGACCAATATATTGTTTTATGACAAAAGTTATCTAGAACTCTATGGTTACACTACAAGTCACTAATGTTCGAATTTCCTTCTGACTTTGCACGCATTACTTCTGACATTCAGTCAACTTCAGTGATTGCCTGGCCAGATAGGTTTAGTCATGTATCTAGATACATTTGGCCAGGGCTAAAGTCAAACTATTCCCAATCAGATATTTTGTACCTATCTCTTGAAACAAAATAGCTCATACCTGGGTAGGGTCAGATAATAGGGGGTTGGGTACCCGGATAGTAAGTTTGAAATCATCCTAGCCCTACCGCAGGACTACCCAGACCCGAGGTTAGTCATGTGATATACTGTTTAAGGAGAGTAACAATGAGAGTTACACCACAAGTCGCTAGGGGTGACTATTGGTCTGGAAATCACTACTGCGATAACTATTGACATTGCAAGCAACTATTGCGATTATTATTGAGTTTTCAGTGTATCATTTGAGATGGATTTTAGTGTTGAATTAAACCTTGGAACTGAAGTTTCCTTTGAATGTGATAACCATAACAACAAATAAAAAGTAAAGTTTGAGATATGACTGATTTGTTTTTTCTTTACCCTAATAATTTAAGAAAAAGAAACTTCCACATTACCATGTGTAAATTACTACCACTCATGATCAAAAGAAAAACAATTTTGAAAAGCATTGCATGTATTTTATTGATATGGTAAATACAATTGAAACTATCAATATTCCTAACTGAAATCGATACTTTTGACCGGAAACTGATTTAACAATCGATTTACTGACTTTAAGTGCTTACCAATCGCAATATATCGTGACACCCCTACAAGTCGCCAATGTTAGCACTTCTTTCTGACTATGCATGCTTTACTTCTGACATTTCTTTGTTTGAGCAAAGATAAAGTTCCAGTCAACGTCAGTGTATTCATGATCAGATCATTATATACATGTATCTTAACAGTTTCTGCCAAGGCTCCAGTAAAACATTTACAGTGTGACATTTCATACCCAACTCTTGGGACCTATGGCAGGTACCCGGTAGGGTTGGGTAATAGGGGGTAGTTGGGTAGGAAATTTGGACTCGTCCCAGCCTTAGTACTCAATCATATAATAACGATTACAAAATACAATATTAATAACTTTCCAGTTGCAGACACGCCACCAAGTCTTAAACAGATATAAAATGACAATGAAAATGCCTACGTTTTGGACAAACTTACAGCCATCATCAACAGTAATCAAACATCCTACATAAGATTTTGGTCTATATGCCACAAATTTTCCTATAACCTCACCAGTCTGTGACGTTAGCCATTCGTCTGAAACCCTAGTCTAGTCTTTTTTGCACAAACTGCCTCAATATATATCCTTTTCTTCAACCAAAACACATCACCCTTTGACAAAGTATTCACCATGATACATAAACACTTACTTCTACTTAACCTGTTGTAACATTATGTACCAATTTAGTCATGCACAATGTATAACAATGATCTTTAGTGTCTATTACCTTGATATTATGATAATATGTATTCATTATGTTCACGTACAATATGTACAAAAATGTAATATTGATGACCATAATTTTTTTCTCTCTAGATCTACAATGATGACTGAATACTGTGTTAATCTGTGACTAGAAAAATATTAAAAGTATTTCAAAGAAAGTTTACCATGTTGACAGGTGCTCAGACCATACAGGTATCCTTGTGACCACAGACTATTGCACCATTTTCACAATCAAATTCTGTATTTGTCAGGTATTTGGACTTCAAAACATACTTGCAAATACGCTGAATACTTGAATTCAGTAACATGTAAATAAAAGTATGTCCACAATTTTCTTTTCCAATGTTTATTGCGCTTTATTACCAATGTCATTATCACCATGGCTACCATGAGCAGGAAATAGTTGATTCTATCAGCAGTATTGGATCACTATGCCAAATATATCATAAACATAATGCATGCAAAACAAGTATATATGTATACCAACATGCCTGCTTATCACAGATATAACCGCTAGATCTAAAGCCAGTATCCAATTATGCTGCTACTACAAGCAACATTATCATACTCAAAGCCATTCACCGAGTCACTCTGTCCAGTCAATGTTCATATTGAGATCGGTAGATCACACTTACCCCTATCTTGTTCCCCCGAGTTCTCAATTGACTGAGATTTCTTTCCCGAAGCGAATGTCCATAGGTCCCATTGAAAGAACGTGCATAATCTCTGATCAAAGGTAGAAGTTTCATAAGTTTCTCACTGGGCGCGGCCATCTTTGCGTGGAGACTAAAACGTACCTTCTTTGACAGAAGAGTGACTAAACTAGCAGACGACACGTGTCACGTTGGCGTTTATATAAGAGATCCCACTTTCACACGTTTTTAGCTGTTTCGCACTGTCTATATTATGAACTGATTGCGTGAACGATGGATCCCGCGGATCTTTATCTTGACCGTTTAATTTGTTTGACAAGGCGTGAATAGGATGAAATTGGAAAATAATTGTAGTCAAAATGTGAATCAAGTGTCGGCTGATTATGTTCGATTTGCTCTTTGACCCGGTGACAGCACGTGAACGCCTCTAGGTGTGGAGATAGTATTTGTGAATGCTAGAGTTATATCCGCGCTGAAAGTGAAGATTGTGCCTACATATCGTGGAGGCGTCCGAAATGTGCGCATTTAAGGGTGTTACCGATAGCTATCGTCTGTTTTGCGTCAGCAGTGGCTGCATGTACAGAGCATTGGCTAACGCACAGTTCTCGAATCAATAGACACAATATGGAAATGTTACTAGGAGTTTTGTGCCTATCAAAGTTGCTCTTTGTCTCGCTGTTTAGTGTATGTACCTAGTGTACCGTTTATCCTCTGAATTGGAGATAGATATGCATGCGTGGCACTGAAGTGAATACGTCCATCAATGGCATAAATGCATTCGGCAATTTACAATCAGACACGAACCGTCTATGACATTTACTTTTAATTTCCGTATCAAGGAAAGTACAACATAACACGTAAGGACATAATTAAATACTGAATATAGCGTTTAATGTTGGCAGTTCGACGATATATTGTATAGAAGGATTTATCTAAACTATCTTGTGTAGTAGATAATGGAAGTAAAGGCCACACACATTAATCAGGCGCGGCACACGATTACACAATAATCCATTAAATGTCCGAGGAGAGGTTCAATTTCTAGCTATGCTCTCTCTATAAATGAACGAGGTTTGTCTAGATCACCAAGAGAAAAGTCTGAAAACATATATATTACCTAATATTGCGCATAATACCCATAGAAAACAGGAGCTATTATTTTCAGTAATTCTCACTGAGCTTAATGACAAGTATCACACAGTTTTAACATCAGAGTAAATGAGCGCATTTAATACTCATAGGATTTGAAATAACCGAGTACACTTGTTGAAATTAATGATTGTATTACGCTCGCTCTGGCCCGGGAAATACAAGAATTCTGACACTCGTTTCGTAAAACCATGTCACACATTCTTGTTCAATGATCTCTATTTTTATAAACTGTTTTAAAAAAAGACCACGGGTTACAAAATTAATTGACTTGAGACAGATTATCCGTAATTCCTTGTTGCTAGAGGTTTGTTCTATAAACAATCGCCACACCCATTCTTTATAGAAAGCAGTGAGTTTCAGACGCTGTATTTTCGGGAACACCAATAAATAGTACCCATAGGGACACGGATATGGTGAAAGTAATTTCAATAATTCTCACTGAGCATTGTGATTTGTATTTATGGTGATCGGCTATGTAGGTGTATGAGAATAATGATGAATGAGCGTTGCTTTTCGTTTTGTCTTCAGTCCAACTTTTTAGTACTCCGGACATTTTTACCGGTCCCAACTGTGTCCGAATTGAACAGATTCCACTTAAGGATTGAGATTGTATTTGTTGACGTTCATCAGCTGATGAAGACAGTGCCTCACGTGAGCAAATTCCATAATTTGGTTTGTTATCACAAATGTCCGGGTTAATTAATTATGACGTCAATTTCTACTGGACTATTGGTAGTGTTCACCTAGGCGAGGTCAAGCTACTTTCAATATTGTAGTTTAAATATTACTTAGCGCAACATTTAACAACACACATGCGGGACAGATCATCTGTAATGTTTGGTAGGTTACTCTCCAGGTATTACGAATGAATGAGTGCACTAATGTCTGACGTACATGTTAGTGATTCTCAATGCCACGTGACGTCATCAATTGTTCATGACGTCATAAATATGACATTTCGTCACCATATTGACTTACTGAAATTTGACATTTCAGATGTCTTTTTTGTTTCATATTCTTTCGCAGAAATCCGGGTACAGTTGTCGGTTCCAAATAAAATATATGGGCATCAAGTACTGAATAATACCCGCAAATCAGAGTGTTATTATCCCGTAGTTTAATGTACGATAAATAGTTCAAAGGTCATGTTTGGTTGATGGTTCATTACATGCTCGATATTTCCTTTAGTATTTCTGCCAAAGCGTCTTATTAGAATACAAAATAAATCTTATATAGAAAAACACCGTCTCAGTCCCAAACATTTTGGCCAGGGAAGTAAACACTTGTTCTCCATGTCCAAGGAAGGTGAAAATATATCTCAGA
Organism: Haliotis rufescens; assembly: GCF_023055435.1. Classification (NCBI taxonomy): domain Eukaryota; kingdom Metazoa; phylum Mollusca; class Gastropoda; order Lepetellida; family Haliotidae; genus Haliotis; species Haliotis rufescens. Next base: position 1,464,482 of record NW_025963879.1, read on the forward strand.
TGTTGACGCGAACTACTCCTTCTTACGTAATCAATCCCCGATAGATCTATTCCCATGAACTGCTTTGTTTGTTTGGTTGTTGCTTAACGCCGCACTCAGCAATATTCCAGCTATATGACGGAGGTATTTAAATAATCAAGTCTGGACCAGACAATCCAGTGATTGAAATCATGAACATCGATCCACGCAACTAGGATCGATGACATGCATCAACCAAGTCAGTGAGTCTGACCACCCGATCCCGTTAGTCGCCTCTTACGTCAAGCACAGTCGCCTTTTACGGCAAGCATGGATTGCTGAAGACCTATTCTACCCCGGATCTTCACGGTCCACATGAACTGCATGTTCGAATGGCCCCACCTTAGCGTCAAACCTGTTACCGTCTGTCAAAAGGGTTACTAAATCATTAGAACATTAGAATAGAGATTATAGTGGGGTGAGTGAGTGAGTTTGGTTTTCCGCCGCTTTTAGCAATATTCCAGCAATATAAACTCATCCCCATCAAACGAGGAGTAGGATACACACACACGGGCCGGTTGGTAGCAACATGCTGTGGTCAGAATGACCACGTTCAAGCAAAAGTTTCACAATTCGTATCACGAGGTAGGCGTATTTTGGAACTCTACCAGGTACTGTGCAGGATAATTAAGGTGTTTGTGCTGCAAATCTATTCCATACGCCCACACATTGCTTTCTATACATGACTGGAATTCTCCTGGGTATTTAGACTGCCTTTTCCCTTTTTAGAGACAAAACGCTCAATAATCTAGACATTTATTATTAATAGGATTACGTTTAAAGAGAAGTCGGCTCCAAGGAATGGCGGCAACAATACGAACCTATTCAACCTGCCCACACTATTCAGATTAATTCTACGGTTTCATTCAGCTGAAAAAACATGATTTGCATAGTCCCATGAAAGACAGGTATTGATTGCAGCTGTAAATATGTAAAGTGTTATAAATAATGTGAATACATTAATGTCATCAGCCCTTGAGAAAAGTTAAACCATCTCAGACCAGACTGCTGATGGTGACTCTATCAGAACGCGGAACATCGCATCTCTTCGTGCAGCCGTTATGTTCTATACACTGTTTAATACGTAAAGGTTGATTTTGTAATGGCTCAAAACAATGGCATTGTTAATCACTGGGATGTTGTATTTTCAAGGCAAAGTCACAACCAAGAGAGACCATATTCACATCTTTTCACAACATGTTCAAGGTTTTATCGAGTATTGTAAGTGTCATTGGTAATTGGTGAAATTGGTATAAAGAACTTTTTTGTCTTAAATCGGAACTGTTTTATTTTCTTAAATTCAGACTTTTTGTAACATTGACTTTAATGCAATAATGAAAACGTTTCTCTGGTCATGTTTATCGGTGAAATGTAACTCGCCCGTCCAAGACTAAAACATCAGTCATAAAAATACTCCCGAAAATATTCAAATAAAATTATTTACTGCGATGCGATACCTCTCTGAAGAGAGGATCTTTATTTTTTTAAATTTGAGTTTGCTAAAATCAGATCTTTAACTCTGATAAAGTCATCACAAATGAGGTTGCCATGAATATCATGATGAAGTTAAAGCTGTAAGACAACTTTCATTACAATATAATTAATAATATATCTTTAATATTCTTCCCTTTTTTATTTCTATACCCCATACCACCATTCTTATTTCCTGTACTTATTTGTAACGTTGCTTTGAACAATTGTTGTAAAATTGCAAAAAATCAACTTTCTGGAGCTGTTCTATCTTTTGTTTTTCAATATTTGTAATCGTTATTTACTTGTCAATAATATATGTTTACTGTAAAGGTCTCTGCCGCACTTTCATTTCGATAACTTTCTTGTAAATGTCTCGCATAGAATACTTGTGTTTTCTGTGAAGTCCTATTTATCTGATGTTCTAAGTGGCCACACTCGGCAGTATAACAGCGGTGTGACGGCGGCCTTTAAATATTCAATCTTTACCAGACACAGTGGTTTTAGTATGATCAGTGTCTTACACCGTCAACCCAGTCACCGAGCCTGACCACCCGATCAATTTACTCGCCTTTAGCCTGCATAGGTTGCTGGGGACCTGTTCTAGCCCCAAATCTCCACGCGATGCAAGCAATAAGATGGCAGTCTAAAAGAACAGTGCAGAATATTACTTTTGGTGCTTATAGCGTAATTAACTATGCATATTACTTTGCTCAATTAATTGTCAAAGTAAAGTGGCATGGCAGCTGTTGATTATTCAAGGTTGATGATTGGACAAAGGTACCAGGACGAATCGCTTCAACAAGTTTACTGGAACTGTGGAGATTTGAAGGCGCTTCGCTTACCCGGTTAAGGGGAATAACTCTTCCAGCTTTAATACTGAACATTGCTATGAGTCAATCGTTAACCACGCCGTTACCGAAAAACTTAGCCACTTATCCTCTTGGCGACAGGTCATCATAACCTTGTTTGGCACAAGCCATTACCTATCCTTTCGAAAGATATTTAAGAAATTCAAATCAAGCAATTTGACAATCCTCCCAGTTAGTAAGATTTCGATTTACATGTATATACCAATCGTACCCATTCAAATAAAGCCAGTTGACCGTGTGAATGATACAAGTTGATACAAAGTATTTTCTCTTTCTTATTGACACAAACGAGGATACTTTATGTGACATATCGTCATGGATATTGTAGAGACGCTACTGGACAGGATGTTGTGTATACAATTTAATGCAATAAAGGACGTATGGATACTTTATATGAAGGTGAAGTTACGAGGATATATTGTGAGGCGAAACAGTGCCCAATTGTTCTTGCAACGTTTCAAGTTATACCGTAAAAGTCTGTCTCGAGTGTTCGATCTGTCCTTAGCCAAAACTCGTGATCCACAAATAGTATGTCCGTATATAATTAACGTTCCACGCACACGGCCCAGACGCAAATCAGTCTCGAGGAATACACAGCTCGACAGGCATTGCTGTGTAGATGTACCTGTTGGAATACACTATCACTGTGTTACTGTACAACATGTGACAAGGAGGAAGAAGATCCATTGAAGTCAAACGTCGTGTTAAATGTGGAGGCGATGAACAGGGTCCTGGTGCATTATGTATCAGCTTGTCCTCGTAGAGGCATCAGTAACACTGAAACACTCCCCAGTCACTGGGACATCAGTAACACTGAAACACTCCCCAGACAGTAGGACATCAGTAACACTGAAACACCCCCCAGTCACTGGGACATCAGTAACACTGAAACACTCCCCAGACAGTAGGACATCAGTAACACTGAAACACTCCCCAGACAGTTGGACATCAGTAACATTGAAACACTCCCCAGACAGTAGGACATCAGTAACACTGAAACACTCCCCAGACAGTAGGACATCAGTAACACTGAAACACCCCCCCCCCCCCCCCCCCCCCCAGACAGTGGGACATCAATAACATTGAAACACTCCCCAGACAGTAGGACATCAGCACCACTGAAACACTCCCCAGACAGTAGGACATCAGTAACATTGAAACACTCCCCAGACAGTAGGACATCAGTAACACTGAAACACTCCCCAGACAGTAGGACATCAGTAATACTGAAACACTCCCCAGACAGTAGGACATCAGTAACACTGAAACACTCCCCAGACAGTAGGACATCAGTAACACTGAAACACTCCCCAGTCACTGGGACATCAGTAACACTGAAACACTCCCCAGACAGTAGGACATCAGTAACACTGAAACACTCCCCAGACAGTAGGACATCAGTAACACTGAAACACTCCCCAGACAGTAGGACATCAGTAACACTGAAACACTCCCCAGTCACTGGGACATCAGTAACATTGAAACACTCCCCAGACAGTGGGACATCAGTAACATTGAAACACTCCCCAGACAGTAGGACATCAGTAACACTGAAACACCCCCCAGACAGTGGGACATCAGTAACATTGAAACACTCCCCAGACAGTGGGACATCAGTAACACTGAAACACTCCCCAGACAGTGGGACATCAGTCACACTGAAACACTCCCCAGACAGTAGGACATCAGTAACACTGAAACACCCCCCAGACAGTGGGACATCAGTAACATTGAAACACTCCCCAGACAGTGGGACATCAGTAACACTGAAACACTCCCCAGACAGTGGGACATCAGTAACACTGAAATACTCCCCAGACAGTGGGACATCAGCACCACTGAAACAATCCCCAGACAGTAGGACATCAGTAACACTGAAACACTCCCCAGACATTGGGACATCAGTTACATTGAAACACTCCCTAGACAGTGGGACATCAGTAACATTGAAACACTCCCCAGACAGTAGGACATCAGTAACACTGAAACACTCCCCAGACAGTAGGACATCAGTAACACTGAAACACTCCCCAGTCACTGGGACATCAGTAACACTGAAACACTCCCCAGACAGTGGGACATCAGTAACACTGAAACACTCCCCAGACAGTAGGACATCAGTAACACTGAAACACTCCCCAGATAGTAGGACATCAGTAACACTGAAACACTCCCCAGACAGTAGGACATCAGTAACACTGAAACACTCCCCAGTCACTGGGACATCAGTAACACTGAAACACTCCCCAGTCACTGGGACATCAGTCACACTGAAACACTCCCCAGACAGTAGGACATCAGTAACACTGAAACACTCCCCAGACAGTAGGACATCAGTAACACTGAAACACTCCCCAGACAGTGGGACATCAGTAACACTGAAACACTCCCCAGACAGTGGGACATCAGTAACACTGAAACACTCCCCAGACAGTGGGACATCAGTAACATTGAAACACTCCCCAGACATTGGGACATCAGTAACATTGAAACACTCCCCAGACAGTGGGACATCAGTAACACTGAAACACTCCCCAGACAGTGGGACATCAGTAACATTGAAACACTCCCTAGACAGTGGGACATCAGTAACACTGAAACACTCCCCAAACAGTAGGACATCAGTAACACTGAAACACTCCCCAGACAGTGGGACATCAGTAACATTGAAACACTCCCCAGACAGTTGGACATCAGTAACACTGAAACACTCCCCAGACAGTGGGACATCAATAACATTGAAACACTCCCCAGACAGTGGGACATCAGTAACATTGAAACACTCCCCAGACAGTTGGACAGCAGCAACACTGAAACACTCCCCAGTCAGTGGAACATCCGTAACACTGAAACACTCCCCAGACAGTGGGACATCAGTAACACTGAAACACTCCCCAGACAGTGGGACATCAGTAACATTGAAACACTCCCTAGACAGTGGGACATCAGTAACACTGAAACACTCCCCAAACAGTAGGACATCAGTAACACTGAAACACTCCCCAGACAGTGGGACATCAGTAACATTGAAACACTCCCCAGACAGTTGGACATCAGTAACACTGAAACACTCCCCAGACAGTGGGACATCAATAACATTGAAACACTCCCCAGACAGTGGGACATCAGTAACATTGAAACACTCCCCAGACAGTTGGACAGCAGCAACACTGAAACACTCCCCAGACAGTGGGACATCAGCACCACTGAAACACTCCCCAGACAGTTGAAGAGCAGCAACACTGAAACACTCCCCAGACAATTGGACAGCAGCAACACTGAAACACTCCCCAGACAGTAGGACATCAGTAACATTGAAACACTCCGCAGACATTGGAACATCAGTTACATTGAAACACTCCCCAGACAGTGGAACATCAGTAACATTGAAACACTCCCTAGACAGTGGAACATCAGCAACACTGAAACTCTCCCCAGACAGTGGGACATCAGCACCACTGAAACACTCCCCAGACAGTGGGACATCAGTAACATTGAAACACTCCCCAGACAGTGGGACATCAGCAACACTGAAACACTCCCCAGACAGTTGGACAGCAGCAACACTGAAACACTCCCCAGTCAGTGGAACATCCGTAACACTGAAACACTCCCCAGACAGTGGGACATCAGTAACACTGAAACACTCCCCAGACAGTGGGACATCAGTAACATTGAAACACTCCCTAGACAGTGGGACATCAGTAACACTGAAACACTCCCCAAACAGTAGGACATCAGTAACACTGAAACACTCCCCAGACAGTGGGACATCAGTAACATTGAAACACTCCCCAGACAGTTGGACATCAGTAACACTGAAACACTCCCCAGACAGTGGGACATCAATAACATTGAAACACTCCCCAGACAGTGGGACATCAGTAACATTGAAACACTCCCCAGACAGTTGGACAGCAGCAACACTGAAACACTCCCCAGACAGTGGGACATCAGCACCACTGAAACACTCCCCAGACAGTTGAAGAGCAGCAACACTGAAACACTCCCCAGACAATTGGACAGCAGCAACACTGAAACACTCCCCAGACAGTAGGACATCAGTAACATTGAAACACTCCGCAGACATTGGAACATCAGTTACATTGAAACACTCCCCAGACAGTGGAACATCAGTAACATTGAAACACTCCCTAGACAGTGGAACATCAGCAACACTGAAACTCTCCCCAGACAGTGGGACATCAGCACCACTGAAACACTCCCCAGACAGTGGGACATCAGTAACATTGAAACACTCCCTAGACAGTGGGACATCAGCAACACTGAAACACTCCCCAGTCAGTGGGACATCAGTAACATTGAAACACTCCCTAGACAGTGGGACATCAGTAACACTGAAACACTCCCCAAACAGTAGGACATCAGTAACACTGAAACACTCCCCAGACAGTGGGACATCAGTAACATTGAAACACTCCCCAGACAGTGGGACATCAGTAACATTGAAACACTCCCCAGACAGTGGGACATCAGTAACATTGAAACACTCCCCAGACAGTGGGACATCAGTAACACTGAAACACTCCCCAGGCAGTGGGACATCAGTAACATTGAAACACTCCCCAGACAGTGGGACATCAGTAACACTGAAACACTCTCCAGACAGTGGGACATCAGTAACACTGAAACACTCCCTAGACAGTGGGACATCATTAACATTGAAACACTCCCCAGACAGTGGGATATCAGTAGCATTGAAACACTCCCCAGACAGTGGGACATCAGTAACATTGAAACACTCCCCAGACATTGGGACATCAGTAACATTGAAACACTCTCCAGACAGTTGGACATCAGTAACATTGAAACACTCCCTAGACAGTGGGACATCAGCAACACTGAGCCTCCTGAACCGCCAAGCAAGCTTACATAGAACCATGTCCAGTACTTTGTTGTCTCGTTCTGCGTTATAGTGAGTGTATACACTTGTATTTATCACCCAAAACTTCCACGTGAGATATCGCATGACGTCACAATCAAAGGACAACACTGATCTCTCTGCCACTGAAGCTGTAGGTGTGCTATGAACTCTGGCTATTACTGTTTAGTCGCTTTGTGGCTGAAATTACGCCGATGCGACGTTAAACTTTAACACACTCACTGTTACTGTTTAAAAACAGAAAAGTTGGAATAACAATTAGGGATGATAACTGATATCCCAACCTAGTGTCTTCCAAGTTGAAGGCAAGTTGATAAAAGTTATAAAGTTATAAATATCCGAAGCTTGCCGAGTTGATAAACGTTATAAATATTCGAAGCTTGCCGAGTTGATTAACATTGTAAATATTCGAAGCCTGTCGAGTTGATAACTTTTATATATATCCGAAGCTTGTTGAGTTGATAAATGTAATAAAGATCCAAAGATTGCCGAGATGATAAACGTTATAAATATCCGAAGCTTATCGCGTTGATAAATATTATAAATATCCGAAGCTTGAAGAGTTGATAAATATTATAAATATCCGAAGCTTGAAGAGTTGATAAACGTTACAAATATCCGAATAACCGTATGTTCGACACATCAAAGTTCGTCACAGCGGTGTTTGACTGTATAGCAATGTGTAATGTCGTAAAAGGAAACAATCTCGTTTCCTCGACAAAATAGACAAAATAATTTTATTTACAGAATGCATTTATGTGAAAGTATGATCTTCGCAGCTTCTTTTGACAACAGACAGAGCGCAACAATTTCCACGTGATATCTGTCCCATAAATGTCCGTAAATTTAAAATCTAATCTAACCGAACTGAAGAATATACATGAGATTTCTTGATAAACCTATTTACCCCAACAGTACCCAAAACAGCCTCAATTACGAGTTCATTCTCGTTCGTAAGTTAAAAACAGCCCAAATACAACCACTCTTTGACGATGACTAATCGACTCAGTTATTTCTAATCTGTCACTCGCGGTGGTCAGGCTCGCTGACCTGGTTGAAGCATGTCATCGATCCCAATTGTGTGGATCGATGCTCATGATATCAATCACTGGATTGTCTGGTCCAGACTCGATTATATACAGACCGCCGTCATATAGCTGGAATATTGCTGAGTGCGGCGTAAAACAACAAACCAGCCAACCAACTATGTCACTCAGAGCTCGGAAACATGCATCTGAGTGTTTTGAATGAAAGAAAAGAAATATATAAATATTTTGTTGGGTGGTGGAAAGAAGACTAAACTTATGCGGAAACCAGAGATAAATGAAAGCTTCTTAATTTCATTGTCCTTCCATTAATTTTTTTCTCTTGTGTACATTCTCCCCGAATGTCAACAGGTGTGCATGCGCATATATCAACGAAAGATTAATGAACACATTGCACAATGTGGACTTTCTCTTTCACTGTCTTGCTGTAAAAGTATCGGCTCCACAGCACAGGATGTGATATTTATTCTAGTTCTTCAAATGCACAGAGGCTATGTGAAGTTCGTGGGTCGAGCAACTGAACTCGCAATCTTCTCGCTCATTACTGAGCACAAGGGCTGAACATGTCGACATCTTAATGCTGCATCGACTGCATCGATCACAACTCGCTCACTTCTTACTAGAATTAATTTTACGATAATTCCCTTCAAAGTAAGCTTAATACCACGACAATCTCTGATATCAGTGGGAAATGTTCCTGACAAATATATTGGCAGGGAGACGACATGCCGAAGTTAGTTCTGACTAGCGGGAATCCTCACGTGCTGGTGTACAAGCAGACGATACCCATTTTACATTTGAGACAAGCTTGATTTAGTGGAGAGGATGGAGAATGGGACGATATGAACATTGAGCACGCAAGACAAAGCTTCAGTTTCTCTTAGAAGCCATAACAAGTGTTTACTTCATCGCGACTACTAATAAAACATACTTGCTCCAACCAACGAGGGAAATATTCGTTTCAGTTAATGATGCAAGGCGTAAATTGATCACGTGTTTTTTTTAACAAAATGTTCAACGTAATGGTTTTGATACAAAATTACAATTACAATTTGAATGGAAAAAGGTTTCTGTTTGTGCGGTGATAAGGCGTAGCTTTGAACGTAGCTTTTCTACGATGACAATATACGTGCGCTAAACAAAGCTAAAAACAGATTTAAACATTTGCGTGTACAACACTGGAAAGGAAAGTTCAGAAAGTACGAGTCCTTTTCTCACAAAAAGAAAACAACCTTCTCTTTAGTTTAAAAATCGAGTATTTGTTTTTTTTATACATTCCTCCTAATTAAATCCCATTCCTATACCAGCATATCACCTAAATGCTATTATTAAACGCCATTACGGTGCATTTTCTCTTTCGTGTTTTTCGTCTCCCATTTTCAAGTCAACATGCATTTCTTCTAATAAGCAGTGTAGCCTTTGATCTTCTGGAGCGAGTAACATCACGTGACAAGTGCTTTCAACCAAAGCAAGCGTGAAAGTCGCACAAAGGCTCTCCCGTCGAGGACTACTTTGAGGTATTACAGCTCATCATCTATCAAACACAACATCTAGCCAGCCTGCATCTGTTGTACGCCAATGGGAAGCAGGGGTGATAATTGACATGATAATTATTATCCTGTACTTACTTTTATGATTAGATTATCCACTAAGATCAAGGTTATAACAGTGTGGGGGATAACAATTTTGTGCACGACCTTTCGTTTCTCACATACTTTGGGGGCACGGGTGGCTCAATCGTGTAAAGGCATAGGTTTCTTATTTGTTTGTTTGTTTGTTTGTCTGTTGTTTAACACCACACTCAGCAATATTCCAGCTATATGACGGAGGTTTGTGAATAATCGCATCTGGACCAGACAATACAGGGATTGACATAAGCATCATAAGCATCGATCCACGAAATTGGGATACGATGAAATGCATCAACCAAGTTAGCGAGTCTGAGCACCCGATCCCGTTAGTCGCCTTTAACGGCAAGCATGGGTTGCTGAAAACCTGTTCTAACCCGGATCTTCACGAGTCTATTTGTACCTAAATGCAGTTTTACAATGGGCTCTTCCATTTCTTCAAATTATTTTGAAATATTTTGACCAATATTTATTTTACAAACACCTTACAGATATACAGAACAAAGTACAACCTGGAGTCGGGTTAGATTTGGCCCGCAGAAACTTATGCTTGTCGTAATGGGTGGCAGCTCGCTGACTTGCGTGTCATCATACACGACAGCATGGTTTGTTGCTCATAATATCAGTCACTTGTTCGTCTAGTCCAGACTCGATTATGTACAGGTCAGCGTGATATTGCTAATATGTTGCTGACGGCGAGGTAAACCAACCAACAGACTTGTTGTGGCTCAACAATAATGCAGTTCTCATCACACAAGGATTAAGACTTTGAAATACTAATGGGAATTCAGACATAAACATTACATGAAGAATATGAATGTATTTTAATTTATGAAAACCAGCAACAAAACATTCGTAGCGCTTAGTGCTTTGTTGTGAAAGGGTGTTAATACTGCATGCTATGACATGACATGACATGAGGAACAAGACCACACAAACTCTGCTTGGAGTACCGGTGAAGTGATGAATCATATGTCAGCCAACATAAATTTATAATGGCCATTTAGCATGTACCACCTATTTCATTCAGACAGGGGAATAATTTGTGTTTTGTTAATTCATAAGCAGGATTATTTGGCTCGGCGTAAATGAAAAACAACATTTAAACTATTTTTTTCACATTCTTGACTTCAGAGTAAGTGATAAAAGGTAAAAACGCCATATTTTTTTTTATATATTTATTATTTTCTAGATGATATTATTTTCTACTGGATGATACTACAAAGAGGTTGCAAACTATTTTGTGAAACGTCTCTTCATATATCTACTCAACGTTTGTCGCAACAGTTCTGCGTCGGATTTGAAAACTAAATATCACAGAGGCATGTATTTTTGTAAAGGGAGTCAACATAAACTGCCGGGCAAAAAAGTATATTCTTTTGAGGGTGGCTAAAAATGAAACAAACAAGAAATGGATATTCAATGGTGATGTGTTTAATATCATTGCCGATATTACATGTATCATATCAATGAGTATCGCCACTGTTTTCTGCCTAGCAACGTTTGTAATATTTTGGTCAAATCCAATTTTCAAGTGTTTACTTTCTTTTGCTCGGCAGGGTACATTATCAAAGGCTTCTTTTCGATACGTCCACCCATCTGGCTTTTCCCAGCTAATTCTTGTGGACAAGAACTAATGTGAGGACACATACCGCCCCCTGTTTGGTGCCCGGTATCCGTCAGAGTGTAGAGACCCCTGAATGATACGCTCTTGGAGATTTCCTTTTCTTTGAAGTTGATGAATAGCCAATTTACGACATGCCGTATTTTGTTTCTCCTTTAATCCCGGTTGGGACCGAACACTTCCGACATCTTCCGAACAGTGTAAGTTGATCCTAATGATCTAAGCACACCGAAATCACGGTACAGCCATCATACATCATTACAAAACAAACAGGCGTGAAAGAAGAAAAGACACAATCTAGTAATAAAAGAACATGTCACAGTAATTTCCTTATTTTGGTACTTTCTTGTACTTACGACTCTTGTTAAAAGTTGTTCAATCAAGGTTACAACATTCAAGGCCCCAGTAAAGCTTTCAGAACGGTTTATGGTAGACAGGTGGGAGACATTTCAAAAATGGACAAAAAGATGTCCTCTGCAATTCTCCATTTTGACTTGTACCATATGTGATTTTTTATGATAAAAATTGACTTGCCCCTGCATGTGTTTGAGACGGGTGCCACCGTTTGGGCGGGATACGCTCACCTGGTATCATCACTATTTGATAGTGATTTATAAACACATGCTCACAATATTGTCGGTATTGTAAAATTGATATTTCTTTAGAATATGGAAAGGGTTTTGTCGCGTTTGTGTAATTAATTATTTACTTAAAAAACGAAGGATCAAAAACAATTAATAACCTCGTTAATCGGGATAGCTTAATACCTCTGCCAACTAGTTTCCGGACGAACACAATTGGACACAACTGCGAACACAACGAAGCCGAAAATAACCATTTGTCGGTTATACCATTGTCCATTATATAACCCCTCTATGATTGTTATTGACCACGCTAACGACGGAGTTCGCGTATGACAGAATTGTCCATCAAGGTCGTTCTTTCCGCGTTGACGGAAGAATTAATGATGTAATGGTTGTGTGCCTCCACCTGTATTTGTCCGGAAAATAAGGTTTCCCGACTAACTAGGTCCACTTTGTTTCAAAATACTGTTGATAAAAGAACAATGAAGTCTGTTATTTGAAACTTAAAGCGACTAAAGGAACACGGCACCAATGCTTGGATGTGGGGGAAGGCCTTCACCTCTTTTCACAAAGCGACCTTTTGTCACACCATAGAGCACGGGTCTATGCTGACAAACCAACATTCACATTCAGAACAGGTCTGGGTTTCGAACCTACGATCATATCATCCTGGTCTTACTGAGGGACGCCACTCTGACATTGATTATGGCGTCTTAGACGACTGCGCCCATGTTCCAAGCTTAATTTAAACTTCGTCATCCATATGCCGCGTTTCCTGTATAATTGGACAGAACCATCACCTTCCGTATATGAAAATAGCATCATTATAGTGCAATTACAAATCCATCATTATGATGACCTCATTTCTCTCCAGGCTTTGTAGAATTCCTGTGAAAAATCTTGATGGGCACCTTGTACAGATATTTTACCTATTAAGTCTAATTTAAAAATGTACTCGTAAAGAGTTGTTTTGGGAGGTGTTTAAAAAAACAAAATCCAAACCATTAGCATATCAACCTAGTAACCTCGTTACTGAGACCCTATGGTATATGTATTTTCTTAAAATGCCACATTTACTCCTATTTACGTTATTTCTACGTTTGCTGCCTTCTTTGGGATCTTGAATCAATGCTGTTCCCTTACCACGCAGGGTAATGACGTGGTGGTCGATTTTTCTGTCTCTCAAATTACAGTCGACTTTGAAGAGATTGGCGTTTTATCTGTGATTATCTGCCCTTGGTCGATGACTTCCATTAATCAAGTATATTCAGTCTCAGTTCCGATCACAGATGACGGAAAAAGAGTTGATTTTTTTGTCTCGTGGATTTTCACGAGTTTAGAAATCTGACGGGTCAAAATTAAGACCATCCAAAATTGCAGTCAATGTACTCATAAATTGGAGAATCTCTGTCATATATTCTATCTTATTTCTTCTTTGTCTGGAATCTGTGATAAGTTTGTGCATTAGGACAATTTGACGTTGAATTCACGCACACTGACAAATATCTTATATTACATTTTATGTTATGGTGAACGCTCATAGGCATAATGCCCGATCAGATAACTTCAGGCGTTTATCACATTTGACGCCAACGTTGATGACATTCTCGCCGACTTGCATGGGAGAAGTTAGAGTGTGACTTGGGTTTAACGCCGCTTTGCACAGTATGTGTCATATCACGGTTTGTCTGCTTAATGTGACAGCTCTCAGACGTTTACCACTTTGGTGAAACCCTCGAGCATTGCTATGGTTCTAAAAGCCAAGAGTCCTAATCAGAGGGAATCTAGGACTCGAACCCACGATCTCCGGATCCTGGCATGCCTATGGGAGGTAATAGCAGCGCCGCAGGTGACTTGGCCGAAATGGAATACGTGAATAAGTTTATATTTCATTATAGTGCGTAAGAAATCTTCCGAGTTTTTTAGATAAGTGCAAGATGATATTATATGTGATCTCGAGAACATTAAGATAGATAGATATTTTTATTCGGTATTTAACTCCACATGGCCCATTGTACATTGTACTACCTGACAGAGAATATATGTTTCAACAATATGGCTAATGAACCTATAACAGCAGAGTTGTTGGATTATATGAGACTTATCATTAATGGGGCCTTTACACAGGGTGGCGACCTTTGTGCCTCCCGTGTGCGACCATAAAATTTGCCAGGTCGTCGTTGGAGGCTTAAGGGAGGCAGAATGGTTGCCTAGGTCGTTCCAAGGTGGTACACAGGAGGTTCAGACTTCGCCATGGACGTCATGGTCGCCGTCAATTTTTGAACATGTTAAAAACAGGCGCACAAAGGTCGCCGTGGAGGTTGGTTGCTCCAAGGTGGCTCAAAGGGGGCAGAAGGGAGGCACAAGCATTGCCGTTGTTGCAGAATGAAGGCACAGTGGTCGCCCAATGGTCGCCAGGTAATATATGCGTTATGCTGAAATATTTTCCCGTCAATCTGGACGAGGTTTCTGCCTCCCTTGTGCCTCCTTTGGGCGACCAACAGCGTGCATTGAACGATGACTGTGGTGACCGCCGTGCCTCCATTCGGCGACCACAGCAATCCTTGAGACACCATGGCAATGCTTCTGCCTCTTTTCTGCCTCCTTTGAGCTACCTGTAGTGCCTCCTCAGCCTGCCTATAAATAGAGGGCTTGTACCTGCAGTGTTTCATTTTAGTTGCAGACGTTGAACAACTCGAGCAGTTACTGCTGAACAACTGTTGGAGCAGTTACATAGAAACATGATTTTCTGGGTTTAGGCGACCAATGAGCCTCCTGGCAGTTTTTGGTCGCTCAAAGGTGGCACAAAGGTCGCAGCCCTGTGTAAAGGGGCCTTATATAACATCTTGTTTGTATGCCAATTGTTAAACATCGGAATATACTTTTCTCTAAGATGTTCATACTTATCACATACTAATAAAACATGAAATTCATCCTCAATTTCTCCTAATTGGTAGTTTTTACAGATACCCATTTCAACGTCCCTTTTTCACAACTTCGTCTAAAATTTACACTAAAATTTTGTAATGACACTCTGAATTTACATAATGCCCTAACAAGCGATTTATCATCTGACATACTTATATACCTCTCTGGTTCTATAGCAGACTTGATATCCTTGTAATGGCTAAAGAAACCGAGAAGAATATCATTATGCCAGTTTTGACTATACATATCCTGTAACCTTTGTTTAAAAGTGAGTGAGTGAGTGAGGTTTTACGCCGCTTTTAGCAATATTCCAGCAATATCACGGCGGGGGACACCGGAAATGGGCTTCACACATTGTACCCATGTCGGGAATCGAACCCGGGTCTTCGGCGTGACGAGCGAACGCTTTAACCACTAGGCTACCCGACCGCCCCTTGTTTAAAAGAGTATAAGTACAAGTTTGTAATGTCGAGAACATTAACACTTCAATATTCTGTTCACGGTATGCTAGACTGAAGCAGTGTCTATTTCAAATCATAAACAATAATGAAATGTCCAGGCGGTTTAATGCATTAGGAACATCTAAAGCACCCTGATATATACCCTGGATTTGGAAACTATTTGTATACACATATTTGAAACAGACACTTGAACAAATTCGTTCATGAGTGAGATTATGTTGTTTTGTTTTTTTGTTGTTTAACACCGCACTCAGCAATATTCCAGCTATATGACGGTGGTCTGTAAACAATCGACTCTAATGACAAACATAAACAGCAGTCGCCTATTACGATTACTGAAAACCAAATCTTACCCGAATCTTCACGGGTAGAGTGAGATTAAGCGTTTGTAATATCGTTACTGTCTTTTGCTTGCAAGATCAGAGCCTATAAAGGCCACCAATATTATTTTGTGTGTTTCTCATTTCAGTGGTCAGCTTCATAGGGAATAGTCGTTCGGTAGAAAAAGAAGTCGCTTACAGATCCATGCCTTTGGTTGAGAATACACTTGATAAGAGTGAGTATGGTTTTACGCCGCGTTTAGTAATAGTCCAGCAATATCACGGCGGGGGACACCAGAAATGGGCTTCACACGTTGCACCCATGTCGGGAACCGAACCCGGGTCTTCGGCGTGACGAGCGAACGCTTTAACCACAAGGCTACCCGACCGCCCACTTGATAAGAAGGAAATAGTCAACTAGATTAATACTGAGCACAGAGATGCCACTTCTGAACATTTTCTTAATTGAATGTATTTGTAACTCATTATTAGGCTATATTTGGATACTTGGTTGGTTTGTTGTTTAACGCCAAAACGTAAAAGACGGGAAAAGCACAGAGAGAGTTTGAGACAGAAAAAAACTACGGGCGGCCTCGGCGAGAGATAAGGCGATAGTTGAGTTGTACAGTTGAGTCCTGTTTTATTTGACCTAATATCTCACTGATCTTATTATTCATCAGCTACCCCGGCACCACGCCATCAGCGGCTTCTAGTACATGTTGGTAGACAGTCAAGAAAGTACATAAACATGGTCAGCAACGCTAAATCTCACTTCTGTCCAAATATCTGGAATCCAGAATACTTAACTAGGACTTTAGAAAAACGCAACAAGTTTTGTAAAGCCCGATTTAACTTTTTCAAATGATAGCTATTTTCCCTACTTTAAACATACAACCTTGTCCTGGACCGACAGTGAACTGACTAATATAAAACGTGAGTGTCTGTTTGCCTGACGTATCGTAGAAGATGATAGCCATTAAATTTTACTGGTTAACGGATGTAATCAATCACGTGACAGGGACTCCCAATAACCTCAGTGCAAACGACTGCTGTACTCCATCACGTGACACGGAATACGAAGTGCGGATAGTCTCGACCCAAAAGATTGCTATATTCCATCACGTGCTTTTGGTCAATGTTGTACCGTGCCGATGCACAACTACCATTTAAACGCAGACCTTATGATTCCAGAAATACTATAATTTGAGATGATCAACTCTTGTAAATCACTGAGCGTGACGTAACGCGTACAAGGGTTCGACTGACCATGTAACAGTTGTTTCAAAATGTTCAACCGCTTGCTTATAAAGGACTTTCTACCCGTGATTTTCAGCAACCAGTGCCTGTCGTTGCAATAAATGTGCTAACTTTGGTTGACTGAGGTCACGCATGTTTGAGGCCCGTGAATATCCGGGGAAGAATAAGTCTTCAGCAACCCATGCTGGTTGTAAGGGGCGACTAACGGGATCGGGTGATCAGGCTCGCTGACTTGATCGATGCAGTCATCGTATCCCAATTGCGTGGATCGATGCTCATTATGTCGATCACTGGATTGTCTGGTCCAGACTCGATTACTCACAAACAGCATTCACATAGCCAGAATATTTGTGAATATGGCTTTAAACAACAAACAAACGATATGAAACAAGTGAAACAAACAAATATAAAAGGCGTTTATCGATACGTGTCGAAAGTTTAATGTGACATTATTTAAACACCAATGGGAGCTTGAATTCAGACACCTACTAACATCTACTAGTAGATCGATCCCGCTGTCTGCTGTAAATAGTCTGGTGCAGGCAAACCACTTGCCCGATTCATAGCGGTTTTAGATACCCAGCGAACACAAAACAATACCAGCAGGCACCCTTAAATCGTTTTGTTTTATAAGCAGCGCTACGGTATTTGTTTCTAAAGCCGCACTCAGCGATATTCAAGCTATATGACGGCGTATTGAGTCTGGACCAGACAATCGAGTGATTGACATCATGCGAATCCATCTACGCAATTCAAATACTCGTGAATGGTCATCTCTGTTATATGGTACTTAACAATAATGAAGACATTAGATAAAAATGCATTAGACTTTCAACATAGCTGTGACAACGCAGCCTGGACGAAAACTACCCCTTGTCGACCACCAACGTGGTTATCTGCAGAAATTCTGCCGGTTTCGAGCGATGATTTGATGGAACAATACAAACTTAGCATTGTCGAATTTGCTGTTTCAGAAATGTATCTGTCGGACAAATTCAATATGGTCAAGGGCCGCTGACCGAGACCGAGGCTTAAACACACATCTCTGACATGACACCTTATTGCAACTATCAATACTTAATCACAGTATGATATACTAGTGTACCTAAAGAAATGCAGGAGTATCCCTCACATAGGACGAACATAAGGACAGAAAATTCATCAAAATCACTTCCATGTGTTGCCCAGTGCTCGTATACACGGATAAACAGAGCATCTCATTATCAACTCTTCCGAGCACTCGCTTTCAAGCCGAAGTGGATCATTCAAAATAATATTGAATTTATCCTTATTCTGTTAATCCAACCGGTGTTGTTTCCAGCAGTTTCCGGCGTGTAGCAGGTGCGTGTTCGACCTACTCCTCCGTGCAAGGTTTCCATGTGCAGGTGTAGCTACAGCCTGACTTTGATCTGGCGAGGAATGTCCGCAAGGTGACCTTTACATCTTCCAGGTTCACGTGCAGTTAAAAACAACAAACTGTCAATCATGAAGAGGTGACAGAGTGAAATGGACATGAAAGAGTCGACAAAGCGATATATAGCGGTCGTATTATGATAAAGAGTGACTGGACAGATGTATATAAGGTTTTGTTTATAGAGTTATAAATAATAAGAGTAACTGAACATGCACCAAAGGAACATACTTTTCTCAAGAACCGACAACAATTAGGATCGGGTAGATTGTCTGTGACCTAATTGTGTGTCAGAACGTGCTTTCCATTATTCAAAAATGAGTGTTTGTTTGTTTGCCGCATTCAGCAATATTCCAGCTATATGACGGCGGTCTGTAAATAATCCAAGTCCGGATCAGACAATCAAGTGATTGACACAATGAGCATCGATCCACGAATTTGGGATACAATGACTTGCATCAACCATGTCAGCGAGCCTGATCACCCGATCCCGTTTAGACGCCTCTTATGACAAGCATTGTCGCTTTTACGACAAGCATGGATTGCTGAAGACCTATCCTACCCCGAATCTTCACGGGTTATATAATTAACTTTGTTTTGTTCGTTTTGTTGTTTAACGCCGCACTCAGCAATATTCCAGCTTTATGACAACGGTCTGTAAATAATCGAGTCTGGACCAGACAATCCAGTGATTGACGTCATGAGCGTCGGTCCACGCAATTGGGATACGATGACATGCATCAACCAAGTCAGCGAGCCTGACCACCCGATCCCGTTAGTCTCTACTTACGACAAGCATATTCGACTTTTACAAGCATGGGTTCTTGAAGACCTTTTCTACTCCGGATCTTCATATGCACCATTAACTACAATGTGAAACCATTATATATGTATTCTGATATGCATCATGGAAATGTACCTTTCGATTTTTAATATGAATACTGTAGAATCAATAATGCTGCTTTGATGGTGATTTTGCATCTCTGTTAAATGTTCTATCGTTTTATGTGCATTCAGAACAAAAGGCACAGTTGCAGCTTTGTCAAGCAACCTGTTAACCTCTTCTAGTTGTGTGTTACAGCAATATGGCTGTTGTCTTTCACCCTCTCCTAGCAGCTAGTTTGTATTATAGCTGAGGTTATGTTTGATCAATGCTGTTAACTCAAGCTGAATCTTGTCAACCCTCTTTGCCGGAAAATGTGCTATTCTCGGTCGACTTAGGTCACTCGAAGTTTAATACTCGAACGCACGTATATCGTCACAGTGTACCCTGACTGCGTGTGTCGTTGTTCATTCCGTCCATCACACGCCCAGACTTGATTGTTTACAGGCCGCGGCGATATAATGAATCACAACATACTGGGTAGGTTTCTTGGCAGAATAAAGTCAGAGAATAAAAACGGTATCCGTTGAGGTCATTTACAGATGATTATTCTGCAAAACTGGAAGGTCAGGCAGGTACTTCATTCAGAGTTTACAAATAAACTCCTTTTTTTCAACCATCCATTGAATCAAATTGTTTCGTCCGGTCATGTGTTTTGTATTATTATCAAAACAATTGTCCAAGATACCGATATTAAGTGTCGATACAACAAAGATTCAGGAAGAACTATATAACTATGTGACGTAATATATTAATGCGCCCATTCCAGGAAAGCTTGCCAGGGCTTGCTAAATACACTGTTTATTCTTTACACAGGATATTTACCATCTCAAACACACCCACTAGCGTGATACATTTCTATATATTTCTGATTGCGGTGTAAAATAACATGCATCTACGAGCAATCGTGACGTGATTTGGGGTAATTCAGAGTTTGTGTAATTACTGTTCATCTGTAACTAAAACAATTATTAGAGTTGAAACTACCACATTTTAGCATGCGTGTGTCACAAACTTACAAACCGGTTTAAAGATCTGCGGATCAGAAACCACAATGTCAGTAAGCTGAACCTTGGCCTGAAGTATTACACAAGCTTGTATCGAGGCATAATGAACGTGGTCGACTTCGGTCGTTGTAGAACATCATTAAAAATAACATATGCGACTTCTCTAGAAACGCTTGATTGATCGAGGTGAAACATTCTCACCATAATTGGGGAAAGGCTTGTTCAGGGCATCAATAACACATTCAAATCTAAGAAACGTTTTTAAGGTTATAGGGCTCAGATTACTGAAACTAATGGTCTGAAGTAGTTTCTGGTTTCTTCACGTCTTCATAATCGAAACTCAACGTCATCTGGTGTGGGCAATGTTGCAAAAATATTTCAATATATTAACACACGGTGTCAACTGTTTCTTTGTATCGACCTTTAATGGTATAGTTATAATGGACAATTAGGAAACGTTTTCAGTATGTACTATAACCGTGTTTCGCGTAACATTGTGTCGTTATAGTATGGTTTTCTTCATTACAGTGACCTTGACATTGAATGTTGCACCAACCGTCATGCACCTAAAGACAGATTGTGAATTGATTAACAGAGAGATTCACACGTGTCAATGTGTTTTTAGTCGCTTTTAGCAATATTTGAGCAATATCACGGCGGGGGACAACACGAATGGGCTTCACACCTTGTAAACCATGTGGGGAATCGAACCTAGGGCTTCGGTGTGACAAGCGAACCTTTTAACCACTAGACTACCCTACCGCCCCAGTTTTATTGGACGGGAAACGTGAAGAATCTCAACGTATCCGCCCGATGTCTCAAACACCGAATCTCTTTCTGAATTCCACTAACGAACATGCATCTGGGTGGGATGCTTAGGAAACATGTTACCTGCAGCAGTTGCTGAATCATTGACGTAAGAGGCCACCGCGTGGATCGGGTTGTTCCATGCGTGTCATCGTAGCGACGGTGTGGAACGTTGCTCATCATATCAAC
The DNA here is from genome assembly GCF_023055435.1 of Haliotis rufescens. Classification (NCBI taxonomy): domain Eukaryota; kingdom Metazoa; phylum Mollusca; class Gastropoda; order Lepetellida; family Haliotidae; genus Haliotis; species Haliotis rufescens. The sequence continues at coordinate 1,485,890 of NW_025963879.1, forward strand.
CCTTGGTTTCTCTGATGACTCGATTATTTACATATTCCCAAGCAACCTATTTCCGAGTCTCGCCTCAATCGGTGCCTTGGCTGGTTTGAATGTATTCCTGATAATACACTGGTTGGCAAAAGAATGTATACATTCATGTTTGGTGGTGGCTAAACATGAAACAAACAAGAAATGGTAAATCGATGATGATGTGTTTGAAACGGGTATCATACTTGTGTTTTAGAACCGCAGTTGGCTGTGTTTCGGCGACTGTCATCGGACTGAGCGATCGGGTAGCCTAGTGGTTAAAGCGTTCGCTTGTCACGCCGAAGGACCAGGTTCGATTCCCTACATGGGTACAATGTGTGAAGCCCTTTCGTGGTGTCCCCCGCCGTGATATTACTGGAATATTGCTAAAAGCGGCGTAAAACCTCACTCCCTCACTGTCATCGGCCTAGTAACGTTTTGTTTCAGGTAAAATATTTTATAACGTTGTGCAATACATGAATTGTTGAAGTAGCATGGAGGGGACGAATTGACATACTTGTCACTAATCTTATTCATGTCATATTTTGTGATTTACAAAGGGTGTAAGGAGAATCAGACATATTGTATTGAAAGTTTATTATGGAGCTATGTAAATAACTATACATGATTTGATATTATTAATAACCTGCAAAATAGCCAAATTTTCATATCCAGTAAAAACATCTCCTTATGGCGTACTCTGGCAAAGACTGAACATGTTAGAAAATAGGTAAGTGTTTTACAATTGTGTCAAATATTAAGCTTTTAATGGATTGATCCCCAACTTAACATGACCATACGTTGATATCACCTCAAAGAGATATGATGTCAATAAATATTACTTTGTCATACCCTTTATTAATAGATAGGTGAATTATAAGATGTTATCACAACTTAAAAGGTTTTGGGGGGATAGGCTTATTTTGGCACACTTCCAAGAATGATTGTAGTATGACATAAAAAAAAGTATTATTAACATGAAAAGTTTATACAAAACAGGACTCTTGTGAAGGTCTGCATCAAAATTAATGTAGATCACTTTCTGATATTGGGTCCTGACATTCTAATGGCAACTTGAACAATGAGGATGAACTGAACTGAATTCCTTACGCCAAGACAACAGACGTCGGCATCAAAGCTAACATGTACATCGTTCTAAACTCACTCACTCACTCATTTAGTGAGCACGCACGCACTCACTCACTCAATGTAACCGCCTGGCTATCAAACAGTCTAAACAAATGTTATTGGGATTAACTCCAACCTGCATAACGAACATTTGCTTAGTATAGCTTATTATCAACTGGATTAGCACAACTTTAAAGTGAGGTAGTGAGTATACTTTTACGCCGTTATTAGCAATATCACGGCGGGGGACACCAGGAATGGGCATCACACATTGTACCAATGTCGGGAATCGGACCCAGGTCTTCGGCGTGACGAGCGAACGCTTTAACCACTAGGCTACCCGACCGCCCCACAACTTTACAAGATGGCATTCGCTATGCGACCAAACATCGAAGGATGTTAAACGATGTGGAGATTACTCAGTCCTCATCCTGTACGTGGATGTAGCTCTGATATTACCATAATATCCGTGAATGTGATTCAGACCAACTTGTGTCAATATTGCCCCGCCATATCTCAATATTAGCCCTTTAGTCGGACAACTCACAAGTCTCAAGTTATTCAATGTAAACGCTATTACAAAACCCACATCGTGCTCTCGGTGTAGAGCGCTACACGGGCAGCGGAAACAAGGCTGAATAACTTCAGCATATTTCGCAATTACATCTGATGTAAGAAAATCGATTGATGTAACATTGTACGGAAAGTTTGGAAACAGTTTCCTCTTGAGTAGTTTCCGACAAGTGTGTCCACAATGCAATGTGGAACTCATTTTCATCGCTAGTCAATGTTGCTTATTTTGAATGCAATTTTGACGAGACAAATTCCCCCAAATAATATGCCGACATTTAGGGAAAGCAAAAATACAGCATGATTATTTCCCGCGGAAATACAACTGTTGTTGACTTAAACGTCGATCTGGAATATGATGTCTTTGCTCTGTAATACAATTTTGGAATGAAGTTACACATATAATTTCTCAGTGAATAAAGGCAACATTTCAGACATACATTTAGCGCCTCTTGTGACAAACTACAGACGTAATTACGCAAATGGGTTTTACACTTCACGTCGGGGTTATATTGTTGCACTTATGTGATGATATATAAAGACAGCTTATCTACTTGTATGAACAAGAAGTGATCGTCAATTCCCCGGACATGGCTGCAGAGGTTGTATACTCAGACGGGCCATTTTGGGGCTGCTGCCAAGCCGCCAAAGGTTGCGGGGGGGGGGGGGGGGGGGGGGGGGGTTACAAACTTTTTAGATGTTGGGTTAAGGAGTTGCGCTTCACCTCAAAAAGCAGGATCGTTTCCCTTGATTGATATATAGAGTAAGAAACTCATTCTTAGTTTTCCCAGCCGTGACATGGGGAGAATATTGCAAATAACGGCGCACTCACTCACTCACACAGTTATGCTCGAACCTGTTTTGTCTGGCTCAGGCTCAGGTTCAGGCTCAGGCTCAGGCTCAGGCTCAGGCTCAACTTCGGGAAATCCCGCGGTAACCCGCAATAGGTCCTCAGCTCCTCTTTGTTGGTCGTGTTTGTTTTTTGGTTGTTTAACGCCGCACTCGGAACATAAGAAAGTATACAATTGAAAATTGGATTTGACCAAAAACACACAACGTTATCAAAACATTACTTGGTTGAAATCCGTCACTGAAACACTGCAAACATAAGGTCTAACACACGACTACTATACCCGTATCAAATACGTCACCATGGAATAACCAGTTCTTGTTTGTTTCATATTTAGTCACAATACGAAATGGGTGTATTGTCTTTTGCGTGCGCTATTTATTGCTTGTTTGTTTGTTGTTTAACGCCGCACTCAGCAATATTCCAGCTATATGACGGCGGTTTGTAAATAATAGATCCTGGACCAGACAATCCAGTGATTGACATCATGAGCATCGATCCACGCCATTGGATACGATGAATTGCATCAACCAAGTCAGCGAAAATGACCACCCGATCCCGTTAGTCGTCTCTTACCACAAGCATGGGTTGCTGAAGATCTATTCTAACCCGGATCTTCACGGGTCTTCATGGCCATGAGAGGAGAACATTGCATTGGTGGGAAGGTTGTGTGACTTTGCTGACTGCGGGTCAGCACCGTCAGGCAGACCGGTGGTCGACAGCATGAACAACAATCTTGCAGTGTACCGACATTCGTTAGAGGGTCTCTGGTGCAGTCGGATCTCGATGGCACACAATGACCCCAGTCACACAGTGTACCGAACTTCGTTAGAGGGTCTCTGGTGCAGTCGGATCTCGATGGTACACAATGACCCCAGTCACACAGTGTACCGAACTTCGTTAGAGGGTCTCTGGTGCAGTCGGATCTCGATGGCACACAATGACCCCAGTCACACAGTGTACCGAACTTCGTTAGAGGGTCTCTGGTGCAGTCGGATCTCGATGGCACACAATGACCCCAGTCACACAGTGTACCGAACTTCGTTAGAGGGTCTCTGGTGCAGTCGGATCTCGATGGCACACAATGACCCCAGTCACACAGTGTACCGAACTTCGTTAGAGGGTCTCTGGTGCAGTCGGATCTCGATGGCACACAATGACCCCAGTCACACAGTGTACCGAACTTCGTTAGAGGGTCTCTTGTGCAGTCGGTTCTCGATGGCACACAATGACCCCAGTCACACAGTGTACCGAACTTCGTTAGAGGGTCTCTTGTGCAGTCGGTTCTCGATGGCACACAATGACCCCAGTCACACAGTGTACCGACATTCGTCAGAGGGTCTCTGGTGCAGTCGGATCTCGATGGTACACAATGACCCCAGTCACACAGTGTACCGAACTTCGTTAGAGGGTCTCTGGTGCAGTCGGATCTCGATGGCACCAAATGACCCCAGTCACACAGTGTACCGAACTTCGTTAGAGGGTCCCGGGTTCAGGGGATTTTGTCTGTCCCGGAATCCTCACGGTGACACAGTACAACCATACATATAGAAAAAAAAGACGCCCGACACAAGGCACTGCATCTACAACAAATGAAACAGCATACATTCGAAGCACGATGCATGTTACACCCACGCAAGCCGTTAGCATTCGTGTACTCGGTTCATAAAGAGTCTATTTCTCATCTCTTCTCTCACAATGATAATTTACGACTCGGAAAAATCACTGAAATGAAATTAGCTCATTTCTATGTACTATTAATACACGCGAACTCTGATTGTGGTCGTAAATTGCAACCAGCAACATATTATCTTCGCATAGTAAAGCATGAAAGATAATCAATGGCAATGGGATAAATTCTAATAATTTTGCCCTTCTTCAACTGTTGCCTGATTAGCTGCCGGAGAAAGGTGGACTTCACGTCACCCCTCGCTCATTAACGCTGGTGCATATTCGTTGTCAATGGCAACCAGTAACGATATCTCATCCTAGTTCACAATGAGATGCGGTTCTTACCTTAATTCCGAGGTCAAACAGAAACATTGTTCCTTTTTTTAAAGGCACACGTTATCGAACTTTTAAAATTAGCTTGATTATTATTATAAAGAATAGCACACGTCTTTAGATCTGTAAAGTGTTGTATCCAGGGTCCTCAAGTACGCCATGGTGTCTCGTGACCTGTCGATAGTGAGAGGATATTTCTTTGGTGACTGCTTGAAGACATACACTATTTTTCACTGAAAACAAGCTGTCGAAAAACATAATATTTTAGTGTTTTAAATCCTACGAATAATTCTTTGGGGACATAAGGCAGACAGAACAGACAGAAAGAAAAGAACAGATGACTGCTTGAAGACATACACTATTTTTCACTGAAAACAAGCTGTCGAAAAACATAATATTTTAGTGTTTTAAGTCCTACGAATAATTCTTTGGGGACATAAGGCATACAGAACAGACAGAAAGAAAAGAACAGAACAGAAAGAAAAACAGAACAGAAAGAAAAGAACAGAACAGAAAAAACAGAACAGAACAGAAAAAAACAGAATAGAAAGAAAAAATAGAACAGAACAGAACAGGAAGAACAGAACAGAAAGAAAAAATAGAACAGAACAGAAAGAACAGAATAGAAAAAACCCAGAACAGAACAGAAAGAACAGAATAGAAAAAACCCAGAACAGAACAGAAAGAACAGAATAGAAAAAAACCAGAACAGAACAGAAAGAACAGAAAAAAAAGAACAGAACAGAGGTTTATTCCACTCTGGTCGAGAACCTCGTCATGTGAGGAACAAACAGAGATGCCACAGTGAGGTGGACAGTGGATCACCCGGGAACTTTAACTGCAAAATGCAGATTATCAGTTGGACTGTCCCTTAATCCCTATTGTGACCCTCATCCTGACATGTACCCCCCGCAGCGTCATGTAGGTTACCTTTAATTGGTTTTACCAGCTTAGTGACAGGTGTGTGGGGACGGGTGTAGGTGAAAATTACCTGCTGCAGAGAACGACACGTCAATTACTAGTGGGAACACCTGCTGTAGGTGACGCTGATGCGACTGACTGTACACCCACGTGACGCCACAGCGGGGATGTGTGGGGGCGAAGAAGTTCGTTCTGATTCTTGTTTGCGGTCTGGCCATCTTCATCTGCGTAACATGTTAACCCAAAGTTTCGTACAGGGGAAGTTTGACCCAAACCCACTACAGATCCATATGCAGAATTGCAGGTACCTGCTGCAGACAAGTTTTATCTCACAAAATGTGTTTTATAATATCATGTTTGGGTTTTATGTGGTTGTTTAACGCCACACTCAGCAATATTCCAGCTATATGATGGCGGTCTGTAAATAATCAAGTCTGGGTCAGGCAATCCAGTGATTGACATCAATTTGGAAACGATGACATGCATCAACCGAGTCAGCGAGCCTGACCACCCGATCCCGTTAGCCGCCTCTTACAACAAGCATAGTAGCTTCTTTCGGCAAGCATTGGTTGCTGAAGACGTATTCGGTATGCGGATCTAAGTAAGTAACTAAAATAAATTAAGAAATGAGAAAAAGCTATCCACGCTTGAAGATCACCATCAGCATCCGTTGGTACACAAGAAAACAAAAAGTGGAGCTATGTGATGCTCTTACACATAATCATTTATATAAACATACACATAAACATTTATCAAATAGTTTGGGCAAAAAATGTTTGGTAATATCCCTGTGTACAATCAGTGGAAAGCGACCAAACAAGTGCGTGTTTGTCTCTGGAGATTCGCAACATCCGACCACGTATTTAAATGCCTTGCTTCGTTGGGGGATTTTTAAAAGCACTGGGTGTAACAAGGCCGCGCCTGTCAGTGGTAAACGGGGAGTTGGGGTGAAAAAATGGACGTTTATCAAGGTAAAACGTAATTAAGACTGGAAATAAACTGTTAAGACAATAAAAGGTCGTGTTGGCGTGCAAGTGGGCGCCTTTTGGAGCCAGGCGGAGAAAGTGTTCTCTAAGAAACAACGTCCGCGTCCATTGCATGCACAGAATTGATAGAGATTTGACGCTTCATTCATGGAAATGGTAGAACCATTTCACTGGTGAGCCAGTAACTGAGCCTAACCTTAGAGACCGACCATTTGATATTCGTGGTATGGGGCTGGGTTTTGTATCGAGATTAGATATTTTTTCAGCTGCAGCTACAAACCTATATTTCTTTTATATTTAAAACTATGAGCCTGAACTTTTTTTTAAGGAAAGAATACCTTGCATTAAGGTATTTTGGTGGCAGGCAATTTCTTTTGATTTCAACTTTGATTATCTTCAAGAAATTTAGGGAACAATTTATTTTTTGGATAAAATCCAAATCAGCAGCACTATGAACGGTATTAAAGGGCAGGGTTTTTGATTGCCTGTCATCTGCGTCAATCGAACAGTGGCAGTTCAACAACATGTCAAGATTAACAGAAGTGCAAAGAAACCGTCATAGGACGCTTGCAGGCAGGGTTATCCCGATTGGATGTAGCCAGGGTTTTCAGTGTAGCGCCCAGCACCACTACAAGGCTATGGGATCGGTTTCAACAGCATGGGTCAGCACGTGATCGGCCAAGGTCTGGACGACCAAAAGTAACCACCCAACCCAAGATCCCAACGTCCGACTGCGCCACCTACGTGAAAGGACGACCATAGCCACCTCAACTGCATCCCTAATCCCCGGACAGCGCAGAATCTGACCAGGCCAACAAAAACGAAGTTAATTATTTAACCCATGAAGATCCGGGATAGAATAGGTCTTCAGCAACCCATGCTTGCCGTAAAAGGCGACTATGCTTGTCGTAAGAGGCGACTAACGGGATCGGGTAGTGAGGCTCGCTGCTTTGGTTGATGCATGTCATCGTATCAAAATTGCATGGATTGATGCTCATGATATCAATCGCTGCATTGTCTGGTCCAGGTTCGATTATTTACAGACCGCCGTCATATAGCTGGAATATTGCTGAGTGTGGCGTTAAACAAAAACAAAACAAACAAAAACAAAAGCCTGTCTACAAAACAACAACGTTGATGTTCTCCCCTGGCCCTCCAGACCCCCGGATTTGAACCCGATAGAGCACCTGTGGGATGAATTGGATAGACGGCTACGCCGATGTCAACCACAACCCCAGACGTTGCAGCAGTTGACTTTTGCGTTACAGGCCGAGTGGGCTACCATTCCCCAGGATGTGATTCGCATACTCGTCTCTTCCATGGGCAGGAGATGTCAGGCCGCTATCCAATCCAACGGGGGACATGAGCTTTATTGATGGTAGCTGACCTTCACCTTGGTCTTTTCCTATCTACCGATAACTGAGAGGACTACAATCACCAAGTGTTCTCTCCACAACATTTTGGCTCAATACCTTGTACGGTTCCTCATCAAAATGTATTTTTCTACCTCACACAAATCTGGCTTTGCGTTTCTTTTTTTAAGAGTGTATATATATGTATATAATGTATAGTATAGTTTAAACAGCGGGCGATTGTGTTGAGACACTAAAAGGGACTATAAAAGTTCAATTTCCGCCCTTGCCGAACAAGGCTGGAATTATGAAGTTATATTTTGGCTGGACTAACGAGTCTATGCATAGTCCAATCAAAATCGCGTAACGAAATCGACATCCGGTTCATAAAGAACATGGCAACTGCCGTTGCCGAATTCGTTCGCTTGCAAGATTTGCAAAGCATGTGTACCGTTAACTGGGCATCGACAGATATTTTCCAAATCGTTTCGTGTTTCGTGTTGCTCAAGTGATTTGATGCACTTAGCGAGTTACAACCCGTTTTATTACAATAAAGATCTTTATTATCGATGAGATCGTCTTCACTGGGCGCCGCGATTTTGTTCGGTAAACGCAAGTGATATGAGAGGTGAAATCTGATAAGTCAGTAGCAGGGTGACAAAGAAGGGACATAACTCGTAATAGCCACTAGTGGCGCTACGATAGAGCCCAATAACTCCAGCCTAGTTTGGCAAGGGTGGAAACTGGACTTTCAAAGTCAGTTAAAGCCCTTGCCTCAGTAAGATGCTGAACACAATTCTACACAAATGCAAATGCCATGTGTATGTCTAAAGATCGACAACTTTTTCAGTGCACCTTCAGTGTATAGCAGTCCATATTATTCTACGAATCCCCACAAATACGAACTCGATAACTATACAACGTCAAAGCCAGAAAATAGGCAGTCTCGAACATCCGTCGAAACGGATTCCATTTGGCGTAAAAGGCAAAAACAGAGATGAACTTGAAATATGAATTGATCACTGAAAATCAGTGATGACACCAGGTGTTCGCGTTAAGGATCAGCATGTCCTGCCCTACAGTTAGCATACCATGTTAAAAGATGGTACTTGTTGTTACCCTGTCTGGCGTTCGGCATTAAAGGGCTAAAACAAGGACTGGTCGGCTCGGAGTCAGTATACTGTGTCTGAGTGGGGTATTCATGTTAAACTGTGGCATGGTATCTCAGTGAGCGAGCACTATAAATCGGCATCCGTCCGGATTAGTACAAGCAGCCACACAAACACACACACGTACATGCACGTCGCTATATAAGTGCAATAATCTTGGACGCGACGTTAAACTCCATTTCACCTCACCTCACCTCACCTACAAGCAGCCACACAAACACACACGTATATGCACGTCGCTATATAAGTGCAATAATCTTAGACGCGACGTTAAACTCCATTTCACCTCACCTCACCTACAGGTAGCACCCGGTGTTTTTGCCTTATACTGCACTGCACTACTCCTGTCATAAACTCGATATATAGTTCAGGACTATTCTTCGTCATCCTCGTAGAACCTGTCGACATTGGTCAGATATCGGCACTCCGCGTGTCTCGAACTATGGATAAGTCGATATATAATTAATGATCCAAACGACTTCGAGTTACTTTATCGTCTTGTAGTGTTCTGGTTATTACACCAGCGTCGAGTGTTCTTGTGTGAATATCCGCCCTGCCTCTTAGCCCGAGGCCGAAGTGTATGGATCGACAGTCGGCAGTACAAATGACAAATCACTTCTGGCAGCAAGAAAATAGTGCTCCCGAGCGATTTATACACTTTGGATTAGAAAATACAGTGATCATTAATTTCCCTTAAGGGGGAGGGGAGAGGGGCTAGTGACACCCACACTGTTTTACTGTCCCTTACTGCAGAAGAGATTGGTAAGTGAAGTCGGAGATGGTTTTCGAACGGTCATTTGACAAACGGTTTGAGTGTAGACTTTGCGTACCAAAAACACAGGACTCTAAACAATGTTTACATTTTTTTTCATTTTACGAGATACGTTTAATCAAGATGAAAATACAGCTGACTTGGGTGGAGTGGGAATTCAACTGTGGCATATTTAAATAAAAGAGACAAAATACATATAATTTACCATATTTATAAGGAATCCTTACTAAAAGCAGAATCCATTGTACCATTCCGACAACATCATAAGCATGAGTTTATGCATCACTATCAAACAGTGATGATACCGGGTGTTCGCGAAAAGCTGAGCGTATCCTGTCCCATCAGTGGCGCCTATCACAAACACATTACAAGACAGGGCAATTGTTCACCTGAACAAACACGCGGACACACGGTACAAGTCAAAATAGGGAATTTGCATCGGATACAATCTTTGTCACTGATACGTCAAGTTTGGAAATCTCCGCCACATGTCTACCGCGTGGACCCTCTTTAAAATCTACGATGAAAGAGCATGCTTGATTATACCTCAAAAGTTGAGAAATATAGAAGCTACTGGAATATTGCACTCTACATTGTTGTTTGTTTGTTTGGTTGTTGTTTAACGCCGCAGCAATATTCCAGCTATATGACGGCGGTCTGTAAGCTATCGGGCCTGGACCAGACAATCCAGTGATTGACAACAGGTGTATCGATCCACGCAATTGGGATCGATGACATGCATCAACCAAGTCAGCGAGCCTGACCACCCGATCCCGTTAGTCGCCTCTTGCTACAAGCATAGTCGCCTTTTACGGTAAGAATGGGTTGCTGAAAACCTATATTACCCCGGATCTTCACGGGAAGCACTCTACATACGTTTACATAATTCCACATCTTATATCTTTATCATAAGTAGAGTAGTATATAGATGAAGTTCTATAGATGGAAAATGGGGTTTGAGGCGCAGTAGGCGGTACAACCGCTTTGTACAATCAACACACGAGATCCACGCAGTCGAATGCTGTTCAACCATTCGTGACTAACTCGTGTTATTCCGGGACAAGCCGAATAGCGACTCGTGCCCTTCTAATGGCCATTTTTGCGACCGGGTTCCGTCTTAGCGCAAACGGGCATACGTAAAACAATCATTGTCAACTCGTTGTGTAATGGTTCACATATATTTCCCCATATATCATATATATTTCAGATGCAATTAAAAGAACATCGGGACATGCGGAATTATACAATATGATTGAACACATTTAACTGTGTCTTGGGTATATTTTTAGATGCAAGACACATGTAAAATCAAAAATTATTTCTGAGGGATTCTTTGACGAAGAACTTGGAATAATACGCGCATTCTGATTGGTTTGTCGTATTTTCGCACATAACATTCATCGATAGGGGGGACGAGTCTTCTTGCAGGTTACGGAAAGGGGCGAGTGGTGACGAATGGCTGTTCCACAAGACGACCTTAGCGCTGTTATTGTCGTAACTGTATCCTCTATACCATGATGTAAATTTAACTCATTTGATGTTCATATGCCGAAGTATTCGGCCTGAGCTAAATAGAGTTGTATTCTGTTCACATATCATAGATGTACAATAGTCGTATCACTATGGTCGCTTTGTGAAACGCACTGCAGCTGAAATTCGCTTTGAAGTCGGTTCTTACAATTAACACTGGATACTGGTAATATACTGGGAAATATTACCTATAGCGCACACTACGTATACCCGTGCTACCCGTGCCCCTCGCGTAGCCATTTTTGCGACTGGGTTCCGTCTAAGCGCAAACGGGCATAGTTAAAAGAATTGTCAGCTTGTTGCGTAATTATTCCCCAATGTCATTTATATTCAAGATGCCATTAAAACACATCGGGACTTACGGTATTTATACAGTATGACTGAACACGTTTAATTGTATCCAGGGTATATTTTTAGATGCAAGACATGTGTGAAATCAAATATTATTCACGAGGGATTCTTTGGCCGAAGAACTTGAAGCCACGCGCGCATTCTGGTTGGTTTGTCGTATTTTCGCATATAACATCCATCGAATGGGGGACGAGTCTTCTTTCTGGTTACCGAAAGGGGCGAGAGGTGACGAATGCAACTCATGCTTGTCGTTTACAAGAGGCGACTAACAGGATCAAGTGGTCAGGCTCGCAGACTTGGTTGATGTATGTAATCGATTCCCAATTGCGTGGATCGATGCTCATGATGCCATTCACTGGATTGTTTACAGACCGCCGTCACAGAGCTGGAATATTGCTGTGTGCGGCGTTCAACAACAAACAAACAAGCAAAAAATAGCGCACGCAAAAGACAATACACCCATTTTGTATTGTGACTAAATGTAAAACAAACAAGAAATGGTTATTACACGGTGACTTATTTGATACGGGTATAGTAGTCGTGTGTTAGACCTTATGTTTGCAGTGTTTCGGCGACGGATTTCAACCAAGTTTTCATAGCGTTTGTATGTTTTTGGTCAAATCTAATTTTCAATTGTATACTTTCTTTTGCTCCGTAGTTTATGTGTGCATAGAACCTTATACAATGTACAGTCTCAATGACTATCCTTTTTTTTATCTGTACGGCATCAGTGATGGTGTCCCTTTAACGTTTGACCCGTGAAGATCCGGGGTAGAATAGGTCTTCAGCAACCCATGCTTGCCGTAAAGGGCGACTATGCTTGTCGTAAGAGGCGACTCACGGGATCAGGTGGTCAGGCTTGTTGACTTGGTTGATGCATGTCATCGATCCCAATTGCGTGGATCGATGCTCATGATATCAATCACTGGATTGTCTGGTCCAGACTCGATCATTTACAGACCGCCGTCATATAGCTGGAATATTGCTGAGTGCGGCGTTAAACAACCAACCAACCAACCTTAAACGTTTGTAATACACAAAATGACAAAATATGACGACCCTTCCAATACACATTCAACTCCTATTTTTGATTTGCACACAGTGACAAGGATTGACGTTTTGTATTATTAGTTTTCATGAATGAAAACCCGGATAGGATTTAAGCTACATCTCTTTATGGTTGACAGTTGGAGGACATTCCCAAACTTGACGCATCAGTGACCCAAATATGTTATTTTTTTAAATATTTGTATTTCAAATCAGTGACCAAAATTATTTCCAATGCAATTCCCTATTTTTACTTGTACCACATGTTCCCGTGTTCAGGGGAACAATTGACTTGCCTTTGTATGTGTTTGTGTCGGGTGACTTGCCTTTGTATGTGTTTGTGTCGGGTGACTTGCCTTTGTATGTGTTTGTGTCGGGTGACTTGCCTTTGTATGTGTTTGTGTCGGGTGACTTGCCTTTGTATGTGTTTGTACATGTGTCGGGTGCCACCGGTTGGACAGACTACGCTCACCTTTTCGCGGACACCTGGTATCATCACTATTCGTGATTGATTCAGAAACAAATGATCAAGATGTAGTCGGAATTGTACAATTGACTCTGCTTTTAGCAGATATTTCTGGTTAATATGGAAGCGGTTTTGACGCCTGAGTTTAAAACTTTCACCAAGAGAATAAACCCATGTAAGAACAATCCGTATCCACGCACACTACAGTCCCGGTCAATGGCGAAAATTGCTTGACCAGAAGACCGTCCAAAACGGTCAGTCCGTCTAGACTGTTTTATTGAAGACCAGAACTCGTCTGATTATAATATGGACTTTGTCCTCTACCAGACAAATTCCCCCACATCCTTGACAAAATATCTGCTTAAACTGGCAATTGCTTCCAGCTCGTCTCCAAGTGTTTCTGTGAAGTACAAGGCTCCCCATTGATTATGGAAGAATGGGTATGCTTCCAGCTTGCAGAGACGGATATCGCTGCGCGAATTAAATGTGTTGATCGGCCTCGACATGGGCGCTGTTTTCTCCCATAATATCCCTCAACGAGCATGTTTATCACCTCATGGGAACTTGAGTCTTTCCCTTCTATAAATTTGTTGGTGTGTCTATCAAATGTCATTTCACTGTCTACTTTACGTGTGTGAGAAAATATTACCAAGGTGTGTGTGTCTGTGTGTGTGTACATATATCTACCATCAATCTATCTGTTGTTTGAGTCAGTATTAAGCAATAAATATATCACTGACTCTTTTACGTCAGACTCCCTAAACGTTAGATTTCGTAAAAGGATTTGTCATTTTTTTCACCAGACGCTTGCCATTGAAATTGTAATCAAGCACAGTCATACTGTATATACGCGAACACATACATATAGCCCGGCTATGAAATAAATCTAATTTATTGTTTAAAAGAGTATCTGATCGATAAACAGAAAACATTTTCGTGAGTTAAGCGCCAATTATGAGCATGAAGAGCCAGCGAGAGCACTCTTGTCCGATTGATTTTTCACATAATTGGCCATCAGATTAGTAAGATGGCCACATACATGTTAAATGCTCGCACCGTCAGGCGGAAGATCACAAATGACGCACGTGGTCCTCGTGAAGTCCGTGCACTGAAATGTACTACAACACACCGACCCGTGGTTGAAATATATGCCTCCTCTTCTATACAACACACATTACTTCTCATTGCGCAAATAATTGATGTGCATTTAATTGCTCTGCAAGCACAAATTGCATAATATACAGTTTACTTTAAAGGCGTTTAGAACGTTATTGCCAGATATGTTCTGACGCACGTTGAACAAAGAACTCGTAACACCTAACGCGACCGTTTATAGTTCATTGGAAGACAATGGCTGCAATCGAAGTTGTTTCCTCTTTCGAGAGGGGCATTGAGTACATTTGTAGTAAAGTGACGAATTCTATTACCCTTTTGACATCAGTAATGGAGAAAGTATTGGTTCTACTTTCGGGATCAACATATTCGAGGGATTTCTCCGACTCTCACCGTGTGGTTGATGTGTAATTTCTCTATAATTTTGCAAAATGACCTCGTCATACGTCAGGTTTACTTGTTGAATGCACGTTTAGAAAGGCCATTGAATTCCTGGCTCAAAATAAACTGCAACAACAATAGCGTGACGTTATCATCATTTGTTCTTTTATTTTGCCTTTTATACCCTATGTAATATGTTTAGGTAGATAATGATTATTCATTCTTATTCGAGTTAACTTTCACAAAGAAACAAGGAAATCCAGCCTCCACTGTGAGTTCGCTACTGGTAATGGCGTCGTACCCATAGACCTATCAGTTTGTGTGTTACTTTATTCGTTTCTTATGAGAGGTACAGTATAGACATTGCTTTGATTTGAAGTATCCGGGGGAGTTTTATGTGTGCATCGACTGGGACACAGGTGGGATGTATCGAGTGTCGCAACCACGCAGTCACAACGAGTTTCATCAATATGTTTCTTTCTGAAGCAAAACAAATAGTCGTATTACCCGTTCTGTTATGAAAAACAGCGAAAGATCTTATATGTTCATTATCGCCTGGAGCATATGTAAAATTTGATATCAGTTCATCTGGTGCTTTGACATGTCGGTTCATTTGAAACGTGTTAGTTCATCTCATTCATGTTAGTTCACCTCATTCATGTCAGTTCACCTCATTCATGTTAGTTCATCTCATTCATGTTAGTTCATCTCATTCATGTTAGTTCATCTCATTCATGTTAGTTCACCTCATTCATGTTAGTTCATCTCATTCATGTTAGTTCATCTCATTCATGTTAGTTCAATTCATCCATGTTAGTTCATCTCATTCATGTTAGTTCATCTCATTCATGTTAGTTCATATCATTCATGTTAGTTCATCTCATTCATGTTAGTTCATTTCATTCATGTTAGTTCACCTCATTCATGTTAGTTCACCTCATTCATGTTAGTTCATCTCATTCATGTTAGTTCATTTCATTCATGTTAGTTCATCTCATTCATGTTAGTTCATCTCATTCATG
The DNA here is from genome assembly GCF_023055435.1 of Haliotis rufescens. Classification (NCBI taxonomy): domain Eukaryota; kingdom Metazoa; phylum Mollusca; class Gastropoda; order Lepetellida; family Haliotidae; genus Haliotis; species Haliotis rufescens. The sequence continues at coordinate 1,501,558 of NW_025963879.1, forward strand.
TTAGTTCACCTCATTCATGTTAGTTCATTACATTCATGTCAGTTCACCTCATCCATGTTAGTTCACCTCATTCATGTTAGTTCATCTCATTCATGTTAGTTCACCTCATTCATGTTAGTTCATTACATTCATGTTAGTTCACCTCATTCATGTTAGTTCATCTCATTCATGTTCGTTTACCACATTCATGTTAGTTCACCTCATTCATGTTAGTTCACCTCATTCATGTTAGTTCATCTCATTCATGTTAGTTCATTTCATTCATGTTAGTTCATCTCATTCATGTTAGTTCACCTCATTCATGTTAGTTCACCTCATTCATGTTAGTTAACCTCATTCATGTTAGTTAACCTCATTCATGTTAGTTCACCTTATTCATGTTAGTTCACCTCATTCATGTTAGTTCATCTCATTCATGTTCGTTTACCACATTCATGTTAGTTCACCTCATTCATGTTAGTTCACCTCATTCATGTTAGTTCATCTCATTCATGTTCGTTTACCACATTCATGTTAGTTCACCTCATTCATGTTAGTTCACCTCATTCATGTTAGTTCATCTCATTCATGTTAGTTCATCGTATACATGCCAGTTCATCTTATACATGCCGATTCATCGTATACATGCTAGTTCATCTTATACATGCCAGTTCATCTTATACATGCTAGTTCATCTCATTCATGTCAGTTCATCTTATACATGTCAGTTCATCTTATACATGTCAGTTCATCTAATACATGCCGGTTCATCTTATACATGTCAGTTCATCTTATACATGCCCGTTCATCTAATACATGCCGTTTCATCTTATACATGCCGGTTCATCTTATACATGTCAGTTCATCTTATACATTCCAGTTCATCTAATACATGCTAGTTCATCTTATACATGCCCGTTCATCTTATACATGTCAGTTCATCTTATACATGCCAGTTCATCTAATACATGCTAGTTCATCTTATACATGCCCGTTCATCTTATACATGCCGGTTCATCTTATACATGTCAGTTCATCTTATACATGCTAGTTCATCTTATACATGCCAGTTCATCTAATACATGCCAGTTCATCTTATACATGCTAGTTCATCTTATACATGCCCGTTCATCTTATACATGCTAGTTCATCTTATACATGCCAGTTCATCTAATACATGCCAGTTCATCTTATACATGCTAGTTCATCTTATACATGCCAGTTCATCTAATACATGCTAGTTCATCTTATACATGCCAGATCATCTAATACATGCCAGTTCATCTTATACATGCTAGTTCATCTTATACATGCCAGTTCATCTTATACATGCTAGTTCATCTCATTCATGTCAGTTCATCTTATACATGTCAGTTCATCTTATACATGTCAGTTCATCTAATACATGCCGGTTCATCTTATACATGTCAGTTCATCTTATACATGCCCGTTAATCTAATACATGCCGTTTCATCTTATACATGCCGGTTCACCTCATCCATGTTAGTTCACCTCATTCATGTTAGTTCATCTCATTCATGTTAGTTCACCTCATTCATGTTAGTTCATTACATTCATGTTAGTTCACCTCATCCATGTTAGTTCATCTCATTCATGTTAGTTCATCTCATTCATGTTAGTTCATTTCATTCATGTTCATCTCATTCATGTTAGTTCATTTCATTCATGTTAGTTCACCTCATTCATGTTAGTTCACCTCATTCATGTTAGTTCATCTCATTCATGTTAGTTCATTTCATTCATGTTAGTTCATCTCATTCATGTTAGTTCATCTCATTCATGTTAGTTCACCTCATTCATGTTAGTTCACCTCATTCATGTTCGTTTACCACATTCATGTTAGTTCACCTCATTCATGTTAGTTCACCTCATTCATGTTAGTTCATCTCATTCATGTTAGTTCATTTCATTCATGTTAGTTCATCTCATTCATGTTAGTTCACCTCATTCATGTTAGTTCACCTCATTCATGTTAGTTCACCTCATTCATGTTAGTTAACCTCATTCATGTTAGTTCACCTCATTCATGTTAGTTCACCTCATTCATGTTAGTTCATCTCATTCATGTTCGTTTACCACATTCATGTTAGTTCACCTCATTCATGTTAGTTCACCTCATTCATGTTAGTTCATCTCATTCATGTTCGTTTACCACATTCATGTTAGTTCACCTCATTCATGTTAGTTCACCTCATTCATGTTAGTTCATCTCATTCATGTTAGTTCATCTTATACATGCCAGTTCATCTTATACATGCCGATTCATCGTATACATGCTAGTTCATCTTATACATGCCAGTTCATCTTATACATGCTAGTTCATCTCATTCATGTCAGTTCATCTTATACATGTCAGTTCATCTTATACATGTCAGTTCATCTAATACATGCCGGTTCATCTTATACATGTCAGTTCATCTTATACATGCCCGTTCATCTAATACATGCCGTTTCATCTTATACATGCCGGTTCATCTTATACATGTCAGTTCATCTTATACATGCCAGTTCATCTAATACATGCTAGTTCATCTTATACATGCCCGTTCATCTTATACATGTCAGTTCATCTTATACATGCCAGTTCATCTAATACATGCTAGTTCATCTTATACATGCCCGTTCATCTTATACATGCCGGTTCATCTTATACATGTCAGTTCATCTAATACATGCCAGTTCATCTAATACATGCTAGTTCATCTTATACATGTCAGTTCATCTAATACATGCCAGTTCATCTTATACATGCTAGTTCATCTTATACATGCCCGTTCATCTTATACATGCTAGTTCATCTTATACATGCCAGTTCATCTAATACATGCCAGTTCATTTTATACATGCTAGTTCATCTTATACATGCTAGTTCATCTAATACATGCTAGTTCATCTTATACATGCCAGTTCATCTAATACATGCCAGTTCATCTTATACATGCTAGTTCATCTTATACATGCCAGTTCATCTTATACATGCTAGTTCATCTCATTCATGTCAGTTCATCTTATACATGTCAGTTCATCTTATACATGTCAGTTCATCTAATACATGCCGGTTCATCTTATACATGTCAGTTCATCTTATACATGCCCGTTCATCTAATACATGCCGTTTCATCTTATACATGCCGGTTCACCTCATCCATGTTAGTTCACCTCATTCATGTTAGTTCATCTCATTCATGTTAGTTCACCTCATTCATGTTAGTTCATTACATTCATGTTAGTTCACCTCATTCATGTTAGTTCATCTCATTCATGTTCGTTTACCACATTCATGTTAGTTCACCTCATTCATGTTAGTTCACCTCATTCATGTTAGTTCATCTCATTCATGTTAGTTCATTTCATTCATGTTAGTTCATCTCATTCATGTTAGTTCACCTCATTCATGTTAGTTCACCTCATTCATGTTAGTTCACCTCATTCATGTTAGTTAACCTCATTCATGTTAGTTCACCTCATTCATGTTAGTTCACCTCATTCATGTTAGTTCATCTCATTCATGTTCGTTTACCACATTCATGTTAGTTCACCTCATTCATGTTAGTTCACCTCATTCATGTTAGTTCATCTCATTCATGTTCGTTTACCACATTCATGTTAGTTCACCTCATTCATCTTAGTTCACCTCATTCATGTTAGTTCATCTCATTCATGTTAGTTCATCTTATACATGCCAGTTCATCTTATACATGCCGATTCATCGTATACATGCTAGTTCATCTTATACATGCCAGTTCATCTTATACATGCCGGTTCATCTCATTCATGTCAGTTCATCTTATACATGTCAGTTCATCTTATACATGTCAGTTCATCTAATACATGCCGGTTCATCTTATACATGTCAGTTCATCTTATACATGCCCGTTCATCTAATACATGCCGTTTCATCTTATACATGCCGGTTCATCTTATACATGTCAGTTCATCTTATACATGCCAGTTCATCTAATACATGCTAGTTCATCTTATACATGCCCGTTCATCTTATACATGTCAGTTCATCTTATACATGCCAGTTCATCTAATACATGCTAGTTCATCTTATACATGCCCGTTCATCTTATACATGCCGGTTCATCTTATACATGTCAGTTCATCTTATACATGCCAGTTCATCTAATACATGCTAGTTCATCTTATACATGCCAGTTCATCTAATACATGCCAGTTCATCTTATACATGCTAGTTCATCTTATACATGCCCGTTCATCTTATACATGCTAGTTCATCTTATACATGCCAGTTCATCTAATACATGCCAGTTCATCTTATACATGCTAGTTCATCTTATACATGCCAGTTCATCTAATACATGCTAGTTCATCTTATACATGCCAGTTCATCTAATACATGCCAGTTCATCTTATACATGCTAGTTCATCTTATACATGCCAGTTCATCTTATACATGCTAGTTCATCTCATTCATGTCAGTTCATCTTATACATGTCAGTTCATCTTATACATGTCAGTTCATCTAATACATGCCGGTTCATCTTATACATGTCAGTTCATCTTATACATGCCCGTTCATCTAATACATGCCGTTTCATCTTATACATGCCGGTTCACCTCATCCATGTTAGTTCACCTCATTCATGTTAGTTCATCTCATTCATGTTAGTTCACCTCATTCATGTTAGTTCACCTCATTCATGTTAGTTCATCTCATTCATGTTCGTTTACCACATTCATGTTTGTTCACCTCATTCATGTTAGTTCACCTCATTCATGTTAGTTCATCTCATTCATGTTAGTTCATTTCATTCATGTTAGTTCATCTCATTCATGTTAGTTCACCTCATTCATGTTAGTTCACCTCATTCATGTTAGTTCACCTCATTCATGTTAGTTAACCTCATTCATGTTAGTTCACCTCATTCATGTTAGTTCACCTCATTCATGTTAGTTCATCTCATTCATGTTCGTTTACCACATTCATGTTAGTTCACCTCATTCATGTTAGTTCACCTCATTCATGTTAGTTCATCTCATTCATGTTCGTTTACCACATTCATGTTAGTTCACCTCATTCATGTTAGTTCACCTAATTCATGTTAGTTCATCTCATTCATGTTAGTTCATCTTATACATGCCAGTTCATCTTATACATGCCGATTCATCGTATACATGCTAGTTCATCTTATACATGCCAGTTCATCTTATACATGCTAGTTCATCTCATTCATGTCAGTTCATCTTATACATGTCAGTTCATCTTATACATGTCAGTTCATCTAATACATGCCGGTTCATCTTATACATGTCAGTTCATCTTATACATGCCCGTTCATCTAATACATGCCGTTTCATCTTATACATGCCGGTTCATCTTATACATGTCAGTTCATCTTATACATGCCAGTTCATCTAATACATGCTAGTTCATCTTATACATGTCAGTTCATCTTATACATGCCAGTTCATCTAATACATGCTAGTTCATCTTATACATGCCCGTTCATCTTATACATGCCGGTTCATCTTATACATGTCAGTTCATCTTATACATGCCAGTTCATCTAATACATGCTAGTTCATCTTATACATGCCAGTTCATCTAATACATGCCAGTTCATCTTATACATGCTAGTTCATCTTATACATGCCCGTTCATCTTATACATGCTAGTTCATCTTATACATGCCAGTTCATCTAATACATGCCAGTTCATCTTATACATGCTAGTTCATCTTATACATGCCAGTTCATCTAATACATGCTAGTTCATCTTATACATGCCCGTTCATCTAATACATGCCAGTTCATCTTATACATGCTAGTTCATCTTATACATGCCAGTTCATCTTATACATGCTAGTTCATCTCATTCATGTCAGTTCATCTTATACATGTCAGTTCATCTTATACATGTCAGTTCATCTAATACATGCCGGTTCATCTTATACATGTCAGTTCATCTTATACATGTCGGTTCATCGTATACATGCCGGTTCATCTTATACATATTAGTTCATCTTATACATATTAGTTCATCTTATACATGCCGGTTCATCTTATACATGCCAGATCATCTTATACATGCCGGTTCATCTTATACATGCCAGATCATCTTATACATGTCAGTTTATCTTATACATGTTAGTTCATCTTATACATGTCAGTTCATCTTATACATATCAGTTCATCTTATACATGCCGGTTCATCTTATACATGTCAGTTCATCTTATACATGTCAGTTCATCTTATACATGCCAGTTCATCTTATACATGCCCGTTCATCGTATACATGCAAGTTCATCTCATTCGTGTCAGTTCATCTTATACATGCCAGTTCATCTTATACATGCCAGTTCATCTTATACATGCCAGATCATCTTATACATGCCAGATCATCTTATACATGCCGGTTCATCTTATACATGCCAGTTCATCTTATACATGTCAGTTCATCTTATACATGCCAGATCATCTTATACATGCCAGTTCATCTTATACATGCCCGTTCATCGTATACATGCCGATTCATCGTATACATGCCGGTTCATCTTATACATGTCAGTTCATCTCATACATGCCAGTTCATCTTATACATGCCAGTTCATCTTATACATGCACGTTCATCTTATACATGCAAGTTCATCTCATTCGTGTCAGTTCATCTTATACATGCCGGTTCATCTTTTATATGTCAGTTCATTTTATACATGTCGGTTCCTTACCTTAATATTTAAGTTCACAAACATTCATGATCCTTACCTTAATATTTAGGTTCAAAAACATTCCCGATCCTCCCCAAAACATATCGGCCCACAGACATTTCACAAACATGTCCATTCACTATATTTCTGTATCGTTTTGTTTATAGAACATTCGTTATCCATTCTCTACAGGGACCAGGATGGTGTGAGAGAGTATAGTTTTACGCCGCTTTTAGCAATATTCCAGCAATATCACGGCGGAGGGCACCGAGATTGGCTTCACACATTGTACCCATGTGGGGAATCGAACCCGGGTCTTCGGCTTTGCGAGCGAACGCTTTAACCACTAGGCTACCCCACCGCCCCCAGCATCTTGTAATACAAAGAAATCATAAAAGGAATCGAAACCAACTTGTAAAACTAATGTATTATTTTTCTTCGTGATGCGTCATATCAAACTTTGGATCAAATATCATCTAATCAATATAACGTAAGCACAACAAAAACACGCAAATATTCCCTTATTTAGAAGAAAAAGCAACTACACTTTTTGCAAGACATTAGTGTTTGTACAAGGATGCGCTTCATTGGCTGTCGTCCAGAAAGTGAGGCCGGCATCGGTTGTCGTCCAGAAAGTAAGGCCGGCATTGGTTGTCATTCCAGAAAGTAAGGCCGGCATTGGTTGTCGTTCCAGAAAGTAAGGCCGGCATTGGTTGTCGTCCAAAAAGTAAGGCCGGCATTGGTTGTCGTTCCAGAAAGTAAGGCCGGCATTGGTTGTCGTTCCAGAAAGTAAGGCCGGCATTGGTTATCGTCCAGAAAGTAAGGCCGGCATTGGTTGTCGTCCAGAAAGTAAGGCCGGCATTGGCTGTCGTCCAGAAAAGAAAGACCGGCATTGGTTGTCGTCCAGAAGTGAGGCCGGCATTGGCTGTCGTCCAGAAAAGAAAGACCGGCATTGGTTGTCGTTCCAGAAAGTGAGGCCGGCATTGGTTGTCGTTCCAGAAAGTAAGGCCGGCATTGGCTGTCGTTCCAGAAAGTAAGGCCGGCATTGGTTGTCGTCCAGAAAGTAAGGCCGGCATTGGTTGTCGTTCCAGAAAGTAAGGCCGGCATTGGTTGTCGTCCAGAAAGTGAGGCCGGCATTGGTTGTCGTTCCAGAAAGTAAGGCCGGCATCGGTTGTCGTCCAGAAAGTGAGGCCGGCATTGGTTGTCGTTCCAGAAAGTGAGGCCGGCATTGGTTGTCGTTCCAGAAAGTAAGGCCGGCATTGGCTGTCGTTCCAGAAAGTGAGGCGGCATGGATCATGAATGGAGGACCAGTTGTGTATTTCATTTTGTCATAGGGCAACATACCAGTTTCGTCCTCCACAGTTACTTTGGTTCAGTGAAATGACGTGGGGCGTGTGTTTGGTGGTGATGTGGGCGGTGATGAAATCTTATAATCACTGTACTTATGGTCTAACAGACTGATGATATCTGTACCCCTTACAGGCCTTGGCAGTAGATGTGTCCTTTATGTGTCGTTAACGCCAGCACCTACATGACCAACACCACGTGGTGTGGATATATAGAAACAATAAATACGGCCGGCATTGGTTGTCGTTCCAGAAAGTAAGGCCGGCATTGGCTGTCGTCCAGAAAGTAAGACCGGCATTGGTTGTCATCCAGAAAGTAAGGCCGGCATTGGTTGTCGTCCAGAAAGTAAGGCCGGCATCGGTTGTCGTCCAGAAAGTAAGGCCGGCATTGGCTGTCGTCCAGAAAAGAAAGACCGGCATTGGTTGTCGTCCAGAAAGTAAAGCCGGCATCGGTTGTCGTCCAGAAAGTAGGGCCGGCATTGGCTGTCGTCCAGAAAAGTAAGACCGGCATTGGTTGTCGTCCAGAAAGTAAGGCCGGCATTGGCTGTCGTTCCAGAAAGTGAGGCCGGCATTGGTTGTCGTCCAGAAAGTAAGGCCTACATTGGTTGTCGTCCAGAAAGTAAGGCCGGCATTGGTTGTCATTCCAGAAAGTAAGGCCGGCATTGGTGCTCTACCAGAAAGTGAGGCCGGCATTGGTTGTCGTTCCAGAAAGTAATGCCGGCATTGGCTGTCGTTCCAGAAATTGAGGCCGGCATTGGTTGTCATCGAGAAAGTAAGGCCGGCATTGGTTGTCGTCCAGAAAGTGAGGCCGGCATTGGCTGTCGTCCAGAAAGTAAGGCCGGCATTGGTTGTCGTCCAGAAAGTGAGGCCGGCATTGGTTGTCGTCCAGAAAGTAAGGCCGGCATTGGTTGTCGTCCAGAAAGTGAGGCCGGCATTGGTTGTCGTCCAGAAAGTAAGGCCGGCATTGGTTGTCGTCCAGAAAGTGAGGCCGGCATTGGTTGTCGTCCAGAAAGTGAGGCCGGCATTGGTTGTCGTCCAGAAAGTAAGGCCGGCATCGGTTGTCGTTCCAGAAAGTGAGGCCGGCATTGGTTGTCGTTCCAGAAAGTAAGGCCGGCATTGGCTGTCGTCCAGAAAGTAAGACCGGCATTGGTTGTCGTCCAGAAAGTAAGGCCGGCATTGGTTGTCGTCCAGAAAGTAAGGCCGGCATCGGTTGTCGTCCAGAAAGTAAGGCCGGCATTGGCTGTCGTCCAGAAAAGAAAGACCGGCATTGGTTGTCGTCCAGAAAGTAAGGCCGGCATCGATTGTCGTCCAGAAAGTAGGGCCGGCATTGGCTGTCGTCCAAAAAGTAAGGCCGGCATTGGTTGTCGTCAAGAAAGTAAGGCCGGCATTGGCTGTCGTTCCAGAAAGTGAGGCCGGCATTGGTTGTCGTCCAGAAAGTAAGGCCTACATTGGTTGTCGTCCAGAAAGTAAGGCCGGCATTGGTTGTCATTCCAGAAAGTAAGGCCGGCATTGGTGCTCTACCAGAAAGTGAGGCCGGCATTGGTTGTCGTTCCAGAAAGTAAGGCCGGCATTGGCTGTCGTTCCAGAAATTGAGGCCGGCATTGGTTGTCATCGAGAAAGTAAGGCCGGCATTGGTTGTCGTCCAGAAAGTGAGGCCGGCATTGGTTGTCGTCCAGAAAGTAAGGCCGGCATTGGTTGTCGTCCAGAAAGTAAGGCCGGCATTGGCTGTCGTTCCAGAAAGTGAGGCCGGCATTGGTTGTCGTCCAGAAAGTAAGGCCGGCATTGGTTGTCGTCCAGAAAGTGAGGCCGGCATCGGTTGTCGTCCAGAAAGTGAGGCCGGCATTGGTTGTCGTCCAGAAAGTGAGGCCGGCATTGGTTGTCGTCCAGAAAGTAAGGCCGGCATTGGTTGTCGTCCAGAAAGTGAGGCCGGCATTTGTTGTCGTCCAGAAAGTGAGGCCGGCATCGGTTGTCGTTCCAGAAAGTAAGGCCGGCATTGGTTGTCGTCCAGAAAGTAAGGCCGGCATTGGTTGTCGTCCAGAAAGTGAGGCCTGCATTGGTTGTCGTCCAGAAAGTAAGGCCGGCATTGGTTGTCGTCCAGAAAGTGAGGCCGGCATTGGTTGTCGTCCAGAAAGTAAGGCCGGCATTGGTTGTCGTCCAGAAAGTGAGGCCGGCATTGGTTGTCGTCCAGAAAGTAAGGCCGGCATTTGTTGTCGTTCCAGAAAGTAAGGCCGGCATTGGTTGTCGTCCAGAAAGTGAGGCCGGCATTGGTTGTCGTCCAGAAAGTAAGGCCGGCATTGGTTGTCATTCCAGAAAGTAAGGCCGGCATCGGTTATCGTTCCAGAAAGTAAGGCCGGCATTGGTTGTCGTTCCAGAAAGTAAGGCTGGCATTGGTTGTCGTTCCACAAGGGAAGACCGGCATTGGTTGTCGTTTTAGAGACTATGGCAGTCATTGGTTGTTATTCCAGAGAGTAAGGCCGTCTTTGCTTGTCATATCAGAAAGTAAGGATGCCATTGCTTGTCATTCCAGTAATTAAGGCAGTCATTGGATGTCGTTCCAGAGAGTAAAGACGTCACTGGTTGTCGTTCCAGAAAGTAAGGCCTCCATTGTTTGTCATTCCAGAAAATAAGGTCGACATTGGAAGTCGTTCCAGATCGTAAGGCCGCCATAAATATTTCTTCGATTTTCACCCACATTTTTTTCTTCAAATATGTGAGGTGAGAGACATTATTCTTTTACCAACTGTCAGCTGTCAATGGATGTGATTCGCATGGATCATGAATGGAGGACCAGTTGTGTATTTCATTTTGTCATAGGGCAACATACCAGTTTCGTCCTCCACAGTTACTTTGGTTCAGTGAAATGACGTGGGGCGTGTGTTTGGTGGTGATGTGGGCGGTGATGAAATCTTATAATCACTGTACTTATGGTCTAACAGACTGATGATATCTGTACCCCTTACAGGCCTTGGCAGTAGATGTGTCCTTTATGTGTCGTTAACGCCAGCACCTACATGACCAACACCACGTGTTGTGGATATATAGAAACAATAAATACGGACATAATGTTTGATCTCATTGTTGATTTAAACGTATTTTATTTATGGAATTGGACACGGCACATAAACCACGCTTTATCCGAAAGTACAGTTCTGACTTCAGTGAGATTGTAGCGTGCAACGAGTTGGGAAATGGCTGCCATTGTCAGTTGCGGGGTATGTATAGATAAGTTCTTTACATAAACATCATGTAACCGCTCTGGTTTTCTTTCAGACAAGCTAAACAACATTCGACGTGTATTTTCTATGGAATTATAGAAGGAACATTGTCGTGCTGTCGCATTGCATTACAAAAACAAGCAAAAGTGTCAAAATTAACCAAAGAGCGACAACGCGATATTTTGGCCATTTGTCGCATCGTTGCGTTGTCGCGTTGTCGCATTGTCGCACTTTGAATAATCTGTTTTATTTTACCAAAGAGCGATAATGCGACAATTTTCAAGATCAAAATATATGTCGCATTGAGGCCCCATCAAAATGTGTAAAAAGGAGATAAAATGCGCGACAACGCGACATAATGTTAATATCGCATTGTCGCCGTTTGGTTTTTACCAATTAACATTCTTCTTTGTCGTTCTGTGACGTTATGACCCGCGTCACAGGATGTACACTAGTGGGGTAACGATACGGCGATACAGTATTGTATCCCGATGCACAGCCCGCGATACATACGATATTTTCATAACACAGTTTTACTTACCGTATTTTCTTGAGTATAGTGCGCACTTTTTTTCCAAAAAACACAGCTGTGTAGAAGGTGGTGCGCATTATACACAAATGAATGAGTTTTGATGTTTTTCCCCCATGGAAAGACATTACCGTGAGCACGTAACACCGGAAATACCATGTCAACAAATCCATTCTGAAGTTCGCAAATTCTTCATGTAATTACACTGTCTGGCTATATATATATATATATATATATATATATAGACTTATGTTTGTAACTTATTTCATTAATTTTATTCAAAATTCCTTTTAATATTGTTTTAATTAATTTTGGCGAAATCGTGTGTGAAGCGATCGAAAGATCGCACAACTCACCGTTATTAACAGCAACCATAGTCAGATTACCGCTATTGACGCCTTGAAACGAACTTTAGTTGACAGAGAATGGATACATATATCATAAATGCCATACTTTGATTCGTTAAAAGTCATATTTGTTGGACGATTCTATGTCAACACATAATTCTCGCGATCACGCGATGACGTGCACGGGAGCCTTGACGGTGACTGGTCAGACTGGTTCCATGTATAAAATAATACCCGGCAATAGCGATCAGCTACTTCGCTTAGGGTTATTATTATTTTAAATATGTTTAACAAAAGCTGCATCTAAATTAACAAGATATTGGAATATATTATTCCTGATAAAAAAATAGTTTCAGATACAACTTTTGCCGATCCTTGCATTAAAATCCTGTAAAGTCATATCATTGGGTGTGTCTTGACCGAATCACCGGTAGATTCCAAGAAAAACGTGTGTACAGCTGATTGCTGTGTCCGGCTTAGTTTACGAGAAAATACACAAGGTAATCTTAATCCCTGGATATAAAACAATGCCTAGTAGAACAAAAAACACAATTTAAACGGTAAATCAACATGTCAAATTTCGAATTTGTACTGACGAAGTTTCTCATCACCCGTTCGTTTGCCGGACTTCGCTGAAGTGGTACGGTGTAATTTTCTGCGCATAATATTCAAATTTCTTTTTGTCCAAAATATTCAACCCGCTAGAGGGGGGTGCGCACTATACTCAAGAAAAGTACTTTTAAACATGAAATACGTTTAACAGTTTCAAAGCCAGTTTGTTGTTTCAGTAAAACATACTGTATTGCTGACAATTTGCTAAAACAGTAAATAAACACCTTATATCTTCTTCAACTGTACTTGTCACATCTTTTAGATAGCAGAAAGACATCGACTTGGCTAAGCTTGTACCAGTAAACACTGTACCGTGATTCGTATCGTATCGCGACCCCTGTACGTATCGTCACACCTCTTATGTACACAGCCTCAAAGTAGATCAATAAAATCTTACGCTTAAATATACACAAATGTAGAACAGTAGAACATGGATATAAGAGAAATCAGTTCGTTATATCCTTTGTTCGTTATATACGTTTTATTACACTGAACAAAACGTTCAGGCAACAACGGAGCACTTTATATATCCTTTGACCTCAAAGTCCCACAAGGTCATTCGATATGAGAAACGTATAAAAACACTTTTCATTATTTTGTTTCTGTATTGGCATTTAATTGCGAAAAAGCTCTGTCATGTATAAACATCGATACAAATATAGGCCATATCATCACACCATGGTCACGTGACAGTCGCTTCTAACTCCCATATGTTACACTCGAGTCTTATTTATAAATAAACCCGTCAATCAATTCTCCGTGGTCGATAACTTTATATTACCATAATCATACATAGATTTTTTTTCTCTCACAAGTAAAGTATTTCCACGCAGAATATAAAGGTGCAAATCGTTTCATGTTTTCAAAGAGAATAACACTTTTTGTGTCAGATGTTTGTGGAAGCTTGATAATATAATAGCAACATATAGGAATCCGATCAAGAGGCCTACATATTTGTAGCTGGGCGTCTATATTTTAGGGCAGAGAAGCAAATTCTCTGTGGTCAATGAAACACCAGATTGTGCAATCCTTCAAACTGAAGCTGGCATGAAAAACCACGCCTTGTGAAAACAACCGTTCATTAAGCTGGGATCTACTGTAAATAAGTCAATATCTGCGATATACGTACGAACATACCAAACAGGAACTGTTTGCTGGTGTGTCTGTTCGGTTAAGGGAACTATACGAGTAAATGTCGGTTCGTTAAGAATCGCAGAGCCTCACATTCTTTTGTGGAAAATAATATTTTGAAAAAGAAACCAGATCTCATTTAAGCATTTATACTGCTTGTGTTTGATTCAAAATCTAGGAGGACCAACGTTAACCTTGACCAGTGTTAACACAATTTAATTTAATTCGTTGCTCATACCTACTGAGCACCTGGGGTGCGGTACTCTGGTTAGCAGCCTCCGAGTGACGTCATCGTTAAAGTTAATTAATGTCATTTATTGATTCAATCCTGAATAAAAGCATTTTAATAAATATTATTAACTAGGTAGTGATAGTATACATGTATTCTGATATGCGTCAGGGAAGTTTACCTTTTGATTGTTGATATAAATACTTTAGAATCAATCATGGAACTTTGAGGAATATTTCGCATATTTGTTTTATGTTCTACCCGTTATTTGAACTTTCCGGTAATTTTAAATGGATCAACAAGAAAAGGTACAATGGCAGCTTTGTCAAGCAGTGTACATCTTCCCGAGGCAGGGGAGTTAACTGACTATAAAAGTCCAGATTCCACCCTTGCCAAACTAGGCCGGAATGTCTGGGCTTGAATGTTGCGCCACCAGTGGATGTTGATTTCGTTACGCGATTTTGATTGGTCTATGCATAGACTCGTTAGTCCAGCCAAAATATATCTCCATAATTGCAGCCTAGTTCGGTAAGGGTGGAAACTGGACTTTTATAGTCAGTTAACTCCCTTGCCTCTGGAAGATGAGCAGTGTAATACGTGTTAACCTCTCGTGGTTGTGTGTTATGGCAATACACATGGCTGGTGTGGCTCTCCCTCTCCTGGCAGCCATTTTGTGTTTTAATACCGTTGCATTTTACGTGTTTTATTTCGGGTTGACTCAGTTTGTATCTTGTCAACCCTTGTTGCCAGAAATGTAACCTCGGTTTACTCAGGTGACTCGAATATTAATAATCTCGGCCGCACTGGGTGTTACAATGCAATACTATGTTTATAGTTACTTTTGTCCCTCAACAATCATTTTGATAATCGCTTGCATCTTTTGAAAACGTGCTTACGGGTGTTTAGGAAATACAGAGCCCTGAACATGGACATGTTTCTCCTGTTATCGCTGGGTCATCTAATTACTTCTAAGTTACATCGTTACAGGTAACATTATGTAACAACATAACACAGTATAAGTTGTAGTCGGATCACGAGGGGTTTATGGGGTTTTATGCCTCCCGTGTTAGGCTTTACACAACGAGCCTGAGGCATCCCGCGTTAGGTGTTATACCATGAGCCGCTTACGAGCGGTATAAAACCTAACGAGTGACGCATGAAACCCCACACACCCCGAGTGATCCTGCTACAACGAATTTGTCTTAGCGACATGTTGTAATGTGACATTGTAAAAGAATTAAAACAAATTCAAAATTGATAGAAAACAGCTGTTCGATGGAGCTGAGGTTTACTATGCGGCTTTTTGATTGGAAGTGGGGTATAAGGGATTTATTCCGCCTCTCAGAAATTCACATGCAGCCTGTCTTGCTCGTGGCGGGGTATACGAGATTTATTCCCTCGCTGAGAAATTTATTGCCCCCAAAGGGGTCTTACACATTATTTTATCAAGATCACGTGGACCAATCAGTTCTCGTCATTCTAACATGGAGGTATGATAAATCGTTTAGGGATTAAACTAATGTTTGACACTGTGTTAAATTCACACTATTGTATTATATGTCGCTGTTGCCGACGTCGACTGTTACACGTCATCAAATCTTTCTACAAAATGACGTGGGCACGAGTAAAAACCAACTGTCCATTCGTGAAATATAATAAATCGTTTAAGCAATAGAGTCTCGTCACAGATGTGTTTTAAATGAGCTTAAGTGGTATTGTATTGTCAATATGTATGAACCACGAGTCACTTTGTTGTTCAAGTCAAAAATCCATTTGTATTGCATATTATTGTGTGCCGGCTAAATGTCATTCTTTGAAATGTTGTTGACAATTTGACAATTGCATCTCAATGTAAAACCAATACTAAAATAATTTCACAGCAAATGCTTCCATGATTCACAAGGGAAAATCGTATTATATTATCCCAATGCTCTTTTGCCAACTGTTAATGATGCAGGGAGCAACATATTGCTAAATTACACTCGAAATTTTGAATGACAAATAATCATATTAACAAATAAATATGCACCCTATAATACTCGCGAGAACATTTTATTGATACACCCCATACGTTCATTAAAACACATGGGAATATCTCTTTGATACACCCTCTACTTTAATAAATACACTTGAGAACATATCTTTGATACACCCTCTACTTTAAGAAATACACTTGAGAACATCTCTTTGATACACCCTCTACTTTAATAAATACACATGAGAACATCTCTTTGATACACCCTCTACTTTAACAAATACACATTGGAACATCTCTTTGATACACCCTCTATCTTAATTAATACACTTGAGAACATCTCTTTGATACACCCTCTACTTTAATTAATACACATGGGAACATCTCTTTGATACACCCTCTTCTTGTATTAATACACGTGGGAACAGGTTATTGATATAACCTCTACTTTCACTGATACACATGAGGACAGGTTATTGATACACCCTCTACTTTAATTAAGACGCATGAGAACATACTATTGATACACCCTATACTTTAATTATTACACATGGGAACATGTTATTGATACACCCTCCACTTTAATTGATACACTTGAGAACATATCTTTGATACACCCTCCACTTTATTTAATACACATGAGGACAGGTTATTGATACACCCTCTACTTTAATTAAGACACATGAGAACATGTTATTGATACACCCTATACTTTAATTATTACACATGGTTACATCTCTTTAATACACCCTCTACCTTAATTAATGATACACCCTCTACTTTGATTAATACACATGGGAACATCTCTTTGATACACCCTCTACTTTAATTAATGATGCACCCTCTACTTTAATTAATACACATGAGAACATCTCTTTCATACACCCTCTACTGAAATTAATACACATGAGAACATCTCTTTCATACACCCTCTACTTTAAATAATACACATGGGAACATGTTATTGATACACCCTCTACTTTAAATAATACACATGGGAACATGTTATTGACACACCCTCTACTTTCATCAATACACTTGAGAACATGTTATTGATACACCCTCTACTTTAATTAATACACATGGGAACATGTTATTGACAGACCCTCTACTTGCATTAATACACTCGAGAACATGTTATTGATACACCCTCTACTTTAAATAATACACTTGAGAACATGTTATTGACACACCCTCTACTTTCATAAATACACATGAGAACATCTCTTTAATACACCCTCTACTTTAATTAATGATACACCCTCTATTTTCATTGATACACATGAGAACATGTTATTGACACACCCTCTACTTTCATCAATACACTTGAGAACATGTTATTGATACACCCTCTACTTAAATTAGTACACATCAATGGATACACCCTTTAAACACTCAATAAACACCCTATAAATAATTGTTTATAAACACCCAACAAACACCTTATAAACACCCTTTAAACACCCTATGAAACTCTATAAACACCAAGGAAACCCTTATAAACAACTTATAAACACCCTACAAACCCTTATAAACGCTTAAGTGACTCCTATTAATCACGTATAAACCGGCGGTCTCCGAGCCACCGTATTAATGACACTGCACCAAACACATACAGTCGTCCTGTCGTACCAGGCTTTGTTTAGCGGATTGGCCCCGATTACAACCCCTGGCTGTCACTACTATTGCAAAAGTTGAATATAACGTAATACACTTATCAATAAACAAACAATGTTATTTGTTGGTGTTTGTTCTGTATTATTCATTACGAACTGGAAATGTCGAACATGACCATAACATTTCGTGCGACCAATGCTGATTGAAAACAAGGAACTACAAAGAAGACGTTTACAAAACATGAAATGACTTTAAGCTGAGAATTCCAATTCTGTTTTGAATGCTTGATATGCATTAATAAATCCATGGTATGGCCGCGTGGATCTCCTGTATGTGAAGACATACGTGTAGACGAACAGCCTTGCTGTAGAAAGGATCGACAGCTGGTAACACCTGTTGCTCTGAACATCAATACCTTTAATGTCAACACAATGTTCACATTACACAGTACTACCGGCGGGGGAAGCGTCACTACCCACGACCATGCCATACACTGTGGGGTAAGGATGCCCTAGTGTCTTCAAGCTGACGGGGCCATCGTGGTCCGGAAATGGCGACGCTTCGCAATGGCAGTGTAGACGGAGCTTCGCAACATCAGAAGAATGAGGTAGGGCTCTCGTCCTCACTTGTCCGTGCCATGGCACGTGGGCGGGGTAGTTTATCCTTTAGATGATTGCTGTTAACAGTTTCCGTGTAATGCGCAAAATCTTTATTTCATTCAAACTGTGTGTTTTTACGATGACCAGTATTTACGTAGAGGGGAATGTCCGAGTAACTCTCCATTCCTTAAAAATAATGGAGCAGAGGCCCCGCAGGGACGAGAGTTACGAGGATATTCATCTACTTAAAACTCATCCCTACTTTTACACTTTGACAAAATATTCTGTAGTTGAAAATATTTGAAAAATTCAAATGCTGCTTCAAGATAATGTACAGTTGACAAGCAACTCTCCATTCCTGAAAAATAATGGAGCGTTCAAACAATAGAATGACGTCACAGATGTGTTTTAAATGATGGTAGTGGTGGTTCTGGGTTCTGGTTTCTTGGTGGGTATGACTAGGCAGCGCTTCCTGGGAGAAGTCCCATTCGCTGTCTAGGCTGCGAGTAGAGGGGGCAAGGGCCCTGAGCTGATGATGAGCCTAACCAGCCTGACTGTGCCAGGATCACCCAAACCCTCTTTGCTGCATTTTCTATTTTAATCTGTACATAATAATAATAGGTGTGGTTTTGACACAGAGGTCCAGCCATTGTACGACCCGGAATATGTAGAGGGCGTCATGGAAAATGGAATAGGCCCGTTTACTGTCTCAGACGTATCCAGGCCAACAAACCTGATCTTGTCCTTTTTGATAAATCCAATTAAATCATTAATATCATTGATTATTTTCTGTCCCTTTTGACACTAACGTGATTGACAAGATTCAGGAAAAACATGGCAAATATGCGGTCCTCGCTTTCGAAATGTAAAGCTTGCATCCATAGTACCAAGTTGTCCGACTCCCCGTTGTTCTCGGTGTCTCAGGTTTGGTACCTCCCAATCTGTTGACTGATATTGGGACGGTACCCGGGTTTGCTACCAGGAAACCAGCCCTTCTGACAATCTCGGTAATGCAGAAGACTGCAGTGTTGGGGAGTCTTCACATTCTAAGTTATTATTATTATTATTGTTGTTGTTGTTGTTGTTGTTTATCTGTGTACTAATACCAATACCAATGCTAATAATGGTGAGTTATAAAGCACAAGACTGAACTCCCCAGAAGGGAATACTGGAAGCGCATGGCGACAAACATATTTAAAAATTACAATATGATGATGATGACGATGATGATGATGATGATGATGATGATGATGATGATGACACTTATATTTGAGTTCGGGATGAATGGCGGTTGATTTCGGTTTTGGAACGATCCCAAGGGAGCTGCGCAATCAGTTCGGCATTTATCCGAAGGTCATTAGATACTTTGGGAATTAGAGCTGGGTTCGTTGTATCCGACTTCCAAATACGATGTACTTGATTGTATTTGATGTTATGCTATACAGTCATAACAGCCGTCTAATTGATGTGGTAAACCTAACCGTACATACAGGTTTTGATGAAACAGCTTCATAAAAGTGAAGTTTCTTTTCATGAAATGGCGTCAGACAATGCAGTTTTAAATAATGATAAATATCTATCATTGTGCGTAACGATGAAAAAAAATCTCCCAAGTCGGATCTGAATAACATGATTAATAGCAGCCGATTTGCGGCGGCGCTCCTTTACCCTACAAGACACTTTGATATGGATTTTCATCTATATGTTTTGCCAAATGGAACGTGTTTCACAAAAACCGGGTCTTTTAATTAAGCTAGTCCATCTCTATGACAGTTATGCCTCTTTTGCATGTCCACACAAATACTCGTTGATGAAAAGTATCATGTCGCCATGACCGAGCTTTCCTCATGCAGGGAGCATTCATTATTTTTACTTACGTGTAACTTAAGGATGAGTACCTATACAGCCCTCCTGTTCCCCTAACAGCACTACACTGGATACAGACAGGTAGAATTACATCACATCGGAAGTGGCTCAAGGACATTGCTCCAATGTGCAGGCTGTTACGGACAATTTAACGTAATTTGGCAGACAAGGTGTATTCAAGAAGATTTAAATCAGAGTACAGTCTGAGATCACTCGTTCACGTGTTGATGTTTTTTTTGCCGAGATTTGCCAGTTCTGCCCCCCTTCACATTTTCTTGTCAGAAGTCAGGGCAGCAATGAGTCGAATTGATATGATATAAGTTTATCGATGGTGGTGGTAGTGAGTTGAGTTTAACGCCGCTTTGACCAGTATTCCAGTTAGAGCAAGGCATGTCAGCCTAATATGGTAGGAAAGCCCGAAGTGATGCAGGTCTCAGACGTTTATCACTTTGGTGAAACCGACGAGCACGGTATGATGCTGACAAACCTAGAAACTAAATCGGGGCGAACCCAATGGGACGCAACTCTGCACAGAGAATGCAGAGCCTTAGACGACTTAGTCCCCTTAGTAGCACAGACCCCATACCGTATGATTGGAATAGTCGACGGGTCAATCTCACAGAACCTTGGGACGATTCCATAACATCATATTGAAGTTTGTTTTTAATTGGTCAGCAGGTTGGTCCGCATGCACAAAGCGAGTTTAGCGCTAGAATGATCGTAAGCCTATGTTAAAGTATGGGAGTTACGATTGTCGTTTCTTTGTGAAAGGGTATCTGGGGTCTTAAGAATCTGGGTTTTAGAGTATATATATATATACTACTCAAAGTTTCGTCGTAAAATATTTGACGTTAATGAGTTTGTATTTAGCGTTACCGATGAGGTAACGAACCTTGGATAGTAAACGACTAATCATTATCATTTAGCTTTGTTCATCTTCCGAAGGCAAGGGAGTGAACTGACTATAAAAGTCCAGTTTCCACCCTTTCCGAACTAGGCTGGAATCATGGATATATATTTTGGCCGGACAAACGAGTCTATGCACAGTCTAATCAAATTCGCGTAATGAATTCGACATCCGGTTCGTAAACTGCCGTGCAGATTTCGGTCGATTGCAGCATGTGTACCGTCAACTCAGCGTCAACATATATTTTCCAAATCTTTTCAAGTTTTTAATCAAGGTCTTCACGTGATTTGATGCTCTTCGCGAAGTAAGATTTTGTTATCGATCAGATCGTCCTGACTGGGCGCCGCCATTTTGTTTGAGGCACATGCATGTGATATGAGAGGTGGAATGTGATTGGTCAGTATGAGGGACAAAGAAGGGACATAAATCGTAACAGCCACTGGTGGCGCTACGATCGAGTCAAGAAATTCCAGCGGAGTTCGTAATGGTGACTGTAGAAAGATCCCGTTTCCAAAAGAGATCTTAAGGGCAACAGTATCGTAATTCTGTGTTAAGGTATTGGAGTTACGACAGCCGTACGCTTGGAGATTTTTAGGTAACGGGCTGCTGTGTGCTGTTCCACAAAGCGGACGTATTGCTTAGACGATCTTAGCTGTCACACTTAAAAACTGACCCTACGACAGTCTTGGCGCTAAGATCGCTTTGTGACATGGGGACCAGAGGGCCATTCTACACAGCTATGTTATTAGCAAGATCGAAAAGATTACTAGTAGATAAAAAAGATCGTTTCTCCATTTTTTAACATAGACAAGTGTTTAGTCTTGATCGCTCTATGGAACGAGTCCATAGTCTCTAGGGAGTCGATCTACAAAACAATCTTGGTGCTACGATCGTCGTAAATCAATCTTTAAGAGTGGGAGTTACGACCGCCTAAGTACTAAGATCTAAAATTTAAGAGCATAAAAACAAATGTGAGTTTGTCGAACCTATACTCGTACTTCTGTCCTCAGTCCTACATCAGCCGAGCTATCCATTCCTGCAGGACAGCTGTTGCATCACGGCATTATAACTGCTTCGACGCCATGTTTCTTTTCATCGTTAAGTGGGCTTTAACGACGTCGTCTCGCAGTGTCGGCACAATGGAACATAAACAATCCGTCAATAGTCCCACCATCAACCGCCCATACAGACGATGGTGACCTCTGTGGAGGTTATAATATAGGCGTAATGGTCAGCCGAGCTGGGACAGATAGGCACTTTACCGTCGGGGACTCTTGAGGACTGTTGGAGGTGAAATATCTTTTAACCTTCGAATATAATATATATGGCAATATAAATCAAAATGTATCCTCAAACTACTTAGGTTCCTTACGATTTAAATATGTTGGCTCTTTATGACGAACTTATGAAGATCAAGGCTTCGGCTTGTGAAGGGTCGAGGGGATTATGTCGGGATCAAGGGCATTATGCTGGGGTCAGGGGCATTATGTCGGGGTCAAGCGCATTATGTTGGTATCAAGGGCATTTTGTCGGGGTCAAGAGCATTATGTTGGGGTCAAGGGCTTTATTTTGGGGTCGAGGGCATTATGTTGGGGTCAAGGGCATTATGTAGGGATCAAGGGCATTATGTTGGGGTCAAGGGCATTATGTTGGGGTCGAGGGCATTATGTTGGGGTCGAGGGCATTATGTTAGGATCAAGGGCATTATGTTGGGGTCAAGGGCATTATGTTGGGGTCGAGGGCATTATGTTAGGATCAAGGGCATTATGTTGGGATCAAGGGCATTATGTTTAGGTCAAGGGCTTTATGTTGGGGTCAAGGGCATTGTGTTGGGATCAAGGGCATTATGTTGGGAACAAGGGCATTATGTTTAGATCGAGGGCATTATGTTGGGATCAAGGGCATTATGTTGGGATCAAGGGCATTATGTTTAGGTCAAGGGCTTTATGTTGGGGTCAAGGGCATTATGTCGGGGTCATGGTCATTATGTCGGGCTCATCGCGATATGGCTGCAATACTGCCGATGCGATGTAAAATTTTACTTCACTCACTCATTATGTCGGGATCAAGGGCATTAAGTTTGGGTCAAGGGCATTATGTCGGGGTCAAGAGCATTATTTTTGGGTCAAGGGTATTGTGCAGCGGTCAGTGCCTTTTTAAAGCGGCCAAGGGCATTATGTTGTGATCAAGGGTAGGTCCTAGTTCATGATGGTCATGCGAGGTTGTATAGCCAAAAAAGTTTTACAACATTGCCATCGTTCATATGTTGAGGGATGTGTCTATGTATTATATAATAACAATAACAGCTTTTTTATATTTCAGGCAATCATCCGAATATGCTTTGTATTAGTGACGTGACTACAAGGCCATTGCCATTGCACCATAAACAATTATTGCATAAATAATAAACAACTGCCTATAAATAGTGTAAACATGAAAGATGATTCATTGATTATCCGCAACATGACAAACTGGCATTGTGTTACAGTAGGCACACGTGTACATGGCTGCGGGACTTTAGTCACAGCACATGAACACAGCATATCTCTTATATCTCCAATACATAGCGAGATATGCCCATAACGTTTTTACCTGTGGAGACATAGTTTAATGACTGATTGAAAATACTGAATTAATGGGGATTGTATCCTCCTCGGGTGCTGCCAGTGGCGGGGAACATGCTTGCCCTTTTCGCGAGCGCCTGGTGTCGTCGCTGGTTTTCGAGAGTCCATTCAAGTGGATTTCACCGCTGTTTGCCTTTTGCGCCCAATGGAGTGTTTGGACGGGTGATCGGGATTGATTGTACTCTGGCATTGGCGTTTCGTGTTTACACACGCCATTTGTCACTCAGCTTATTTAACAAAATAGGACTTGGTCGACTGCACGGCTATGGGATCGACCATTTTTGGGGGTGGGGTGGGCGTATTCCGGGGGTGGGGGGTGTCTTTTTAAAAAATCAGGCTCATATTTTTAAGTAAAAAAACATCTGGTTTTGCAGCTGAAAGGAATATCCAATCTCCATGCAACGCTTGTTCAAACCTATTGCGATTTTAGTGTAGCTTCCGGTTGGGATGGATAGATCCCATGAATTCCATGCATCCCAATATTGTCCTAAGAGTCAACTTACATGGTCGCAATTTGTGACCTTGTGATTGTGCATCTTCGACGGAGTGATTGATTAATCGATATGATATATGTGACCACCGATCTGCCTGGTCCAAACTCGATGTAATTACAGACCGCCGTGATACAACTGGAATATGAGTGTCTGCGGTGTAAAACAACATTCCCTCAATCAGTAAAATCTAACCCTTGTCATGTGTGATATTGAAGAACAATAAGCTCTCGTAAACGTTTCAGCTGCAACAACAACAAACTACAACACAGAATCAATATCAACCTTTCTAAAGAGCAGCAACACCATATATGTCATATGGAAACTGACTAGATATCTATCTATGATCGATACAATGTATGTTGTACAAGCGTGATGTACATATGTTGTTAAGTTGTTTAGAAAAACCATCGGGGAATCAGAGCGAGGTGTTTCAATCTAAATCGTGTCACGTGCTTCAATGTCCATACCATATCCAAATGAACGTCACAAGCATATGTCGCACCCTGATGCCATCCGACTCGGAATATTGTCACCAAAATATAAAACTCGTTAATCACTGTTGTTAAACCCACACAACACGCCGGAAGTTGGACAGCGTGGCTGCCCCGTGTTTATGAAGTGGAACAATGCAGGCATCCAGTCTTTCAGCCGTATCCACGCAGGTAAGATAGCAAACTATTTAATATAGATTGAGCGAGCTTGGTGAAACGCGCACTGAACATCATTTAAATTATATCATGGTGTGTCAGCTTACTGTATACTAGGAGGAAGGCTTGAAGTGATGGAGGTCGTAGGCGAGTATTGCATTTGTGAAACCGCGAGAACGTTGAACACCACATGTATGATAATAATGGCCATCAGAATCATGAAAGAACAATAAGTGTAATAATAGACCGCGGGTACGTATATCGAGGTTAATGAGAGCTTATATTATAAAAGTAGTGAGTTTTGTTAAATCAGCTATTACAGATACTTCACGGCAGTATATATAGAATCGATTTGTAGCCAGAATCAGCGGTTGTGGGTAGAATGAGAAGTGACCCGTGTCATCGGTGCATGGTCACACAATCAGCCAGGGCAGCCACCCGATCCCCTTTATTAGGAGAGACCCATGACAACAATTATCGGGTATGGTCGACCCCGGAATCCCCTCTGAAAATTAATGTATATATCGTTCCCCGTGTGGCTGAAAATAGTTCTATGTTTGTCTTTTTGAGAAAAAAACAATCTCATTAACCCCGACGTGTATAGTGAACTTATAAACAACCACGCGTATGCATATATTGAACTTATCAACACCGATCCGTATGCATATATTGAACTTATTAACACCGATCCGTATGCATATATTGAACTTATTAACACCGATCCGTATGCATATATTGAACTTATTAACACTGACCAGTATGCATATATTGAACTTATTAACTGACTCGGAAAAAGCGTGCGGCTTTTTGCATCGAAGCGGGATATAAGGCACTTATACTGCCTCTCAGAAATCCACATGAATCCTGTCTTGTTCGTGGCGGGGTATAAAGGATTTATTCTCCCGCTGAGAAATGTATTTTTAAGACGGAATATATAGTATTAAATCAAGATCACTTAGACCAAACATATCTCATCATTTGGACATTGAGGTACGATAATGAAGCGAAAGATTAAGCCGAGATATCATGACTCAACGATGAGTTGTTGTATATTTTATGATAAGTTTCAGAGTAGTATCAATGAATCTGGAGAATTACAGTGATGGATTATGATCTAAAATATTCACTTCCAAAGAATAAGATTAATTCTAGGTCATAAAGATGTACAAAGCTGTTTACAGGCCACTGTCGTAATGACAGGCGTCTCGCTCTGCTGTGTTGGGCAACAAACAATCTCATTAAAATCAGATCTTAGTTCTCGCTATCTCCAAACAAAGATCTGAGGACATCCCATTACGGGTCACGTCAAACGACCTTTCATCCAACCAATCAAAGCGACGCTTACCAGATCATGAAAGTGACAGTCGGAATGTGTTTTCTAATCATTCAACCTCGAAAACGTTAACACGGGGTATTCCGAACGACAGTTACGGCCCGTGCGACTGATTCCGTCAAAATTTTCGTCTATCTCTCGCTTCCGTGGGATAAACATTTGAACGGAGGAGGCGTTGCACAGTACGTAGGAAGCACTGCCATACAATCTCAACCATATATTAGACATTCCGGAATGTTCATTTGTTCAGTTTTCAAAATATTAATCGAGAACTGTGTCAACATATTTTTCAAGCTTAGTCTAAAATGGAAGTCACCAGGTTGAAACGAGTGCCGTAAAGCTCGAGAAAGCTGCTTTCTAATTGGCTGATGTCGACTTCTAATTATTAATTTCAGTGGTCGGTTAAAATTCGCTGAAGGTCGTTCTGACATGACCCGTAATGGGATGTCCTCAGATCTTTGTTTAGCGGCAGCGAGAAGTTAGATCTGATTTGAATGAGATTGGGTAGCAAACAAATATTTCTTAGGCAACTTGTGTGAGTGATGACTGCTACCGATAGCACCTGGTACAATCGTCACCACTATTTTGCCTTTTACGCCGAATGGAATCTGTTTAGGCGGAAAATCGAGACTGAATATTTTCTGTCTTTGGCGTTAAATATTTGTTTGTTGTTTAACGCCGCGCTCAGCAATATTCCAGCTATATGATGGCGGTCTGTAAATAATCGAGTCTGGACCAGACAATCCAGTCATTGACATCATGAGCATCGATCCACACGATTGAGATCGATGACATGCATCAACCTAGTCAGCTAGCCTGACCACCTGATCCCGTTAGTCGCCTTTTACGGCAAGCCTGGGTTGCTGAAGACCTATTCTACCGTTATATATTTACGGATGTGGTACATTTATAAACAGACATGGTACAATTATGGCAAATATTGCCTGCCATAAATATTAATAAAAACGAATTCAGGCTCAACGTTTATAAATTAAAAAAGTATCTGGTTTTGTGGTTGTAGCTGACAAAATGTCTCATCTCGAATATATACATATCCCAGCACCCAACCTCCCACCCCAACTTGGAATTCTGTCATGGTTAATGGTGAAACACGCTTGTGTTACATCCCAAAATAGCATTACTAATATCAAGTTATTACTTTATCATTACAAAGGCACAATAACCCACTCTCGTTAATACTGTACTGACATAATGTTAACACTGTAACTATTAATATAATTATTTAGCATGATTTATGACTTCAACAAAACAGCCTTAAATTGATTTCTGCATATATCTGCACATTTTGGTAACAGCGCTGACTATGAAATATGTTTGTAGGAAGTCCAAACTTTCAAGCGTAAATAAACACAATTATGGTTATTTTTTAAACAATATTGTACGGAAAAGAAATGCTTTACTCTGGACACCGTTAATCCGGAAACGGTCACCAATATGATGAAGTTAAGCAGAACAGTTAGATGGGTGACCGCGTTCGAGAATCTCCTGAGAGTTTGTAGGGCCTAGGTCCAGCCCCACACTAATACAAGTGTGGTAAGCTGGTGTCTCCTCAGGCAAGTGACTGTGTTAAAATGTTCACCCGATAGGATGAGATGGTAATGTGTTGTTAATCTTCTAGCGCATTTCAGACAGCTTGGGTTGTATATCGAGGTTAATGAGAGCTTATATTATAAAAGTAGTGAGTTTTGTTAAATCAGCTATTACAGATACTTCACGGCAGTATATATAGAATCGATTTGTAGCCAGAATCAGCGGTTGTGGGTAGAATGAGAAGTGACCCGTGTCATCGGTGCATGGTCACACAATCAGCCAGGGCAGCCACCCGATCCCCTTTATTAGGAGACAGCGCTGACTATGAAATATGTTTGTAGGAAGTCCAAACTTTCAAGCGTAAATAAACACAATTATGGTTATTTTTTAAACAATATTGTACGGAAAAGAAATGCTTTACTCTGGACACCGTTAATCCGGAAACGGTCACCAATATGATGAAGTTAAGCAGAACAGTTAGATGGGTGACCGCGTTCGAGAATCTCCTGAGAGTTTGTAGGGCCTAGGTCCAGCCCCACACTAATACAAGTGTGGTAAGCTGGTGTCTCCTCAGGCAAGTGACTGTGTTAAAATGTTCACCCGATAGGATGAGATGGTAATGTGTTGTTAATCTTCTAGCGCATTTCAGACAGCTTGGGTTGTATACCACCACCCCCCCCCCCCCCACACACACACACACACCCCACCACACACACACACACACACACACACACACACACACACACACACACACACACACACACACACACACCACCCCACATCACACCCCCACACCCCACACCCCACACCCCACACCCCAACACCACCCCACCTCGATACTAGTCCTAGTACTAACTAAGAGGGTTGTGTTCATATGGGTTTCAATTCAAAAAAAGACTTCGCCGCGAGCTGTGGCTTATTGAGATAATAACCGCCTTATGTAGCGTCTTCTATATTGACGATGAGCTAGGACGAGGCGACATGGTTCATTAGATCGGAAAGATAATGTTCAATGACAAATCAAACTCTTTGCCCGACCATGCATGACAGTCGCACTTGTTCCCCGAGTAACATGCAATAGATTATTGTTACTATACATTAGAGCACGAACTGTTATCTCTATAATGAATGTTATTTTCCTTTGCAGTTTCTAGAAGGCACTTAAATGATCTTTTCAAATATCTATTTATGTTTAAGGTCAAAGTTCAGCGCTGTCTAAATCGTCTATTTATATGTAAGAATGTAGAATTCACATGAGATACATGGACTACGAGGTCACATTACGTGGTTGATGGCTAAGTGCTGTGGAATTATGCTACAAACCTAATTGATTGTTTTAATAACGTAGTACTGGTATGCTTCCGGAGTTTCATTTGATCATAACGACACGCTAATTATTGTTAATCAATACTGTTAGGCTACGGTGATGCGAGTCGTCATGCAGTGCATGGACACCGTTGATTCATTCTGATGTAATGATATCAGTGCATTCCAGAATTTTCGGTAACAGATTTTATTTTTATATCAAAAATAAAATCCAGCGATTCAGGTCTTACGTTGGTGAAACCCACGATAACGAGTATGGTGCTGACAAACCTAGACACATAATCAGGGCGAACCGGTATTCTAACCAGCGATCGTAGATTTAAGGGACGTAACTGGGCCTAGACGATTGGGCCACCAGTGTCCAAAGTGAATTTAATTTCAGGTGTGGCAATGGAGGATAATGTTTCAACGGCAACAGTATTGTGACAGTTAAAAGCACTATTGTGATACACGTAGAGTCATTACCATAGTATTGCAATATATATTTCGATAAGTCTGTATACCGTCCTACAATGTAGACTTTGTTACACTTAGGATGACGAAACCTAACACGTCCGCTAAATCCGCGTTCAAATCGATAACTCGGGGACGTTGCTTGTGAGTGAAGATATGTATCTCTGATGAGTGTCTGATTGAAATTTACAGACGGTTTTTAAATAGATAACCTCTTATGTATTTGAATAAAATAGAATTGAAAAAAAATTCTTTTCTCTAAAGATTCATCGAATGCATTTCTTACTGAATATCATTTTATAGTATATGTATGTATGTGACAAACCGTTGGCACCACGAGGGTTGGCTGAATTCGGAGGCAAGCTATGATGGACTGCATTGATGGAGTTGGTTGCTAATTATATTTCACCATTATCCCCTGCGGGTTCCATACACTTCTGTGGGCACGGGTGGCCCGGTTGTCTAACGCGCCGCGATTCGCTGTGCAGAGTTGCGTCCCTTGGGCACGCCAGAAACCTATGATTGTGGGTTCGAATCCCGGTTCGCCCCGATTATGTTTCTAGGTTTGCCGCACAGTGTGTCTTTAAGTTTAAGGAGGAGGTGGAACACTCTGCAGCACAAAGTCGGACGAATACGGTGGATGTCCCACGAGTTCAAATCCACAGTCATAAATCGCAGCCATGGTGACAAGAGACTTGTGCACAAGTACCTTGTCCTAGTGGGACAAAATATCTGTCCACCACGTTCAGCCTTGACATTCTCAGTTGCCTAAGTAGGTTAGCATACTTCTAGCCATTTATGCTCTGACCTTTTGAGGGGTAGTCCAGCGGTAGGATTGCTTTGGAATCCCAGAAAACTGAAACCCCACCAGCTGATGGAACAGATGTTACCTTGTTCGGAGGAGCGGCGTTAGTTGTTTCCACTGCTTTGATTGTTGTTTAGTCCCTGGCTAATAATGGCGAACCCACGTTTCATCCAAAATACAAATCGCTCAACACAAACAACTGGGTCTGCTTCAAAACGACGCTTGATTCAAATGCATCCTTGAGGATGGAAAGTATTGTACATAATACATACAAACTGTAAAGGGTGAGGTACATCCCTCGTAGTTTGGCTCAGAACTTTCCATTCGTATATTCAGTAATATTCACTTTGATTTGCGATTAGGCAGAAATCAGAGAGTTATACCGACTGAAAACTTTGTATTCATGACGTGTTTCAGACGTGTGTGAGTTATTGAGTATTTGATGCAAGGTTATATGAACATCTGTAATTCTCCGACAAGTACTCTACAACATCCTACCGTCTATACGACATCTTTATTCAAATCTTCTCTGACAGTATAACCAGTGGATGGCGCCATCTTCAATTTTCTTCCACATTTACTAATATGACGTCACGTTGCTGGGTACAGAAGGCATGAAATGTCAAGTCAGCTTAAAAACACAATTGTGTTTTTTTTCAACGAGACTTCTTGAAACGATCATCCTGATATATACGCCCCTGTTGGCAATATTTATGGAATAACCTTCTCGAAATTGGAAATAACAGAATATGTGTCCGATGTTAATAAGTCATATATATGGTTTTGTGATAGGCACTCCCTAGTGCCTCGTCACTCTGTAGTTAATGTCTAACTTGGTAATTTTGATGTTCGGTGCTTGGCGTGAATGAGGATTTATTGTCGAGCAGCCATTGGATCGACTAAAATGGGATAAAGACAATAGACAGGCAGCGTTCCTATTCACAACAGGGGATAGGCGGTCAAGTAGACGCTGGTATGCGCTGTTTAGAGCCATGACAGGATCTTATCTGGGTTCGAATCCTATATTCGTGACAATTATGATCCTTGGTCTGTCATTACCATATCCGAGCCTGTGGTCCTTCGCTAATATATTGTAAACGTTCACGGCCGGTACCACTTTGGGCTTTCCTCCCACATGAAGCTGGGACACTCACTCACCCACCCACCCACCCACCCACCCACCCACTCACTCACTCACTCACTCACTCACCCACCCACACACACACTCACTCACTCACTCACTCACATCGTATTGTCGATGATGGTTTACGGTTTAAGGTTTATGACATATTAGGGGCGATCGGGCAGCCTGATGGTCAATACCCTGGTTCGATTCCCTACATGGGTACAATGTGTGAGCACATTCTTGGTGACACCACCATGACATTACTACGCCTATTTTTAGAAAGTAACTTAAAATAAAGTACTAGCAACAGGCTGGGTTAAATTCAAAAGTGATATGGTAAGCGATGACGTCACGAGCAACGATTATAACGTAAACAGTAAGATTATAATCTGAGACGTCAGCTGGTTTAGACCCGCGTCGCCTGCACTGGATAAGCTTTCTGTATTTCAACCGCCAGGATCATAACTTATAGAGTAGGTCTTATCCAGTGTTCCCCTTGAGAGTCCCCTCTATTAGGCCTTGATGCTTATCAGTGTAGCAATCATGGTACAATTATGTAGGCTTTACACGGATACGCGGTTCACCAACATCACAAGCACGATATGTAAACCATTATTAAGTTTTTATTTTAACGCCCACATCAACATGTTATCATTGCACCCCTTGTGAGTGAGTAAGTTGGGTTTAACGCCGCTTTTAACAGTATTCCAGTTATGTCACGGCATATCAGCTTAATGTGGAAGGAAAGCCCGAAGTGATGCAGATCTCAGACGTTTACCACTTCGGTGAAACCCACGAGCACTGGTATGGTGCTGACAAACCTAAAAACATAATCGGGGCGAATCCGGATTCGAACCCACAATCATAGGTTTCTGGCGTGCCCAAGGGACGCAACTCTGCACAGCGAATCACGGCGCCTTAGACGACTGGGCCACCCGGGCCCCCTCATGCACCCCAAGACGAGCGGGGTTCACTTTATTTCAATATTCCCATCACTAAACGACATAACATGATTAATGTGCAAGGTAGATTATGTTGTGTTTTGAACATCATGGGAAGTGAGTTGTGACACAAAAGAGTTTCTATTAACATAACAACTAAAAAGGAAACGAAACTCTTCAACACTGGGAACAAATTGGCATATTTTTTTGCATTTATCAATGGACAACTTTCTGACAATATCGAGATTTAGATTTCAAAGCGCAAGACGAAATCGTATTGAGACAATATACGGCGTGCCATTATGCCAGGTTGTATTAAAAACCACATGCAAATAGAGGACCTGAGAGTGGCATCCGTTAAAATACAGTTCTAGGTCCACATCATTCTAAGGGGCACAAACGACGTAGATCTACCAGCGATTTCTTTACCAAATTTTATTATTTGAGGTTTGCGTGTATGAGAACTCTATGGCCATTGACCCCAAATTCGCTCTTCAATCGATCATGGATATTAACATGTGAGAGTAACACGCTATGCTATGGACCACAATACCTTTAATTTTCACCATGTCCACTTTAAAAAATATTTTTTAATAACTCCACTTTGTCGAAATGAAAATTTAGCTTTATATCAATGCAATGTCAACCAGGTTTTCAGTAGCATAAAGAATTCCTATAGGAAATGATGTTCACACCTTTTTTTACAATTATTTTCCCCCTTATCAATATCATAAAAATGTTTGAAACATTAAAAAAAATTCGATCTCTCATATCAAATTACGAAGACACCAAAGAAGCTCAATCGAAGAAGAAATATCTCAATCCGTTATTGAAAACTATTTGTCTATACTCTCGCGAGAGAAGGACACAAACACCGCAATAAGGCGAGAGTTTGTCGTAGTGTATCGATCCAAGGCGTCTAGGGCTTCGTACAATCGGAAATCAGAAGAAATCCACGATCTCATTACTCCAACCCATCCCTTGTGATATGACGGGCGGTCGCCGTTGATGCGCAAGGGAAAGGTTTTTCATAAACCAACTTATTTAAACAGCGATATATTTCTGTGATCATTAGAGAAACCAGAGTTGACTGAAGCAGTAATTAAAAAAGACGTTTTGATTTTTTATTCCAAATCTATCCTCTTTGGAGAGGCGAACAAGATGGTGGGCTCGCTTATTAGACAGTCCAAAAAGTAATTTCAGAATTCCGCTTCTTCCAATTCTTCCACACGTTTATAATTGCAACACGTCAATAAATATTTTGATTTGTCGGAAATATGTTTTCTATGAAGCTGACTTCGATCTGGAGGCGAGCATCAGTGATGGACCTGCTCCCATGGTGTTCGAATGAAACTACCGGACACGACTTTTGTGCTTGTCATTAAATATGTTGTATTGGGCCCTCGTGTCGGCCGAACGTTATTTCATTACATTTTATAGTGAGGTTTAATTACCTGGTTTATTTAGTAGTATCGTATTGAACATTATTTGATTAGGAAAACACATTTCATTCCGCTATGTAGATTAATCACAGCAGCTGATTGAGCCGTGTGAAGTCAGTTTCATTCTCATCAAAGTCTGCGTTGTAACGTATCCGAGTGTGCTGTTGAGTTCGCTTCATAGCGAATCATGGATCCTTGTTCGTAAATATATGAAAAATGGTTAGAAGTGCAAAACAGTGAAAGTTCAAACTAAAATGGACCGCCTCCGTGGTCTTGTGGTTGAGGGTCCGCCCGGAGATCGTAATGTCTGGGGTTCGATAGGCGGCCGCATCATACCAGAAGACGTAAAGAGATGGTACTTGTCGTTACCCTGTCTGGCGCTCGGCATTAAAGGGCTCAAAGAAGGTCGGCTCGAAGTCAGTATACTGTGTCTGAGTGGGGTTTTCATGTTAAACTGTGGCATGGTATCTCAGTGGGCAAGCACTATAAATCGGCATCAGTCCGGACTAGTACAAGCACACACACACACACACACACACACACACACACACACACACACACACACACACATATTTTATATGTGTTCTTGGGTTTTGTTTGTTTGGGTTCTTTTTCAGGGGATATATTTACTGCTAACCTATAACATTATTTTTGTCGACATAACATGAATAGGAAAATTCATATCATAACCCGTGAAGACCAAGTGTAGAATAGGTCTTCAGCAATCAATGCTTGCCGTAAAAGGCGACTATGCTTGTCGTAAGAGGCGACTTACGGGATCGGCTAGTCAGGCTCGCTGACTTGGTTGATGCAGGTCATCGTAACAAATGCTATATTTGGGATAACACTTTCTTAGTAAAGTACAGATTCTAGTACTTTTCTGGGTAGAGTCCAATCCGAACTTTCACTCTGGCAGTGTGGGTTCGAATCCCGAATGGGACTCAAACTAAAAGAGTCCTAGAATCTGTACTTTACTAAGAAAGTGTTATCCTAAATACAACATTTGTTAGATTTGACCACTTTCTAAATGGCATTGTGTGTTCATCGTATCCCAGTTACCTAGATCGATACTCGTGATTATTTACAGACGGCCGTCATATAGCTGGACTATGCTGAGAGTGGCGTTAAACAACAAACAAACATAACCCGCTCATAGTTCTCTGGTGGACATCACCAATCCCTAGTAGATATATATGTATACAGTGTCAAAGCATTATTTTAACATCTTGGTTCGACTGTCAATCGTCTTTAATATGCCTTTACTACAAGCCTGTCTAACATATACTTTAACATGTTGACAAGAAATCAACTCAACTCCCTTCCAGCAGACAGATTACACAGCTCAATCTGTTCTCATGTTTTTCATTACCCATTTCTCCAGTGAAAGTACCGTTATGCTTGTATACAGTTAGAATTGTGTGTCCTTTAGGGTGTAATTTCATTCAGCCAGCTGTGGTCAGGAAGATAGTAGTAGTGAAATGACCTCCTCTCTATTTTGTGTCCATGCCACAAATCAAAAGCCAGTTTTATTGACTTTCTGAATCTGTCGTGAAACCAACACCCTTTGGAAAATGACTTTGATTGAATCTGGTATAACATTCTGTCGCCGTATCTTTCAACTTTAAACCGAACCATCCTTCAAAATGCACGAAACCCACAATAACTGGTCTTAATGGCATCCCTGTATAAACACATCCCTCGTCGATCCCCGACTATCCCGGGAACCCTCCAGCTGCGGACATTTACATAATCGGTGTTAAATATTAAATTGGTCGATAAAATAGGATTTTATCCAAATACCATTAGCAATAAATGTAACACAAATATTTAAGAAATATCCGATTTCGTTAAACTGATTAAAATGTATGTAAGTTCTGGCTTATCTTAACGTCCTGGAAAAATATACATTTTAAAATGGTTTTATTTACAAATTAGACGACATCATGCATTTTGAGTATATTGTAAATCGGGGAAATTGGTTTTTCTGACGTTTTGTATGATATCAACGTAACTTGTATAATTGCCTGAACCAGCACTCTTGGTTTATTGTGTTTCTAAGGAACGGCATGTGTTCGTTTCTTCTTGGTCTCAGAACTGACAATATATCTTTCGAGGTAATCGTCTCCATGGTTGCAAAATATCACGTCTCAAATCGCGGGCATTGGTGGTCAATAGATCATGACTATTTCAAGGAATATTTCTATAGTGAAGACTGAGAACATGATTTCATAAAAATATCCGAAACAAATTCATAATTTTTGTTGAACTTTTTTTGTTCCGTATATATGTAAAGGATATGTTACACTTGGTCTGTAGGGCATGAGGAACACATGTTGATTTTAAACAATGGATGTATTAGTTGATATTGGATAATGAAATACAAACTTCATTTAATCATTGTAAAACAGGATAACACAGAGAACATGTGATGTGTTGGATAATATATAAAATACTTTCCATTTTTCTGAATCAGAAAGATGCCTTTCACTCAACGCCACCATACATATTCTTGATGTTTTAAGCAAGCGAGTATTTCGCATTTTTTATTTTAAAATTTATTTTTTATAGAACTTGGGTATTTTGTTATGTAACGCTTTTGAGCGCCTTATTTGTCATTCTAGACGTATCACAGCACACACAGTGGTAAGGTAGTCGAGTGGTTAAAGGGTTCACTCGACACGCCGAAGACCCGGGTTCGATCCCAAGCATGAGTACGAAGCCCAAGCCGCGTTACACTCTCCTTCCTAGAGTTTCTTGCGGTCAGCCCAGCACCTCTGCCGCTGACCAGTGAGATGTGGCGATTCGTCGCATCTTACACAGTCCGTTCAACAAATTGCATATGTTTCTCATCCATTTCGTTTCTAAAGTCTGCCCATTTAGATAAACATAAGTCATAAAATGGTAAACTTTCATTGAGAAAATATCCTAAATATCTATGTGCGTATTTATCCTTTGGTTACAGTTGTTCCATGTGCAGACATCGAGCCCGATGGATAGCTAGCGGTACGGTCATTTTGATGTGTGTGATATAGTGGCATACCTTTCACTGTCGTAGTTGTAGTAGCAGATCTTAATTATTATGAAAAACAATCGTCAAATCTCACTGAGACATCATGACATGAAATCGGTATATCACGTTGTTTGTTATGCCACCAATAATAAAAATCGTTGATGAAAAAATAAAGGAAAGATAACTCTGGTGTCAAATTAAACTTATGAACCCTAAAAGCGAAGCCAGACGTCTTTATTTCCTCCTTCTATTGAGGTAAAATGGGGTTTAACCTCCCCTTTTAAATCGACCTACTTAAAAGTCTTGTTAAAAGCATTATATTTATATTTTTCAATTTCGACCTATCGACCAGATTTCATAACCACGAAAAAGACCTAGTGAATGTTCTTCAATATGTATATTTGTATCAGCTACGTCCTCAATTCCTTGGGGCGGTCGGGTAGCCTAGTGGTTAAAGCGTTCGTTCGTCACGCCGAAGACCCGGGTTTGATTCCCGACATGGGTACAAAGTGTGAAGCCCATTTCTGGTGTCCCCCGCCGTGATATTGCTGGAATAGTGCTAAAAGCGGCGTAAAACCATACTCAGTCAGTCCTCAATTCCTTAGTTCCTTAATTAAACCATTTGCCGAATCAAATCCGCACTGTTAATATTTGATATCGAGTGCAACAGTGTGACTGTTGTATTGAACACCATGACACGGAATCCTTATCATAACTGAAGTTTTTCTCTTGTATTCCTTGCGTACTGAGTAACGTCAGATTCTGCTTGACTGACAGACTCTTAGATAAGAAAAACGTAAAATACCAGCGTGTCCATGAAAGCATTAACGAAATGAGAAGCTATTTTGGGGGTTAATTAATGTATTCTAAAACCTTAATATAGATTGAAATCAATCTTGCATGACCTGGCTCAAATCTATTCTTGTTCCTTTATCTGAGGTAGTAGTAGCTAAGCGACATTATTAATTTGTACAGTAATAAGACTGGAAAGCAATCTGATTGAATAGTTACTGTATGTAGTGCACCGAGGTCGATTAGTATATCTATATAGGCATGCCCCTGTAATAAGAGTAATCGGAAATGATATCACATTCGTGACCACTCGGGTCACACGCCGAATGACGAC
Organism: Haliotis rufescens; assembly: GCF_023055435.1. Taxonomy (NCBI): domain Eukaryota; kingdom Metazoa; phylum Mollusca; class Gastropoda; order Lepetellida; family Haliotidae; genus Haliotis; species Haliotis rufescens. The sequence continues at coordinate 1,539,484 of NW_025963879.1, forward strand.
TCTGGCCCCTCTCGTAGGCACATCCGTAGTTTGTAAATATAAAACGTTGCCTTTCTTTTACAGCCTCTTGTTACAACGTATCCAGTATGGTGAATTGCGGGTATCACTTTGGGATATGTTTACATACAAACAATGCCAATAATTAAAAGATATTAAGAAGGGATTCTTTTTCCAAAGTACACATAGCCATACGCGCATTCTGATTGATTTGTCGTGTTTTCGCACGTGGGCTATTCAGGTCGTGCCTTCCTGCAGATTACGGAAATGGGCGAGTGATGACGAATGATCAGGTTGGTGTCGGAGGAAACAAGTGTTTAAGTCATAAGTGAGTAAGTCGGGTTCAGCGCCATTTTGTGATCCGTAACAGCTCAATGGGAGAGTGACTGAGTGAGTGGGGTAAGTTTAACGCCGCTAACAGTATGTCAATTGCGTGGATCGATGCTCATGATATTAATCACTGGATTAGCTGGTCCAGACTCGATTATTTAAAGACCTCCGTCATGTAACTGCAATATTGCTGAGTGTGGCGTTAAACAACAAACCAACCAACCAACCCAGGCTCCACACAGTGATGTATCAATCCCTAGCAAGAGCGTAACGATGGTATCACGCGCTGCAGCAGATCCTTTCTCTGCAATCTGTGTGGGAATGTTCTTTTATGTAACTTATATACGTGTATAACAGGGTATTATTGACTTCGTGTTTTCGAACAGAAAATTTCTTTATTTTTTAGAATGCATATTTTGTATTGAAGGTTTAATAACTATAGTTCGCCTCTTCTGACGTTAAAGAAAACTCGTGACAAGTTCACAACGATCCTTAACTAAAAATACGTCTCAATATATGCTAAGGCGCTAGATCAATCTTTCAGCCCGCCAACAACTGTACACGAATGCCAAGTGCAGTTAAACTAATCACAGGTACTTGGTTATAACACGCCCTTGGGCTTTTTGGAACACTGTCTGTTATTACCTTTAAAACGGTTTCAACAATAATATTTATATTACATGTTATGGCACTTTAGTCCTACAGTTTCCACGTCTGAGGGCATGAATGAAACTACATCTATAACTAGCATCAGTAGCAAGTATGTGGTTCTCTTCATCCATATCAGCGTGTGCGATTCTCTTGCATGACAGATGTTATTCGGGAAATTCCATGTGATAACGTTTTGTCGATTCGTGCAGAAAGGGCGTCTTACTACGACTACGGCATTAGATCTCTACGTTTAGATCATGCATTAATTATGCGATTACTTGTTTTATAAGCCATAACCATCGTTAGACCACGGAGATAAGCGTGTATTGCATGGCGTCAATGTGGGGGTGTTTTAGTGGCGACGTGGTTCGATCATAGAGCATAGGATTGGATAACACCCTTTGTTATTAATACGTTACAGCTGTGTGGCTTGTCATGCAAAATGCTTTCGTATATTTCGAGCCTATGGTCAAAGAGGTTTTGACAGATTAGGGTCGGTATTTTTTGTATTAATAATTGATGACTGACGTTTGAAATTAACATACGTTAATGTCAGTACTGTTATGTCGACACGCAACAGAGGGAGTAATTACGGCGCTGGTATTACACTGGTAAATGTCAAGCCGCTTGATCATGCTGTGCATACGACTTGTACATTTCATGTGCAGTTGAAATCAACATGCAGCAATATGAAAAAAGGTTTACAAGTATTTATGCGGTGTTTTGATTATATGTAACAGTGTATGCATCTTTGTTTGTTGGTTTGTTGTTTAACTCTGCAGTCAGCAATATTCAAGCTTTATGATGGCGGTCTGTAAATAATCACGATCAGACAATCCAGTGTTTGACATCAAAAGCATCGATTCACGCAATTGGGATACGATGACATGCATCAACCAAGTCAGCGAGCCTGACCGTCCGTTCCCGTTAGTCGCCTCTTATGACAAGCATGGGTTGCTGAAGACCTGTTCTTACCCGGATCTTCACGGGGCGTGTACTCATGTACTGGTATTGGCTCTATGGCTCTTAATTGTCCGAACGTTTCAAGCGCCCACTTTTGATGTATTCCCCAGACACATGCTTGTGTCTGAATCAGATTCGGCGACTTGGTTGATTGCGTGTCATCGTTCCAGAAGGCATGGGACGTTGTTCATCGTATCCATCACTGTTGTCTCTGGTCAAGACGTATTAACAGACCGCCGTCATTCAGCTGGAATATTGCTGACTGCGGAGTTCAGCAACATACAAAAAAACAGATTCGTCACATATATCAAACACAAGCACGATGTTGATATCCTAAATTTGCTTAACTCGAAGAATTACTTATACCGAAGTCGAGTTCTTAGTGCACTGTAAATTCTGAGAGTGACTGCTTTCTCGGAAACCTGTATTATCTATATTGAATTCATTTCTCAAATGCCAGTTTCAACTAACTCAATAATGACACAGAACAAAGATATGCATACGCCGTGATGAGCCGAACGATTTGCAGGTTCAAATCCCATTTAACCACGATATTGTGACATAAACTTAAACTGAAAAGAAACTCTGCACATTTGAAAATAATGTGATTTTAAATTAGTTGTACTGGTTTAAACCCAAATAGGCACAAACACATCGCCCAAACGCATCGTTGCTGTGCCTGTAATTTTGCAATTAGGATGGTCGAGATGGGGGCCACGCACACCCACGTTGCAAGAACCTTTGGCTGTTCCCGTGTTGCCGTTGAGAACTTGTTGCAGCGTTTCAGATAGACTGGAAGGACATCGGACAGGCCCTGGACAGGGAGACCACGGGTCACTACGCCACAGGAAGACCGATATCTGCGAACGTTACACCTCCGCAACCGCTTCCTCACATTGACGTCATCGTCAGTGAATGCTTTGGGTCGGCGGGTGAGCACACACACAGTGACCAGAAGACTTCGGGCAGCAGGTATCAGGGCCTTCCGACCGTTCAGAGGACAGATGTTGACCGCTGAACATCGACGCAGACGAATACGATGGGCTGATACAGTGCGACGGTGGCAGCGTCGGGATTGGCAACCTTTGGTCTTTACGGACGAAAGCAGGATCTGTTTGTTTAGTGTTGATTGGAGACAGCGTGTTAACCGTCGCAGAGGTGAACGGAACTACTTGCTGCGTTCAAGAAGTCATTCCTTACGGTGGAGTTGGCGTTATGGTGTGGGTGGAATTTGTGGAGACCAGACAACGCCACTTGTCGTCATCGATGGAAACCTCAATACACAATGCTATAGAGATGACATCCTACGTCCAGTAGAGCTGCCCTACCTCTAACAACAACCCGAGGTGTCCTGTACCAACACCACAACGCCAGGCCCCACACAGCTCATATTGTAGTGGATGTCCTTGCAAACAACAACAACGTCAACGTCTTACCGTGGCCGGCATGTTCTCCGGACTTATCACCCATAGAACACCTCTGGGACGTCATGGACAGGCGAGTTAGAGTCCGACCACACCCTCCCGCCAACAGACAAGAGTTGATACAAGCTCTACAAGATGAATGGAACCGCTTGACCTCATCAGACTTTTGACGTTTTCAGATGCAGAGTCTTTGTATGTATGGAGGCACGGGGTGGCCACATTCGGTATTAAAGTGACAAATTTTGTGTCTGTGACCACATTCTGTGTTTCAAGGAATTGCAGTGAAAATCTGGACAACTGAATTTTCAACTCCCACTGATTTTGTTTGTTTGGTGTACAATATTTAACCACGAAATGTCAAGTTTGAGCTGTTCAATAATTTGTGGAATTGTTGGTTTATTAAATATACTCTACCTCAAACTTTTGTTTTTAGTTTATTAATTACAGTCACTTCAATCTGGTGCAAAGTTTCTTTCGCCGTTCAGTTTATAATTACATGGTAGTGAATGATAATCGGCATGGGCATATTAGGGTTGAGGTTAGATCAAAACAAGTATTAGAATTTGATTATGTAATACTTTTAAATGTTTTATTTAATATGTATTGGTGATGAAATACTGTAATTATCTTTTAAAATATAATTGATATTTCACTACCACTTTCAGTCAACCTCAAGCCATCTTCCTGGGGCAGTTACTACCCTTACCGAACTAGGCTGAAATTTCTGGGCTCGCTGGTATCGGTGGCTATTACAAGTTATGTCCCTTCTATGTTCCTCCTATTGACCAATCAGATTACACTTCTCATATCACTTACATATGCTTCTAACAAAATGGCGGCGCCTAGTCAAGAGGTGAGGTGAAATGGGGTTTAACGTCGCGTCCAAGATTATTGCACTTATATAGCGACGTGCATGCGCGCGTGTGTGTGTTTGTGTGTGTGTGTGGCCGCTTGTACTAGTCCTGACTGATGCCGATTTATAGTGCTAGCACACTGAGATACCATGCCGCAGTTTAACATGCATACATAACTCAGACACAGTATACTGACTTCGAGCTGACCAGTCCTTGTTTTAGCCCTTTAATGCCGAGCGCCAGACAGGGTAACAACAAGTACCATCTTTTAACGTCTTTTGGTATGACGCGGGCGGGGATCGAACCCCGGACCTTCCGCTCTCCGGGCGGACGCTCTACCACTAGACCACGGAGGCGGTCCCCAGTCAAGAAGATCTGAACGATAATCAAATACATATTGTAACACAACGAGTTTTACGTCGCGAAGTGCATCAAATCACGTGAGAACCTTCATTAAAACATGAACAGATTTGGAAAATATCTGTGACGTCGAGTTGGCGGTACACATGCTTTGCAAATCCCGCAAGCGACCGAAATCAGTTTACGAACCGGATGTCGATTTCGTTACGCGATTTGGATTGGGCTATGCGTAGACTCGTTAGTACAGCCAAAATATAGCTCCATAATTCCAGCCTAATTCGGCAAGGGTGGAAACTGGACTTTTATTGTTAGTTTAACTCGGGAAGATGGTATCAAAGGCACGATTGTAAGAACATTTTGCTCAAATACCATCCATCCTTGATTCTATAATGTATGATGAAATACCATGTAATCTTTCGCTAACAAAGTTTCGTTCAATGTCCAAATAAATGGCGTAACTTCTAAAAATTGTCCTCCGCTCAAATAACTCTCATGTGCGTAAGCAATACGTTACTGATAGGAGAGAGGGAGATAATGACGTCACTTCCGAAACGAACCATTCGTGACCTACTCGTGTCATTACGGGACTAGCCGAATGGCGACTCGTGCCCCTCAAGAAAGCTTCATATTGGCGGTTGTGTATTGAAGGTACGTTTTTTTTCAAATTTATTTTCTCAAATCCCCCGACATTTAAGAATCGCAATTGTGAATATTTCATTGCCAGTGCAGTGCAGCAATATGATATATCAAAGATAATTAGTTATATGTGAATACATTTTGTTTTGAAGCTGGTTCCTATTCCAATTACTTCAATAACTTCAAAATAAATATGTATCTATTCGTACATATTAACATTGCTATTAAACTGAATTCAGTTTGGAAAACGAAATAGATCGTCAGAGATAACACTCAGTTGAGTAACACCGCCATCACTTGAACCGTAAACTGAACCTATACAACCGTGTGGGGATTTGAATCTCCCACCGCTCATGGTCCTAGAATTAATGGACCGCCTCTGTAGTCTGGTGGTAGAGCGTCCGCCCGGAGAGAGGAAGGTCCGGGGTTCCATCCCTGGCCGCATCATACCAAAAGACGTCAAAAGATGTTACTTTTTGTTATCCACGTTGCTATATAAGTGCAATAATCTTGGACGCGACGTCAAACCCCATTTCACCTCACCTATAATTAACACAATTCTGTTATCAATGTACTTTGTAATGTCGAAATTAGGCTATGCATTTTTCACATTTTTTAAATGATCACATATTGCCAAGATTGATACTCTGGATTATTTTTATCAAAGCACATCAAGTCTTACGCGCATTTGATTGGTGTGTCCTATTTGTGCACATAATATTGATCGACAGAGGGAAGAGTGTTCTTGCACGGAAAAGTGCAGCTTAATGACGAATGGGTCCATTGCTTTTATCGTAAAAGAATGGAGATATTATGCACTGGATAATCGAGGGTAATATCACCTCGTGATTCTGAAATTTTGACATTTTCAACATCAAGTTTCAATCAGATCTGTTGGTTTATTTAAACATCTGGAGATCACTGTCGAATCTGTTTCTGAAGGTAGAAGTGAAAAGATTCTACTAGCATTATACATTCTTGGACAAAACATTACTGGTATTATACAACCGTAGACAGATATTATTTTATTTATTTTTTTTTTATTATTATTATTATTATTATTATTATTATTATTATTATTATCATCATCATCATCATCATCATCATCATCATCATCATCATCATTATTATTATTATTATTATCACCATCATCATCATCATTATCATCATCATTATACAAACGGCCTAATTGCAACCCCAACCGATTTTGGGTACTTGTCCCACCGTCGGAAAATTACACTTTTTGATTTTCCAAACCAAACACTCGGGCAACTCGAGACCATGACGCCCCAGAGAGAGCTAACTTGGCACGGAGAGATGGCATCTGATACAGAATGGTTTCAGAATATGAAAAAATCCATCATTTATTACAAAACCACTATTCCTGTGTCACATTTGGAAAATACGAAACCCATGAATTTGAAAATTGACCGTAGTTGGGACGACCTAAGTATCCTCCGAGACGACCACTAATCTGTTATGTTTATTCAATTGTCATAAAATGGTTGTTCTGTCGAAAACCGGAGACCTGGAGAACGTAATATAGATCTGTAGTTCAGAACACAACGCCTCAAAAAATTACTTGGGGCTCCCACAAGCTCCAGTCATCCGATGACATTTCAGAACAAACACAGATTACTCCAGCAGATCAATAACCGGTCCCCCATGCAGGCATCCAGTCACAGGACGTTTGCTCAATGTATTAGATAAGTGTCAACAATTACCATTGGTGCCGAATCCTAGTCTAAAACTGGCTTTTCATTACTTCGAAAAAAGAGGATAGTTTTACTATTGCTATAAAGTGGTTTGAAAGACGTTTATCTGTTTTTGATCATATATTGTAAATATACAAAAACAACAACTCATCTAGACCATTCGATATATATTGATTTAGCGAGTTCGACACAAAGGGAGTGCGTATTTGATTTTAAAATATTGTATTGATCTGATCATGTGAAATATAAAACGCCAAAGAAAAGTCAGTCTTGAATATCTCCCGAAATAGATTCCATTTGACGCAAAAGGTAAAACAGTTATTTGAATGGATCACTGAAATTGAACGAAATGGACAAACGAGAACCTGGTACTGGGTATTCTCCTTACTATACATATGCTTAAATGTTCAGGGGCTTGCATAGGCATCGTTCCTCCACCACCCGTGAATACATACGGCGCAGTGCAGTGTGCTCACTATTTGTAACAAACGAATCAAGTCCGGGCCTCTGATTACATCGCACAAACGGCAACGTTACTCGTGCAACACCTACCACAACCTTGTGGCCATCAACTCGACACTTTACTTCTATATTTGGCAACGGTAGGGTTCATAAAAATCATGCACGGCGATGGACTCCTTCAACCTCCATGAGAGAGTGAGTGAGTATAGTTTTTACGCTTATTTTTGCAGTATTCCAGCAATATCACGGCTGTGACACCAGAAATGAGCCTCACACATTGTACCCATGTGGGGAATCGAACCAGGGTTTTCGGGGTGACGGTCGAATGCTTTAACCACTAGGCTACACCACCACCCCTTCGACTTCCATGACAAACGTTGGTTTTTATGTGACCCCACTTTTCATAAAACAATAATCAAGCTACCATGGTCATGACAACTTGTGAGTCCATCATTTAGCTTTCTTTCATCTGACCTTTACCTGGCTTTAATCTGGCTTTCATCTGGCTTTCATCTGACTTTTATCTGACTTTTATCTGACCTTTATATGATCTTTATCTGGCTTTCATCTGGCTTTCATCTGACTTTCATTTGACTTTCATCTGACTTTTATCTGACCTTTATATGATCTTTATATGATCTTTATCTGGCTTTCATCTGGCTTTCATCTGACTTTCATCTGACTTTCATCTGACTTTTATCTGACCTTTATATGATCTTTATATGATCTTTATCTGGCTTTCATCTGGCTTTCATCTGACTTTCATCTGACTTTCATCTGGCTTTCATCTGGCTTTCATCTGACTTTCATTTGACTTTCATCTGACTTTTATCTGACCTTTATATGATCTTTATGTGATCTTTATCTGGCTTTCATCTGGCTTTCATCTGACTTTCATCTGACTTTCATCTGACTTTTATGTGACTTTTATCTGACCTTTATATGATCTTTATCTGGCTTTCATCTGGCTTTCATCTGACTTTCATTTGACTTTCATCTGACTTTTATCTGACTTTTATCTGACCTTTATATGATCTTTATCTGGCTTTCATCTGACTTTCATCTGACTTTCATCTGACTTTCATCTGACTTTTATCTGACCTTTATATGATCTTTATATGATCTTTATCTGGCTTTAATCTGGCTTTCATCTGACTTTCATCTGACTTTCATCTGACTTTTATCTGACCTTTATATGATCTTTATATGATCTTTATCTGGCTTTAATCTGGCTTTCATCTGGCTTTCATCTGACTTTTATCTGACTTTTATCTGACCTTTATATGATCTTTATCTGGCTTTCATCTGGCTTTCATCTGACTTTCATCTGACTTTCATCTGACTTTCATCTGACTTTTATCTGACCTTTATTTGATCTTTATCTGGCTTTCATCTGGCTTTCATCTGACTTTCATCTGACTTTCATCTGACTTTCATTTGACTTTCATCTGACTTTTATCTGACCTTTATATGATCTTTATCTGGCTTTCATCTGGCTTTCATCTGGCTTTCATCTGACTTTTATCTGACCTTTATATGATCTTTATCTGGCTTTCATCTGGCTTTCATCTGACTTTATTTGACTTTCATCTGACTTTTATCTGACCTTTATATGATCTTTATATGATCTTTATCTGGCTTTCATCTGACGTTCATCTGACTTTCATCTGACTTTTATCAGACCTTTATATGATCTTTATCTGACTTTCATCTGACTTTTATCTGACCTTTATATGATCTTTATCTGGCTTTCATCTGGCTTTCATCTGACTTTCATCTGACTTTTATCTGACCTTTATATGATCTTTATCTGGCTTTCATCTGGCTTTCATCTGACTTTCATTTGACTTTCATCTGACTTTTATCTGACCTTTATATGATCTTTATATGATCTTTATCTGGCTTTCATCTGGCTTTCATCTGACGTTCATCTGACTTTCATCTGACTTTTATCTGACCTTTATATGATCTTATCTTTATCACCACTAGTTTGCCTTAACGCTCAATGGAATCTGTTTCGGCAGATGATCGAGTCTGATTATTCTATGACATTGGCGTTGGTTATTTGTGTGTGTACTCTCAGGAACATATAAACTTAGGCGGAATTTTTGAGTTCGGAGCACAAATAATAACGAGCGATCGCAGTCGGCGCGCGCACACCGACAAGGCCAGTCCTTGATGCATGCAGGATATGCGGTTTTGTCCTCGAATCGAGCTCAGTAGGAAAATATTCCGTCCAAAGAATGGCTTTCATGTATCAAATTCATAAAGCGCATATTTCATCTATCTTAACAGTCTTTTCATATAAAATAATCGTTCTCTGAGTAGCAAACTACATGCTTCAAAAGTGAGCTGATTGTGGATAAACAGATTTCAAATGAGCTTAGAAGTGTTTCCACTTGTGTGTGTGTGTGTGTGGGGGGGGGGGGGGGGGGGGGGGGTGTTTTTCGTCAGCCTTTGATATCAGATGCCTCCTACATCAAGACACCACTGCTCTCTAACCCAGTTTAGCCTCAACGCTCGAGCTTTTTTCGGTTCTATCAATCTAGACCGACACCTTGCGTTTGAGCGAAAAAATAATGAATACTCCCCTGATATAGCTCTAATGTTGTTTGTTCTGTGAGAGTAAAGTTAAATTTGAAAAAAACAAGGCTGAAGATGAATCCTCTTTTTTTTTCAAAAAATTGACATAATAACAACAAGGCTTACAATTCCCATCTTAACAGAAAAAAATGACTAAACTAGAGCAGAAAGGAAACGTTTGGCTGGAATAAGCAAATGGCAAAATCGAAACAGAGAAGCATTGCTTTGCATGGCATATTTTATTTTTAGTTTAGTTTGACAAAACATCTAACCACATGCATATGGTTATTGAAAATATCATGTAGTATTATGCCTGCTTCAGCTCACTCACTCACTCACTAATATTCTTGGGTGAGGGCTCTGGAATTTTGTCGAAAAAACAAATTGTCCCCGAAAATTCTTGAGAAAAAAATTATGCTTCAGACTGTTGAAAAAAAAGAATTTATGAGATGGTCGTTTCCTAAATGACAATTGCCCACAGCTGAATGAGATAACGTCATTTGCAACGTCTGGTAACGTCATGGTAACCTCTGGTAACGTCACTGATAACGCATAAACATGATGAAGATAAGGATCAGGAATCTTTAAGAGAATCAGTCGATCACTTAATCCATAACACGTCCCTGGAAATAACCCTATTAGAATTGATTTCAGTGGAAGATGGCGTGTGCAGAGATGAAGAGTTTCATTCCACGTAAGTCGCCTGGACACTGTTTCGCGCTGAGTACGAAAGTAATGATGTATAGCTCTCGATGAACATTAGCAGATAGCAATTAACCGATTAAATATTATTTTGTTTATTAGCATAGCAGTAAGTTTACATCAAAACAAATTCTTAAAGTTTGATGGCATTGACGATATCGTTCAATTTGAAATGTTAATAAATTTACGTATACGTTGAGCGTCAACCTTTCATTAAATTTAAACGTTTTGTATTGTTTAATCTCCGGGAACTGGCGGTCGTGTAATCTAATGCGCCTATATTCGCTGTGCAGAGTTGTGTCCCTTAGTTCGTGTGTTCTAATCCTAGATTATGATCCTTAGGTTGTTAACTGGTGCTCGTGCGTTTTGTCAAAGAGGTAAACGTTCAAACTCGTGATTTTGGGATCCCCCCAGCCCTCATAATCAGACACGCGGTGACATTAACCAAACACTTCACAAAGAGATGTTAAACCCAAAATAGTGGTGAAAATTATGTGAAATCCTACTTTGAATGTGGTTTGAATTCTAGTATCATATCTAGTTGGAGGCCGTTTTGCTTACGTAGCTTAAATTAGTAGGGATAGGTACAAATATATTCCATTCACATATTGTCATGTATGTAAAATGGACATTGGGTATTGTACATACATGTATATCACTTTTTGTGTGGATTTGTTGTTCTGGTCTTGAAGCCTTATTTCAATTAAAGTTGATTTTTTTCCTGAAGTATGCTCCAGATTAAATGTCATTTTACATATCAAACTACGGCAGCCATATTGACAAAGCCCTACAAAGCGCTACTGCTGTCATTACTTCGTCTGGTGTACCATGGTGTTATGTTTCGTGGCCCAGTCGACGTGGCGGATCACTTCGGGTTTTCCTCCCACATCAAGCACCATGATAGAACTAAAACGATTTCAGAAACTGACTGACTGACTGACTGACTGACTGACTGACTGACTGACTGACTGACTCACTGACTGACTGACTGACTCACTCACTCACTCACTCACTCACTCACTCACTCACCCACACTCACCCACTCACTCACTCACTCACTCACTCACTCACCTCCTCAATCTCAGTATCCCCGATCCTTGAAGATAGATCAGGGTAGAACAGAGGCGACTAACGGGATCGGGTGGTCAGGCTTACTTACCTAGTTGATGTCATCGTATCTCAATTGCCCAGATCGATGCTCATGATGTCAATCCCTGGATTGTCTGATCCAGACTCGATTATTTACAGACCGCGAACATATAGCTGGAATATTGCTGAGTGCGGCGTTAAGCCAAAAAAAACTTGGTATCTCCAAGGGAATCTGGGTTATGATTGGCCCATAGCGACCGATTCTGGTCGAAAGAGGCGATCAGTTGATCAGACTCGGTGACATGGTTGTCAGCGTCCTCCGACGGCGTGTATTGTTGCCTTTAATGTCAATCACTGGATTGTCGGTTCAAATTCGATTATTTACAGGCCGCCGTCTTAAAGCGGGCATATTAGTGAGTGCGACGTTAAACAACAACACACACAGAATATGGTCTTAGCGACCTTCACCGTTATCCATCCATAACTCTGTATTATTTTAATAATCTGATTTTACACTTATACTCATGCTGTTCCATTTGTTGAATATATATAATAGCATTGTTACCCCAAGCATCCCCGGGAAGTAAAATACCGTATCAGTGTTGTGTTTTCCATTGGTTGAACGCTCTTCAATAGAGCTGTACGGATCAAATCCCCCGTATTCACCACTGCGGTGTTTGATGTACATACAAAGAATTAAGTATTTCATTATAACACCCAGATGTTACATATTGTTGCAATATTATATTCCTTTCAAAACTGAATCAATACGTACATGTCATACTTCATTATAGCATTATTTATAACACGTTAAAGTGCGGAACCGGTGTCACACGCCTACACCAAACTACCAACATGGACGAAATACTGACCGCGTCAATTGTATTGCGTTATAATACAACTGTATTGGACTATTCAATGCAGAGGGGACCAGGGTGGCCCTGTCATCTAAGGCGCCACAATTCGATATGCAGAGTTGCGTTCCTTGGACACGCCATCATATGATTATGGGTTCGAAGCCCGGTTCGCCCCGATTATGTTTCTCGGTTTGTCAGCACCATACCCGTGCTCGTGGGTTTCACCGAAGTGGTAAACGTCTGAGACCTGCATCACTCCGGGCTTCCCCCCCCTACTCTCTGAAGATAAACTGCCGGGCAAAAGAAAGTAAACACTTAGAAAATTGGATTTGAACCCATCACATTAAAATCAGATCTTAGTTCTCGCTGTCGCTAAACAAAGATCTGAGGACATTACGGGTCACGTCAGAACGACCTTTCATCTGACCAATCAGAGCTTCGCTTGCCAGATCATGAAAGTGATTGTCGGAATGTGTTATCAAATCAAGCAAACTCGAAAACGTTAACACGGGGCATTCCGAACGACAGTTACGGCCCGTACGACTGATTCCGTCAAAAGTATCGTCTATCTCTCGCTTCCGTGGGATAAACATTTGAACAGAGGAGGCGTTGCACAGTACTAGGGAAGCAGTGCCATGCAATCTCTGCCATATAGTACATATTCCCGAATGTTCGTTCGTTCAGTCTTCAAAATTTTAATCGCGAACTGTGTCAACATATTTTTCAAGCGTAGTCTGAAATGGAAGTTTAAACGAGTCCCTTAAAGCTCGAGAAAGCTGCTTTCTAAATGACTTCTTTTTAGTCATTTCAGTGGTTCTGACGTGACCCGTAATGGGATGTCCTCCGATCTTTGTTTAGCGGCAGCGCGAACTTAGATCTGATTTTAATGATATTGGATTTGAACAAACATTACAAACGTTATCAAAAGGCTACAAGGCTGAAAACAGTCGCCGAAACACTACCAAGTAAAGATCCCAAACACAACTTGGATAACCTGTATTAAACGCAACACCATCACATAACAATTTCTTGTTTGTTTCATTTTCAGTCACAACATTTTCATCAAACATTTTGATTTTTTCCGGCATTTACTTCACGAATGATGACGTCCCGCGTCTGATTTCAAACATCTTCCCGAGGCAAGGGAGTTAACTAACTATAAAGTCTAGTTTCCACCCTGGAATTTCCAGGCTCGATCGTAGCGCCACCAGTGGCTATAACGCGTTATGCCCCTGCTATCTCCCTCCTATTGACCAATAAGATTCCACCTCTCATATCACTTGCATGTGCTTCAAATAAAATGGGGGCGGTCCGGTAGCGCTCGCTGTTAAAGCGTTCGCTTGTCACGCCGAAGACCCGGGTTCGATTCCCAACATGGGTGTGAAGCCAATTTCTAGTGCCCCCGCCGTGATATTGCTGTAATATTGCTAAACGGCGTAAAGCCAAAGTCTCGCGCCCAGTCAAGACCATCTGATCTGAGCACCTTGATTAAAAACATGAACAGATTTTTAAAATATCTGTTGGCGGTCCCAGTTGGCGGTACGCATGCTTTAGATATCCTGCAATCGACCGAAATCTGCATGGCAGTTTACGGAACCGGATGTCGATTTCGTTACGCGATTATGATTGGTCTTTGCATAGACTTGTTAGTCCAGCCAAAACATAACTCTATGATTCGAGCCTAGTTCGGCAAGGTACTGGAAACTGGACTTTTATATTCAGTTAACTTCCTTGCCTCAGGAAGATGGTTTTCGAAATGCAAAATATGGCGATTGTAGACAGTGTATGTAACATGATCGGGGGTGTAATAGCCTCTGTCATAGACTAATATGTCTGTAACACAATGGGAGCTGGACAGAGCTATACATGAAATAAATAATAAATATCCTCGCATTATCATCGATAAAAAAAGACTATTGTCAGTAACAATTTCTCACGCTTTTTATGTTCATAATTTAATTTCGTGGTCGGTATAAACTCAAGTCAAAGGGATATACACGCCCATTTAAAATAAACCCAATAAGGGATTCATAATGAAATAAATCCTACGATCGTTTTCCCAAGGGTTCGTATGCATACGTCATTGGCATCAATTGTAACGTGGAATAGCCGACCGTGACAAGATAATATACGAGATCAGAGTACAATATAAAGGGCGCCCTCTTGAGGAACCATTTTATGATCAAAACATTCGTCGCCGACGCCCTTGCGATTAAAGGGGTATTACAGACACCGTCACTCTCAAGGATGCCCCTGTGATCAACTAGCAAAAGGGTCATCTGTTACGGCTTAAAAGTAAGAAAGCGATTTGTGATTATTCAACCCCATGTTGATGCACCTACTGGCTTCTGCGGAAGCGATTTGTCATTTTGATCTCAATTCTCGTTGCAAGAGACAGGAAAAAAGGTTTCCAAGCTGAGCAAATGACACACAAGTGGCCTGTTGAACTTCTTGGTGCTGTTAGAAATTGTCAAAAAAACTTTTCATTGTCTATGAAGAGGAAATGGTGTATAAAGGCAGTTATAATCAAATCTGCTTTTAATCAAATCTCAATTCACGGCCAGTAAGCGTAAAAACAGCTTGGATGGACATGTCAACCTGGAGGACGGTTGCTGGCCTGGTGATGAAATACAAGCTGCACAAGGCGGGTGCTGGCCTGGTGATGAAATACAAGCCACACGGGGGGTTGCTGGGCTAGTGATGAAATACAAGCTGCACAGGGCGGTTGCTGGCCTGGTGATGAAATACAAGCCACACGGGGGGTTGCTGGGCTAGTGATGAAATACAAGCTGCACAAGGCGGTTGCTGGCCTGGTGATGAAATACAAGCTGCACAGGGCGGCTGCTGGCCTGGTGATGAAATACAAGCTGCACAGGGCGGCTGCTGGCCTGGTGATGAAATACAAGCTGCACAAGGCGGTTGCTGGCCTGGTGATGAAATACAAGCCGCACAGGGCGGTTGCTGGCCTGGTGATGAAATACAAGCCGCACAGGGCGGTTGCTGGCCTGGTGATGAAATACAAGCTGCACAGGGCGGTTGCTGGCCTGGTGATGAAATACAAGCTGCACAGGGCGGTTGCTGGCCTGGTGATGAAATACAAGCTGCACAGGGCGGTTGCTGGCCTGGTGATGAAATACAAGCTGCACAGGGCGGTTGCTGGCCTGGTGATGAAATACAAGCCACACGGGGGGTTGCTGGGCTAGTGATGAAATACAAGCTGCACAAGGCGGTTGCTGGCCTGGTGATGAAATACAAGCTGCACAGGGCGGCTGCTGGCCTGGTGATGAAATACAAGCTGCACAGGGCGGCTGCTGGCCTGGTGATGAAATACAAGCTGCACAAGGCGGTTGCTGGCCTGGTGATGAAATACAAGCCGCACAGGGCGGTTGCTGGCCTGGTGATGAAATACAAGCCGCACAGGGCGGTTGCTGGCCTGGTGATGAAATACAAGCTGCACAGGGCGGTTGCTGGCCTGGTGATGAAATACAAGCCGCACAGGGCGGTTGCTGGCCTGGTGATGAAATACAAGCTGCACAGGGCGGTTGCTGGCCTGGTGATGAAATACAAGCTGCACAGGGCGGTTGCTGGCCTGGTGATGAAATACAAGCTGCACAGGGCGGTTGCTGGCCTGGTGATGAAATACAAGCTGCACAAGGCGGGTGCTGGCCTGGTGATGAAATACAAGCTGCACAGGGCGGTTGCTGGCCTGGTGATGAAATACAAGCCACACGGGGGGTTGCTGGGCTAGTGATGAAATACAAGCTGCACAGGGCGGTTGCTGGCCTGGTGATGAAATACAAGCCACACGGGGGGTTGCTGGGCTAGTGATGAAATACAAGCTGCACAAGGCGGTTGCTGGCCTGGTGATGAAATACAAGCTGCACAGGGCGGCTGCTGGCCTGGTGATGAAATACAAGCTGCACAGGGCGGCTGCTGGCCTGGTGATGAAATACAAGCTGCACAAGGCGGTTGCTGGCCTGGTGATGAAATACAAGCCGCACAGGGCGGTTGCTGGCCTGGTGATGAAATACAAGCTGCACAGGGCGGTTGCTGGCCTGGTGATGAAATACAAGCTGCACAGGGCGGTTGCTGGCCTGGTGATGAAATACAAGCCGCACAGGGCGGCTGCTGGCCTGGTGATGAAATACAAGCTGCACAGGGCGGTTGCTGGCCTGGTGATGAAATACAAGCCACACGGGGGGTTGCTGGGCTAGTGATGAAATACAAGCTGCACAAGGCGGTTGCTGGCCTGGTGATGAAATACAAGCTGCACAGGGCGGCTGCTGGCCTGGTGATGAAATACAAGCTGCACAGGGCGGCTGCTGGCCTGGTGATGAAATACAAGCTGCACAAGGCGGTTGCTGGCCTGGTGATGAAATACAAGCCGCACAGGGCGGTTGCTGGCCTGGTGATGAAATACAAGCTGCACAGGGCGGTTGCTGGCCTGGTGATGAAATACAAGCTGCACAGGGCGGTTGCTGGCCTGGTGATGAAATACAAGCTGCACAAGGCGGGTGCTGGCCTGGTGATGAAATACAAGCTGCACAGGGCGGTTGCTGGCCTGGTGATGAAATACAAGCTGCACAAGGCGGCTGCTGGCCTGGTGATGAAATACAAGCTGCACAGGGCGGTTGCTGGCCTGGTGATGAAATACAAGCTGCACAAGGCGGGTGCTGGCCTGGTGATGAAATACAAGCTGCACAGGGCGGTTGCTGGCCTGGTGATGAAATACAAGCTGCACAGGGCGGTTGCTGGCCTGGTGATGAAATACAAGCTGCACAGGGCGGTTGCTGGCCTGGTGATGAAATACAAGCTGCACAAGGCGGGTGCTGGCCTGGTGATGAAATACAAGCTGCACAAGGCGGGTGCTGGCCTGGTGATGAAATACAAGCCGCACAGGGCGGGTGCTGGCCTGGTGATGAAATACAAGCCGCACAGGGCGGGTGCTGGCCTGGTGATGAAATACAAGCCACACGGGGGGTTGCTGGGCTAGTGATGAAATACAAGCCACACGGGGGGTTGCTGGCCTGGCTATGAAATACAAGCCACACGGGGGGTTGCTGGCCTGGTGATGAAATACAAGCCACACGGGGGGTTGCTGGCCTGGCGATGAAATACAAGCCACACGGGGGGTTGCTGGCCTGGCGATGAAATACAAGCCACACGGGGGGTTGCTGGCCTGGCGATGAAATACAAGCCACACGGGGGGTTGCTGGCCTGGCGATGAAATACAAGCCACACGGGGGGTTGCTGGCCTGGCGATGAAATACAAGCCACACGGGGCGGTTGCTGGCCTGGTGATGAAATACAAGCCACACAGGGCGGTTGCTGGGCTAGTGATGAAAAATGTTTTTAAAATGTTTAAAAGTGTGCTTGCTTTCATATCTATTTTTAAAAGCAGCACCGTGGTAACCGTCTAATACCGTGTAATTGTATACTTCCCTCAAACATTAAACACACCGTAATGACATATAATGTTCAGAGTGGTGTAAAACTCAATTCACGCACCATTTTAACAAGCATCGTGATGTTTCCAAAATCCAGAAACTTTTAAATGGGAAGATAAAGATGGACCATAAATGTCCGAATTAACGAGGTTCTACAGTCTATAGACCTGTAAAATGCGAACATGAATGTCTTCCCATCAACTGATTGATGTTTAATTACCCACACTGCGCTCAATGAGATTAATATCATAGTTTCAACAACGTCATTGCTCGGCAAAAAAACGTCGCTTCAACGTTACGATGACGTTTCATAATATTCAGTGGTGATTTAGGGCTCTTCTTCCCGACGAGTCGTGATTAATCAAAACCATAAACACGACAGCTATGAGTGGAGCGAGTGTTGGAATCATATTTCTCTTCACTGCAACTGTTATGTCAGTAACGTCAGAAACGGAGTCAATATTCTTCCAGTTATTTTCCATTTTACTTTTCAACTGTTCAACCACTTCACTTGTAATTTGAGAACGTTACTGTCAAAATATATCATATGAAAATCGATTTTACCGTCAAATATCGTCTCGTGCTTGTGCATCCTTCTGCCGAGTGTTCATGATGAATAGAACCTACACGTGAGGTTACTGAAATACCTTCCCGTTAATTTCGAAGAGCAGATGTCCTTCTTGCAGCAAAGGATCCCAGACGACCCTACCATCGTCTCACTGCTTGTTGTAGAAATATCTGTTCCATTCAGTTGTACTGGGCCTTGGATGATAACCCATTTAGTCAGGGAATGCATCAGGAGTTGTGGTGGGCCTTGGGAGATAACCCATTTAGTCAGGGAGTGCATCAGGAGTTGTGGTGGGCCTTGGAGGATAACCCATTTAGTCAGGGAATGCATCAGGAGTTGTGGTGGGCCTTGGATGATAACCCATTTAGTCAGGGAATGCATCAGGAGTTGTGGTGGGCCTTGGATGATAACCCATTTAGTCAGGGAATGTATCAGGAGTTGTGGTGGGCCTTGGATGATAACCCATTTAGTCAGTGAATGCATCAGGAGTTGTGGCCATGGTGGGCCTTGGGAGATAACCCATTTAGTCAGGGAATGCATCAGGAGTTGTGGTGGGCCGTGGGAGATAACCCATTTAGTCAGGGAATGCATCAGGAGTTGTGGTGGGCCTTGGATGATAACCCATTTAGTCAGGGAATGCATCAGGAGTTGTGGTGGGCCTTGGATGATAACCCATTTAGGCAGGGAATGCATCAGGAGTTGTGGTGGGCCTTGGAGGATAACCCATTTAGTCAGGGAGTGCATCAGGAGTTGTGGTGGGCCGTGAGAGATAACCCATTTAGGCAGGGAATGCATCAGTTGTGGTGGGCCTTGGATGATAACCCATTTAGTCAGGGAATGCATCAGGAGGTGTGGTGGGCCGTGGGAGATAACCCATTTAGGCAGGGAATGCATCAGTTGTGGTGTGCCTTGGATGATAACCCATTTAGCCAGGGAGTGCATCAGGAGTTGTGGTGGGCCGTGAGAGATAACCCATTTAGTCAGGGAATGCATCAGGAGTTGTGGCCATGGTGGGCCTTGGGAGATAACCCATTTAGTCAGGGAATGCATCAGGAGTTGTGGTGGGCCTTGGAGGATAACCCATTTGGTCAGGGAGTGCATCAGGAGTTGTGGTGGGCCTTGGATGATAACCCATTTAGTCAGGGAATGCATCAGGAGTTGTGGTGGGCCTTGGAGGATAACCCATTTAGTCAGGGAATGCATCAGGAGTTGTGGTGGGCCTTGGATGATAACCCATTTAGTCAGGGAATGCATCAGGAGTTGTGGTGGGCCTTGGAGGATAACCCATTTAGTCAGGGAATGCATCAGGAGTTGTGGTGGGCCTTGGAGGATAACCCATCTAGTCAGGGAATGCATCAGGAGTTGTGGTGGGCCTTGGATGATAACCCATTTAATCAGGGAATGAGCATGTTATTGTGTGTGTACCAGCAGTTGTGGGCAAGTGTGGACTGAGTGAGGGAGTTGCGCTGGGTCAGCTGTGTTAACGAATGCAGCTGTATGCAGCTTCACATGTCTAACTGACGTGAGCCTGATAAAATTGATCTGTTGGGGATTTTGAATTCATAATTCTTCATATTATTTTGATACAGGACACTTTTTCGGGGACGTTGGTCGATAGAGTAGAATGCCCATTCACCATCACCATATCCCGTGCCAAGATACTAATATCGTGAAATCATATAGCGATAACAAACGATACAAGTACATGCACATATAAGGTAAGACATGTAAAATGATTGAAAAATGGGCGTTAAAAGCTATGTTCCGCCTGTATGTACATATTACCAAGCCAATTTTTCATTGATAAACTCAGATCAATTTTTTGCTTTCTGTTCACTTTCCTTCCCGGTGGAAGACATCACTCGTATCACGACCTTACTACCGAGATATGTATCGCTACACAATGTATTGTTACTACCCTTGCAGACGTAATGAGCGTCCCTCTCCCCACCCTCGCAGACGTAATGAGCGTCCCCCTTCCCACCCTCGCTGACGTAATAAGCGTTGCCCTCCCCACCCTCGCTGATGTAATGAGCTTCCCCTCCCCACCCTCGCAGACGTAATCAGCGCTCCCCTCCCGACCCACGCAGACGTAATGAGCGCTCCCCTCCCGGCCCACGCTGATGTAATGAGCGTCCCTCTCCCCACCCTCGCAAACGTAATAAGCGTTCCCCTCCCGACCCACGCAGACGTAATGAATGCTTCCCTCCCGGCCCACGCAGACGTAATGAGCGCTTCCCTCCCGACCCACGCAGACGTAATGAGCGTTCCCCTCCCCACCCTCGCAGACGTAATGAGCGTCCCTCTCCCCACCCTCGCAGACGTAATGAGCGTCCCTCTCCCCAACCTCGATGACGTAATGAGCGTTCCACTCCCCACCCACGCAGACGTAATGAGCGTTCCCCTCGTCACCCTCGCAGACGTAATGAGCGTCCCTCTCCCCACCCTCGCTGACGTAATAAGCGTTCCCCTCCCCATCCTCGCAGACGTGATGAGCGTTCCCGTCCCCACCCACGCAGACGTAATGAGCGTCTCACTCTCGACCCTTGCAGACGTAATGAGCGTTCCCCTCCCCACCCACGCAGACGTTATGAGCGTCGCACTCCCGACTCACGCAGACAAAATGAACGCCCCCCCCCTCCCTACAAACGCAGACGTAATGAGCGTCCCCGTATGCTCCTGTTCCCTTGATGTTTCCTCATAAACGCTGTCTCGTGCCCCCAGCAAACAGTCGTAGTCGATTTGTCGATGTCGATGCAACTGTGTCCACAGACTCGACCTAAGCCTCAATGAGGGCACACCTGCTCGTCAAGCCACGAGTAACCAATCACTCAGTCAATCGATTCGTCAACAAACTTTTCACTTTTACCGGTGTTCGCAACAAAACACACCCTTGACGCTTTGCCCAGGACATAATGAACGAGTTGCTTTAATTACCCCATGGCCGGTACGACTACATTTTAAACACCCAAGGCCACCCACCCCCACCATGGAAGCGGCGTTCTTTCAGTGTAAAATCTATAGTCACGTGTGCAGCTAGCTAATACGCTCCTATAGTATCGATTTCTTGAAGCCCGCCTCTTTTGAGTGTCCGCGCGGCAATGGGCCATATTAACAGTACCAGGGGTGCGATCAGGTTATGGTGGCTGGAGTAAGGCAGGTGATCTTACCTGAAGTCGAGAGTTGCAGGAATTACCATTCCAAACAAGGAGCCGTATCCACTAGGAACAGTACCGGTAGGAACTTGTTTCATAGACTATGTGTACCATGCGCTTGTTGACGTGACAAACTTTCTCATCCTGAATTACTAATTCCTATTGCTGTAGTATAAAGCCGGGTTGTATTATATATCTACGGTAGGATCCGTCAGACTGTAAGCATGGGTACAGCTGCGAAAAGGTGTGCTAGTACCACGACAATGTGTAAAGGTATTAGAGGTTCTACAGTCATGTCACGTTAAAACAGATCCGGGGTCCGTACCACCAAACCTACACAAAGCGATACGGTTACAGCAGGTTTCTGTTCACGTAACGGGTGCACGATAGTCGTAACGCTAAAACTGTTGCGCGTTACGGGGCCCTTTGTCTCGTGCATTCAAACAAACTTAGCAATACGACTATCATCAATCTATGCTATAATATTTGTCCAACGATGGTTTTGTCAACGGTGCCATGCTTCCTGGTTTTTGCCCAGTGAAAGTTATAGAGGGATACTGCGTAATTGCTGACACTTTAATCCTAGCGTAGCAACAACACATTTTGTACAAGCGTTGATGTTCAGACCTCACTTCACTGATGATGTTGTTAAGCCACTGCACTTTTGTTGTTATTGTTGTTGTCACCGCACTGTAACTGTTGTGACGACTTTACTATTTTGAGTGTCTGCGGGTAGCCTAGTGGTTAATGCGTTCGCTCGTCATGCCGAAGACCCGGGTTCGATTCCTGACATGGCTACAATGTGTGAAGCCCATTTCTGGTGTCCCCCGCCGTGATATTGCTGGAATATCGCTAAAATCGGCGTAAAACCATACTCACTCACTCACTTTACTATTTTGCTGTTGTTACGTCACTTCACTGTTGCTACGTCACTTCACTGTTGTTTATGTTACGTCTCCACACTTATGCTGTTGTTACGTCACTTTATGGTTGCTGTCACGTTAATGAAGTTGTTTTTACGTCTCCACGTTGTTGCTGTTGAACATTACGTCACTTCATTGATTGATATTGTTGCAGCTTTACGTCACTGATGTTGTCGTAAAGTAACTGAATTGAATTGTGCTGTTGTAACGTCACTTCACTGTTGCAGTAAAGTAAGTTATTGTTACTTCACCTCACTTCACTGATGAAGTCACCGATGTTGTTCAGTCACAGCACTGTTGCCGTTATTAAGACCATGTAGCGTTGCCATTACCATGCGGTGTTGCCGTTATTAAGCCTATGTAGTGTTGCCGTTATCAAGACCATGTAGTGCTGCCGTTATTAAGACCATGTAGTGCTACGGTAAGACCATGTACTGCTGCCGTTATTAAGACTATGCAGTGTTGCCGTTATTAAGACCATTTAGTGTTGCCGTTATTAAGACCATGTAGTGTTGCCGTTATTAAGACCATGCACTGTTATCGTTATTAACACAATGCAGTGTTGCCTTTATTAAGCCCACGCGGTGTTGCCGTCAGACGTAAGAGGTATCGGGTTATCGTTGTCCCGTTGCTCAAGGCGCCCGGCGGCGGTTGCGTCACTGAGATATTGATGCTCAGTAATTGATGCTCAGAAATTGTTCCTGACAAATTCCAGCCACAATGTTTCAAGCCTACCATTTCACACCCCAAATGACAAATATCACTCCTCAACAACAAAACAGAATTACTTGTTTGGAATTAAGTGTATTGTATCACACTTTGCATGGGTTTTAATTAAAGTTTTGAAAAGAAGGGTTTTATGAAATCGATCGTCATTGACGCCTGAAATTTGATTGTTCAACGGCATGGTGTTACAATGGCTGAAGCATATCTCGTTACTAGTGCTCCGTAACAGTGCTGTCAACGATAGAGCCAGGCAGTTTTCCACACGGTCATTCAACCATCAACTGGTGTTGTTTTTATGCGGGTATTTTGTTTTTCAAATTCTGTATCTACAAAGATTGATGCGAAGTATACTGTCCCCTGCCAACAAGTGCTGTAGAATTGAGAGATGATGAGAAGGGGGTATTGTTTTTAGCATGAGGGATAATGACCTCGTTTGTTTGTTTGTGTCACCTACTTCAGATAATAGCTCTTAATCAAACCTTACAAGGATCGCATTTTGGCCAACTGAGTGTATTACTAGTACTGATCAATAGAAAGCAAACATCGACTTTGTTGCATATAAAACGAAAGAAAATGTACACTTTTAAATTGAAATTTATTTTGAAGTTCAATCATTTATGGTGCAACAAGCCAAAATATAATTTCATGACACTTGGGATGATATAATTAAAAAAATCAAACACATCTTGGGTCATTAGAGTAACTCTCGAAGCTTCTAAACGATGAGCATGACGGCCAGGGTAACACGGTTATTGGCGTTGAGAAAGTCCTGGATGATGCCCTTGTTTGTTTGTTTATTTGTTGTTTAACTAATCTTTAAATAATCGAGTCTGGACGAGGCAGTCCAGTGATTGACATCATGAGCATCGATCTACACAATTGGGATACGATGACATGCATCAACCAAGTCAGCGAGCCTCACTATCCGATCCCGTTAGTCGCCCTATACGACAAGCAAGGGGGGTGGGGGGTGTTACACGTGTAGCAATTGCTTGTCACTTTGGTGAAACACTGGAGCATAAACTATAAACCAGGCTAAATAACGGCCTACTGATCACGCTCTGTCGCACAACACAAACATTCAGTGGAAGCGAGTTTGGATTTCATAATGTATTTCCCTGGTGTGGTTTTTATTATGCATTTCCCTGGTATTGATTTCATAATGTATTTGCCTGGTGTGGATTTCATTATGCTTTTCCCTGGTGGGGATTTCATAATGTATTTCCCTGGTATAGATTTCATAATGTATTTCCCAGGTGTGGATTTCATAATGTATTTCCCTGGTATAGATTTCATTATGTATTTCCCAGGTGTGGATTTCATAATGTATTTCCCTGGTGTGGATTTCATAATGTATTTCCCTGGTATGGATTTCATTTTGTATTTCCCTGGTGTGGATTTCATTATGCATTTCCCTGGTATGGATTTCATAATGTATTTCCCGGGTGTGGATTTCATTTTGTATTTCCCTGGTGTGGATTTCATTATGCATTTCCCTGGTATGGATTTCATAATGTATTTCCCTGGTGTGGATTTCATTATGCATTTCCCTGGTGTGGATTTCATTGTTTATTTCCCAGGGTGTGGATTTCATTGTGTATTTCCAGGGTATTGATTTCATTATGTATTTCCCAGGTGTGAATTTCATTTTGCATTTCCCTGGTGTTAATGTCCTTGTGTATTTCCCTGGTATGTGTTTGTGTGAAAGGAATGGTTATTGGGCGAAGAAAGCCGGATGAGCATACTTCCAACTGTCTATAGCAGGTATTGAAAATCACCAACATTTTTCACCAGTATTACCTTAAACATACCGTTGGCCATTACCTAACAACGACTCAAGACAGTATACAGCCACAATATAATCAACGCAAATCATCGAAATGATCCACATATGTTGATGATACGCTGTGCTATATGTACCGATCGAAATTTGGATCGTTTATTTTGTACTATTCAACAGAGAAATATTGACAGAAAGCGTGAACGTCAGTCGAACGCGATAAGAGAGAGTCTAGACCAATAGGAAATTTTAACTGGCACTGTGCTAGCGCAACAACATGTCTGAGAGAAACTTGGATCTGATATTCTGATGATCGTGATACACCGCCATTGCTAGGTCTGGGGAGACAGATCCAGACTGAAAGAAATTTCACTTCTCATTCGAGAAGGTGATTCTAAAACCTGTCTCGTCTCAGATATAAATAAAGAGTGAAACGAGATTCTTCTGTTCAGTCAGATTGGGGCCTACTGAATGAATAATGTGATTGTGTATTTGGAAGCAATGGCATTTTAATGGAAAATCTCTTTGATTGAAGATTTTACAAACTACAGTGATCTCTCAAACCGCTCTTCGCAAGCACTGTCAGGAGTCCTGGTCTCGTAAGCACCATACACGTGCTCATGGGTTCCAATAATACCAGTTGACTTTTATTTGTCCTTGCGGTGTCTGTTTGCGCGGAGAGGGAACCAAGTTGATAAAATGGGGGCACGAGTCGCCATTCAGCTTGTCCCGGAAAGACACGAGTGGTCATGAATGTAACCTTGCATGCCTTGATACAGCTGAAATATTCCACATGGAACATACATCGATAATATAAGCTCTCGGTCCTAATAAAAGGATGAGTAGGTTCAGTTTAACTGGCAGTCCAAGCTTGTTTGAATCAAGTCGTTTGGTTATCGTATCACGAATTGTTATCATATAAACAGATGGTATTTACAATGTCTCAATTTCACACGAGACACAATTACAACATCTAGACTATGATTGAAAATGGGAAACAAACTGTGGAGTGCAGCTATATCCCACGTTTTACATGGCATGCACGTGCAGCACACAGTTCATCAAATGTTCCGTGGTGACTCCGGGTCCCCAGCAAGTTGTGCTGGTCGTAAGAGGCAACTTAATGCTCTCAATGCTACTGTCGAAGCCAATTCGACAGGCGCATAGTCGAAGGACATCCCCAAATGAAACTATAACTGTTTAACGAGTAGACTTTGTGTATATTTTAAGTTACGTATGGTATGCATAAATGCTCAGCTTGCAAAATATCAAAACTTTCGGTAGTTTATTTTCCTCAAAAAGAAAACATCGCAAGTTAAGAAAGTTTCGACACACAACCACGAGAAACGGCCATTGTTGAATTTTGGCACTTCACGTTGAGCGTCATGCAGCCCGATATTTTCCTTATAATTTTATAATTTTTCATATTCGATCATAATTTTTTGTTTGCTGACGAAAGGAAAACACTCAAGTTCCTTAATTTCTAAAAAATATCAAATGTCAATGTAATTAATTATCGACAAAAACAATCTAAATCGTAACATCATCGATTGGATGGAACTTGTACGATCATGGCAACGGCGGTAAACAAACAACTCCACATGCATAGTGATCCCGTAAGACTATTACCATTCGTGACCAGCTCGTGTTATTCCGGGACAAGCCGAATACAGGTTACGGAAAGGGGCGAGTGATGACGAATGGACTATTACAATATTTTTGTTACATCTAACTTAATTTTCTACAATTATTGACACGGATGTATAAATCTTTTTTTTAAATTCTCATTTTTACAGAGTTTGTAAATGATTTCGTTTGATAAACTTTCGGACACATTGACAAACCGACAAACGTGAGTGACACGTTTGGGCGTGGCCTAACTCGCGATTTGTTCAGTTTAACGAAGTCAACAAACACTGCAAATAATGACAAGTATTGGATGATACGGAAAATCAGAACTGATATACATTCTAGGTAACCATTCAACACAAAGATAATGCAGTTTATCAAAAATAATCAAAATACTTGCAATTTTAGCTATCATTTCTGAAACCGGTAGCACGTTCCGCATGACACACATCGAAGCGAAATATGCAAAGCTACCATCAAATAAATTCCGAAATAGATTCAAATTCAAAAGAAAATACATAATTTACTATTTTTCGTCAACTGTTTACCATTTATTGAACTGGATAGCGGTCTTCACTCCTATTTGTTTCATATTTATTCGCGTGATTGCCGCCAATGGGTAACATCGAATTTGTAAATCCGTAAAAGGATTCTACGTTCGATGATTTGTAAATTATTTTCTGAAAACGACGGCAGCGGAGAGTGATATAACATATTGATATGCAAAAATAATAACAACATACTATTGTTATTGGTCTGTCATTGCACCAAGAACAATTTAGAATATATAAGGATTGTTTTTAAAAAGTTTACTTCCCCTCCCCAATCTTCAGAACGGATGAAAGTACGTACACGTCGACTGGATGAATGTAGGGCCTAAGTGATTTTGTACCCAAAACAAAATTGTACCCAAAGCACTTGATGATTTTGTACCCAAGAAAACTAAACTAAGTCTGTATGATTATATGTATTTTTTCATGTTTATTGCAAACAGTTAATGAGGTGAACATTTTGATAAAGCATTCCATCAAGTTCATAATATGACTAACCTAAATGTACGTGGTCCTTGAGTTAAGTCAGTGCACATTGGCACAACTCAAATTTTGTGATTGATTGTGATAGGAAAGTAATAAATTCTTGTCACTGAAGAAGAGGCCAGTAAATTGGTAAACCGTAAGTTAATTGTAGTGTTTTGACAGGAAAGTGATAATAAATTAACTTTTTCATACAAAAAGTAATGTGTATCTTTGAAACTACAAAACTGTATTACAAAATTATTGCACATACCGGTTTGGGTACAAACTCTTAAGAAATTTTACGTACAAAAAGGATATTTCAAATGGATTTCCTGGAACGATGGGATAAAAAAAAGATTTCTCATCAGTGGAATTCCTTTTCACACTTTAAAAGAAGTATATGTTTACGTAACCAAACTCAGGTAGACGGTTCATGTTTTGTCCTAAAAGTAGAAAAAAAACTCTGAAAAGTGTGGACACCTCAGAAATGAGGGCTTTTAAAGTTATAATTCTATCTAACTTGTCAGATGGTTTGATGTTGGTCTATCAAAGAAAAATCCTTATGAATTTTTTTAAAAATATTTTCTGACACTGAAAATTTCAAGCACTAAATCAAAGATTATTCAAGGAAAGACAAATGTGTTTCAGCTGATGAAGTTACTGTGATTGCATACAAGGGAAAAACAGGTTTGCGGCAGTACATGTGCCACCCTTGTTCTTGTGATTAAGCAAACAAAAGTCTCCTGTACTGTTACAAGAAATTAATGTTCCCTATTCATATAACAATTATATTTACGAATTGTTTTGTTTGGAAACGAACCACTTCATACACAAGATTAATGTCCATATGGGTTGTGAATGTATATGTTCATACGGATCTTATCTATTTTTTTATTTTTTTATGGAATACTAAACTTAGATAGTGACATCAAATAGTTACTTATTCACAAAATTGATGTTCAGGTGAAAAATAATAATTGTTGAATAAAATATGTTTAAACTAAAGATAATAATTGATGTTTGATCACTTACACTGTGCTGATGCAAACACCAATATTTAGTGTCCATACACATAATCACTGTGGAAAAAAATAGCTTCTAAATATAAAAATATAACTTAATATTTTAGAAGCTGTGAACAGCTGTAAATAATTAAACATTAACAAATCTATCATCAATACGCAATCATGGCGGTCTCTATTCATGGAATGAATTTTAAAATGATCCGTGAAATTGTCTTAAAATCATGCTAGAATCGATAAATGTATTATAAAAGGAACAATTATTTAACTATCCCACATTTGATTAGAAACTAATACTGAAATATGTATGTAGTAATTTATTTTTATGTTCATCACGCACTTGTGGATATCCCATCATATTCGGCATCGCATGAATGCTATTTTGAAACACGTTTTGTCACGCCTATTTTCGCGCACCTGTTGCGGAGGGTGATCATTGCCGATCGACGACATCTATAGACTTATTGCTTGGGACACAGTTATTATAGTGAAAACATCGTGAAATTATCAGCGTGTACATCGCGGATACATGAATCATACCCCTTTATGATCAACGTAACATCGAATGGTGATCCTTATATATATATATAATTTATATATAAAGTTCAAATAAAAGATACCGAGAAACTTGCATGTGGCGTGTTGATTCATCCTCTACCGTTTCCGGGTCACGGGAGCATGCCGGGTCAAATGGACGCCAATTATATCGTGAAAATCACTTTGTTATTCATATTAGAGGTGATTACTGATAATATGTGGTGATTTGTGTCAGTGACATCACATCCGGTGACCTTTGCACTTACTGAAATATTGCTGCCAGAGTTCACGGTCTTTATTTTTGTTTTTCTCTGATAATATTAAACGGAAAATGACAAATGAAACATTCTTCGATTGAGAAGATCGCCATCTTTCACCCAGGCATATATATGAAGTCAATGTAAACTTTGTTGATAGTTAATAGCAATAAGTTATGCCGAGGTCGGGCGAAGCGCGCCATGTTTGATTTTCGAACGTCTGCTAGCATCATGACACGTTATTTGTGTTTTCGTATATCGTAAATATTCAACTAAACACTTGAAATTAGGATCGGTAAATATTTATGAGTCATTAATTGTTTCCTGCAAATTTTACAACGTGACACGTCAGATTAACCAGAATGTTCGTATTTCTGCAACTGACATGATGACCTCGAAAATTGAGGTTTTTATCTGTTTCACGTTTGGATAATAAATTTACTGAAATGGTTCATAATTTACCATCGCGCTGTTAACCAATAAAAACCATCGAATTTCTACTGATTAAAATTTAGAAATCAATTTGCACAATTTAACGATTTAAAAAAGGTTCCAAACATGAAACGTAAACCACCTTCAATAACGTAATTTACTCAAGTTCACGACAATTTACAAATTTTGATCTTAACCTTGGTATGATTGAAAACACCAGGACATTTTTACATAGTAATGTGAAGTTTTCTATCAGGAATAAATGTGCAAAATATTTCTTCAATTGGCCCTTGTTTAATCAAGCACCGACTGTTTGAAATCGTCAAACCTATGCTAAAAAAATCAGCAAGCTAAAGGTTAACGGATCGGGAGGCTCAACTGACAGCGTGTCTCGTATGGCGTTGATCTTTGCTCATGATATCAATCACTGGATTGTCTGGTCCAAAACTTGATTATGTATATGCCGTCATATGGCTGGAATAGTACTTAGTGCAACGTTAAACAGCGAACACACGCACGCACGCACGCACGCACGCACGCACGCACGCACATACTCAAATGTTGTGTCTGCATAATAGGGGCGGTCGGGTAGCCTAGTAGTTAAAGCGTTCGCTCGTCACGCCGAAGACCCGGGTTCGATTCCCGACATGGGTAAAATGTGTGAAGTCCATTTCTGGTAGTCCCCTCATTCAATCTGCAGAATAGTTATATGTTTATAAATTGACACCACGTGGTCGAATAGTGATTCTTATGGAGTAAACATTGTTTTAGCTTGTGGTTATGTGGTGTTCCTCTCTGGTACACAGAAGCAATCATTTTCATCTTTAAGTTTTTCGTTTCTCTATATCTCAAGAGAGTAACACATGTTTTACACATACATGTTCTTGATCTCGAAATCAAGACCAACCTCAAATCATAGTTTCGAGAACAAGGAAGTCGGACCTTTTAATATATTTTCTTATTTTTCCCTCAAGTTGTATTTACTGTTCCCGGCAGTAACGTGTTAAATGTAAAATAGATGCAAGGCTACATACGTGCTGACAAAGCTCAGCAGTACGTGTTGAATAATAGATGCAAGGCTACATACGTGCTGACAAAGCTCGGCAGTACGTGTTAAATGTAAAATAGATGCAAGGCTACATACGTGCTGACAAAGCTCGGCAGTACGTGTTAAATGTAAAATAGATGCAAGGCTACATACGTGCTGACAAAGCTCGGCAGTACGTGTTAAATGTAAAATAGATGCAAGGCTACATACGTGCTGACAAAGCTCGGCAGTACGTGTTAAATGTAAAATAGATGCAAGGCTACATACGTGCTGACAAAGCTCGGCAGTAACGTGTCAAATGTAAAATAGATGCAAGGCTACATACGTGCTGACAAAGCTCGGCAGTACGTGTTAAATGTAAAATAGATGCAAGGCTACATACGTGCTGACAAAGCTCGGCAGTAACGTGTTAAATGTAAAATAGATGCAAGGCTACATACGTGCTGACAAAGCTCGGCAGTAACGTGTTAAATGTAAAATAGATGCAAGGCTACATACGTGCTGACAAAGCTCGGCAGTACGTGTTAAATGTAAAATAGATGCAAGGCTACATACGTGCTGACAAAGCTCGGCAGTACGTGTTAATTTGCTATAGTTGTCCTGCAGTGTTTACCATATGCTGAGATAATGTGGTGTTCCGTCTGCATGTGGCTTCGTGACCTATCGCGAGAGAGTTGAGCAACCTTCTATTTGCCATGGAGAGAAAGCGATCTTACGTCAAAGCCAGATAATAACCAGTCTCGATTATCCACCTATACAGATTCCATTGGGCGTAAAAGGCTAAAAAGCGGTGAAAATGATGTGAATGGATCACTGAAAATCAGTAATAACACCAGGTGTTCGCGAAAAGGTTAAGCACCGCTGTGGTTCCCGTCGAGCTCCAATCATATGGTGTCTAGCAACCGATCGGTTACTAATTACCTAATATCCAGACACAATGCCCACGTTTCACACATATGGCACTGAACACAACGTATAGACATAGACTGAAACTGGGCCCAGATCTTGGCACAAAGTCTCCTTAAACTTGTCTTGGTTTCTTTAAACGTTAACGTTGCGTCCAAGATTATTGCACTTATTTAGTGGCAGAGTAACATCTCCTATTATGACGCGGGTGGGAATCGAACAGCGGACCGGGCGGGCGCTCTAACACTAGACCACGGAGGCGGTCTACGAACCACAACTAAAAAGCAAATTATTTAATCTAAATATATGAATAAGCTAAAGTTATATTGATTCTAAATTCGGTTTCCAGCAAATACTCTGTAAGTATGTAAATGTTGGCCAATGGGCGGAGGGGTTGAGACAAAATTGTCCTTGTGTGTGCGTGCGTGCGTGCGTGTGTGCGTGTGTGTGTGTGCGTGCGCGTGCGTGCGTGCGTGCGTGCGTGCGTGCGTGTGTGTGTGTGTGCGTGTGTGTGTGTGTGTGTGTGTGTGTGTGTGTGCGTGCGTGCGTGCGTGCGTGCGTGCGTGCGTGCGTGCGTGCGTGTGTGTGTGTGCGTGTGTGTGTGTGTGTGTGTGTGCGTGCGTGCGTGCGTGCGTGCGTGCGTGTGTGCGTGTGTGTGTGTGTGTGTGTGTGTGTGTGTGTGTGTGTGTGGCGTGTGTGTGTGTGTGTGTGTGTGTGTGTGTGTGCGTGCGTGCGTGTGTGCGTGTGTGTGTGTGTGTGTGTGTGTGTGTGCGTGCGTGCGTGCGTGCGTGCGTGCGTGTGTGCGTGTGTGTGTGTGCGTGTGTGTGTGTGTGTGTGTGTGCGTGCGTGCGTGTGTGCGTGTGTGTGTGCGTGCGTGCGTGCGTGCGTGCGTGCGTGCGTGCGTGCGTGTGTGTGTGTGTGTGTGTGTGTGTGTGTGTGTGTCGTGTG